>NW_020925422.1:11874-533456 GCF_003984885.1 Neopelma chrysocephalum | reverse complement strand
TCTGCCCCTGCCGGAAGTGTGTGCTCGCCCGCGCAGGGGTCCAGCGCCGCGCGCGCGGTTTATTTCCCAGGCACAGCTACAGCAGGAGAAAGAGGAGGGAGAGAGAGAGGGGAGCCTTTCCAGCAGGTACTGCACCCCCATGGATGAGGAGAAGGCAGCTTCGGAGCACACAGAGGTTTGCCGATCCAGGTCTGGGGGGAGGGGCAGGGAAGGGAAAGGGAGCAGAGGGGAAGGGCTTTGAGTGGATCATGGTTCTTCTCCAACTGGTGGGTGGGTGTGCGGGGCTGTCCCATGTGAAACGTCGCAGGTGTGCATTGCGCCTGCAATTTGTGGTGTCACAGTGAGGGAAGGATAATCGTCAGGGTGAATAGTGGGTTCCTTTAGGTTGATGGGGATCCCAGCTAGGCTGGGGTCTTGAAAGGCACCCTAGCCTTGACAGGTACGGGGGCCAGAACGGTTGGTCTGTTGATTTCTCTGTTCGTCTATTTACCTATTCACTTTTGGCTCACCTGCGGCCACCGCCCAGGTTCAGCATGTTCCGGATATATTTGCTCTGCTCTGATACATCCTGAAAGGATGGGCAGGACAAAGGGCTTCTCCTGGTTGTCTCCTTATGATGGTATATAAATAGATGTTAGTAAAGTAGGAAATGAATGGCTTACCCAACTCGTTCTAACAGGTATGTAGCCTTTGTACCCCTATGTGGTTGCGAGCTATGCTGGCGAGGGTTCATGCCTTTGGTAGGGTTGCCCATGCCAGACAGGTCTAAACCATAGGACCACATTCTTGGGCAGGATGAGCTCGTTAGCCTTCTGGCAGTCATCCTAGGAGAAGGACAACTCTCATCCCAAACCCGGGCAGATGGAGCTCGCTTAACCCTGTAAGGCCATCCATCTAAGAGAAGGTCACTCTAATCAAACCTACGTCCTGAGGACCTCGCTGCCACCGTCCAAGCTTGCTCGGCCCTGGCAGATGAACCTTAGGATTAAAGGGTGGGTTCAGTTCCGCGCATACTGCATCTCACCTAAAAAATCCATTGCGCAGGCTTGAAGGCTTTACCCACATGCAAAAAGTCCTGCAGCGACGGGCGAGGGTCGAAACGGTAGGTGAAAGGTGCACTGGGAGCCGCAGACTCAACCCTGCATGCAGGCGGTTCAGGATATTGGTCATTTGAGACTGACGGAGATGAGAGTCTCTTGGGGCAGCACCCTGAACGACCAAGCAGCCTTCTCAAGGATAGCACTGCTTGTTCCACTCGGAGAGGGGCCTAGAAAAGGTGGCCTAAACAAAGCTCATCTCCACCTTCACCCGGTTGGTTAACCGCAGACCAACGGGCATCTTCTTCCAATGCGGTCGCACAAAGAACAAAAGTCACAGGCATGCACCTGCCTCCAAAGGTGCACCTAAATTAACTCTAGCATGTTGGAACATCAGAACCATGCTCGATTCTGCGGACAGCGGACGTCCTGTGTGTCGCTCTGCCCTAATTGCCCATGAACTGGCCCGTCTCAACATCGACATAGCCGCTCTCAGTGAGGTTCGCCTTCATGAGGAAGGCAGCCTCAGGGAACACGGTGCCGGTTACACACTCTTTTGGTCAGGTAAGTCCAGAACCGAAAAACATCTCTCAGGTGTCGGTTTCATGATCAAAAACTCTATTGTCCCTAAACTCGAAAATCTGCCGACAGGTCACTCTGACCGCATTATCTCCCTACGCCTTCCACTAAACAACAAGCATCACGTTGTCATCTTTAGTATATATGCCCCAACTCTCCAAGCTGACCCTGCTGAAAAAGATAAATTTTACACTGACCTGCGCTGCCTTACCCAAAAAGTACCAGCAGATGATAAGATCATTATCCTTGGTGATTTCAACGCCAGAGTAGGTAAAAATTTTGAAGCATGGAAAGGAATACTAGGCAAGCATGGTGTTGGAAACTGCAACGATAATGGTCGACTTCTGCTGGAATTCTGCGCAGAGCAACAGTTTACCATCACCAACACTATCTTTCAGCAGAAAGATAGTCTGAAGACAACCTGGATGCACCCCAGATCTAAGCATTGGCATCTCATTGATTATGTCTTGGTGCGTCGGAGAGATGTCCGCGATGTCCTCCATACCCGCGTGATGCCCAGCGCAGAATGCCAAACAGACCATCGGCTTGTGCGCTGTAAACTCAACTTCAATCTCAAATTCAAACCCAAAAAGGGCAATATCCCAAGGAGAAGACTCCAAGTTAACGATCTCCAATCAACCACAGTAAGAGAAAGATTCCAGGCAAACCTTCAAACTAGGCTTGAAAACCATTCCACAGATTCTGCAGATTCCTCTCCTGAAGCAATTTGGCATCATATTAAAAGCTGCATCCTGCAATCCTCTGAAGAATCCTTAGGGTTCTCCCTCAAGAAGAACAAAGATTGGTTTGATGAAAACAGTCAAGAAATCCAGGAATTGTTGAGGAAGAAGAGAACCGCCCACCAAGCACATCTTGCACTGCCATCCTGTCCCGCAAGAAAAGCAGCCTTTCGTCTTGCATGCAGCAAACTCCAACAGAAACTCCGTGACATCCAGAACAAGTGGTGGACCGATCTAGCTGCAAAAACTCAACTTTGTGCAGATACAGGGGATCACAAAGGATTCTATGAGGCCCTGAAAACAGCATACGGGCCTACATACCAAGTCCATAGCCCACTACTTAGTGCAGATGGTCAAACGCTTCTGACAGATAAAACCTCCATTCTGAATAGATGGTCTGAACACTTTCAGACTCTTTTCAGTACCTACCGTGTAGTCCAAGACTCAGCAATTCAGTCCATCACACAACGACCGGTGAAACACGAATTGGATACTGCCCCCACTTTAGGAGAAACCCTCAAGGCCATACAGCAGGTGAAAATTGGCAAGGCAGCTGGGGTTGATGGAATTCCACCTGAAATCTGGAAACATGGGGGCCTTGCACTCCATGCTAAATTTCATGAGCTTGTGGTGCGCTGTTGGGAACTAGGCGAACTACCTTCAGACCTTCATGATGCAGTCATCATCACCTTGTATAAGAAGAAAGGTACTAAATCAGATTGCTCAAATTACCGTGGTATTACTCTGCTCTCCATTGCTGGCAAAATCTTAGCAAGAATACTCCTGAACAGACTAATACCCGCTATAGCAGAAGAAATTCTACCTGAAAGTCAGTGTGGCTTCAGAGCCAACAGGAGCACCACAGACATGATATTTGTTCTCAGACAACTGCAAGAGAAGTGTAGGGAACAGAACAAAGGTCTCTATGTAACCTTTGTTGACCTCACCAAGGCTTTCGATACTGTGAGCAGAAAAGGTCTGTGGCAGATTTTGGAACGTTTAGGTTGTCCCCCCAAGTTCCTTAAAATGATCATCTCACTTCATGAGGATCAGCACGGCCAAGTCAGATACGGCAACACACTTTCTGAGCCCTTTCTAATAAAGAATGGTGTGAAACAAGGCTGCGTTCTCGCTCCTACCTTATTCACAGTCTTTTTTAGCATGATGCTCCAAAGGGCCACGGCAGACCTCGATGATCAGGATGGTATCTACATTCGATATCGTACTGATGGAAGCCTATTCAACTTAAGGCGTCTGAAGGCCCACACTAAAACCCTAAACCATCTTGTCCGGGAGCTACTATATGCTGATGACGCTGCCCTTGTCGCCCACACAGAAGCAGCTCTGCAGCGTTTAACATCCTGCTTTGCAGATGCTGCTGAGCTCTTTGGGCTGGAAGTCAGCTTAAAGAAGACAGAAGTTCTCCATCAACCTGCACCTCAGGAAGTCCTCCATCACCCCCACATCACCATCGGCCAATCAGAACTCAAATCAGTCCAACAGTTTAATTACCTAGGCAGCCTCATCTCCTCAGATGGTAAGATTGACGGGGAGATAGACAATAGGTTAGCGAAGGCATATAGTGCTTTTGGAAAACTCCATAAAAGAGTCTGGCGTAATAAACACCTGAAGAAAAGCACCAAGATCAGTGTTTACAGAGCCATTGTGCTGTCTACCCTTTTATATGGTTCCGAATCATGGGTCATCTACCGCCACCACCTGCGTCTCCTAGAACGCTTCCATCAACGCTGCCTCCGTACAATCCTGAACATCCACTGGTCGGATTATGTGACCAACACATCTGTTCTTGAACAGGCAGCAATCACAAGTATTGAGGCCATGCTACTGAGAACGCAACTGCGATGGGCAGGGCACGTCTCCAGGATGAAGGACCACCGCCTCCCTAAGATCCTGCTTTATGGTGAACTTGCCACTGGCTGCCGCAAGCGAGGAGCCCCGAAGAAAAGATACAAGGACTCCCTGAAGCAACAACTCAGCCTCGGGCATATTGATCACCATAACTGGTCTACTCTGGCCTCTAATCGAGAGGCCTGGAGACAGACCATTTATAACGCTGCTGATGCTTTTGAGAAAGCACGCAGGATCACTCTTGAGGAGAAAAGACAACGCAGAAAGAATCGAACCTTGCAGAATACACCATCTAAGGAGTCTTTCTGCTGTATCTTTTGCAACCGGACTTGCCTTTCTCGTATTGGCCTTTTTAGCCACCAACGCGCTTGCAAGAAACGTGGGTAGAGTCCTTCCTAAATCTTCGTTCGCGAAGCCTAGCCATGATGATGTTTTCCATGGAATTCAAAGAAACCCAAAAATACTGAGTTATAACACTCTGTACTTTATATCCAGACTGAAATATGTTTTCATATTTAAAATAGTCTGAAAAATATGGAAGAGCCTACTATCGTTTAGAGAAGACCAGTTTAAAATTTACTGACATTTATTAGTCTAAAAAAGCTAATAGAAATAAGAGTCATGTTAGCAGGTCCCAGTGTAAAACTAGGAATGATGACTATTCTAGTCACACTCATCACGAGCTTAAAAATATTAAGTGTTAGGAAACTTGATGTGTCTGTTAAAATCTATTCTTTATGTGCTATAATCCAAATCAAAATGACAGTAATTTGTAGACATATAGACATTGGAATTAGAGAGCTGGATTGGGTTAATTTGTTTGTTTTCCAAAGTAACCTCTGTGGTATAGCACAATCCACTACAGGTTGTGATAAATATTTGCCAAAACCCAGGACAAATGAAAATCTTCATTAGTGTTAAAAAAAATCCATTCTAAAAGCCATTAATTTGGAGGGAAATGGCTTAGAGAAATGGTTCAGGAGAGCCCCAAGGTCTTTCTATTCTGTTGGTTAATCAGAACTTCAGCAAATACAGTAAATCAAAAGACTTATTTCAATAGATCTCTTATCTCACTACCCTTATGTCAATATCTTTACCAACATCTTAAATTTTAATATGAAAGATTCACATGGGGGTATTACTTATGCTATCATTCTATCTAGTGTTCCTAATTATGGACTGTTTGATGTTCTACAAAGACAGAAAATAAATGATCCCTGCCTTCAACCAGAATAAAATGGAAACTGGAAGCAAGAGAAAACCAAGAAAGATGCAGTCTTCATTTCTGAAACTGTCACAGCACACTGCAAATTAACTGTTCTTAAGGTTGTTTTTTATATAGACATTACACAAAAGTGAGAGTTTCAGAGAGGAGTTAGAGGGGGTTATGCAAGTCATTCTGGGAAAAAAAATAGCTGCATTTTTAATAAGTGGCGATGAAGGCTGAGCCAGCTAGTAACAGGTTGGTTATTACTACTGCGTGAAGAACAAGGGCTCCAGCTATGACCCCTACCTGGAAATAGGTCTATGAGGATTTGGCATACAGTTGTAAAGATGTGAAAATTAACAGGTACTGAATAGTTGTAAGGGTCTAGATTGGTAAATCCAAGTCAAAAAGTATGATCCGAAGTGAATCAATAACTGAAATTGAACCTTGGCATCAACATTTTTAGTGAGGAGGGGAGCTGAGTAATTTTTTAGAGTTACTGCCAGCTCAGAACACCAAAATATCTTAATATCCAATCTTCTCTCAACCCAATTAGTGCTTAAAATTACAATAGCTGCAAACAAGGCTTTGAAATATTACGATGATCATCTTAGGCAATTCAGCATCTAATGTGTTTCTGTGGATTTCAGAAGATTCCCTAAAATATTAAGTAATCAATATCAAAAAGCAAACCAATGGAGGAAATATTGATTTACAATGGTAGTTATTCTGATGCTTTTTAGAAGTGACTAGAGTAGGTACAGCAGAGAACTATGGATTTTTTATCAAATTCATAACATATGCAGTCACTTAAAAATAAAAACAGCATTCATTTCTGCAAATAAAAGCAGATCTCTGTGTGTTAAAGTTAATGGTCTACTATGAAAGGAAAACCAATGTAAGCAAAACTGTTGAAAATGCACAGAAAAGAAGAGAACCCGTTTTATTCCCCTCTTGATGTGTGATTTGGAAAGAGTTAAAGGTAACAGGTGTTCCTGAAGTTGACTTATAAGATTAATGTAAACCAAATCTATTGAACAAGCTGTATCACTTTCACTCATATTTATATTAAGAAAACACCTTCATAAAAGGAGGTTAAAACCAGAATGGTCAAAATACAACAGTACTCAAGTGCCACAGAAACTACTATTCACTGATAGCAGTAACACAAAATTAAAGAACACAATCCAAATTAAAAACCCACTAATTTTGCCAAAATGAGGTATTTTGTCTGCAGTTTCACCTCATATCATATTTAGCTATTCCAAACCATATAAATTTCAATTTACTTCTCATCACCAAGAGGGACAACATAGGCTGCAGCACACATAGGTGACTCAAGAGTGGGTTTGGGAGCTAAAAGAGCACTTCACATAATATCTTTCATGATAGTCCACAATAACTCTTATTGTTAATGTTCTCAACAACCAGAATGAGTTAATAATGAAGAGGTATGAATTAAAGCCATGTAATCAGTGATTAATTATATGGCTTTACGGGAGGAGACCTTTTTTTTTTAACTTACAAAATATTGTACATCAAGTGACAGACATTTGACATTCTAGACTGACAAAAAAAAAGGCAAATAGCCCCTCTGCTGAAGCTAAGGAACCATCACAAATGTGCTAATTGCTTAGTATTTGCAGCCAGTCAGAATCAACAGCAAAACTTTCAAATTCCATTAGGTCACCAAGATGATAGCAAGGCTTTTATTTTTTCTCCGAATCCCTAAACCAAAAAAAAACCAGCCAAACCCAAAAACTCATTCCTGATCTTGTGAACATTGCTCATTCACACTACGCAATAAACAAGATGGGTCTATACTGAACTTGTCTAGATTTCTCTCAAACCAAAGAAAACCCTATCAATTGGAAAACAAGACATTTTAGATCAGCAAAAACCTGCAAAAAAATGCCAGTAGGTAGCAAGCTAGCTTCTGTATTATCAAATTGACAAATTAAAGAAGCTATAATGTTCACTCTATACAACCCAGATCATACCATTTTGGCTCCTTCTGGAATTAAAAACACTTTAAATTACCCATCCAGTTTCCACTAGCAAGACATTTAGAACTGCAGGAGGCTAAGGTTGTTTCTCAGAGCCAAATCCAGTGCCCATACACTGGATGTTTATTGCATGTTGTTTACAGCAAACTTTAAAAGAAACAAGAAAACAAATTAGTAACAACTCACCTCATAAGAAACAGTAGTGAGAGGCCAGAGCTGCTTTAGAAAAAAGGACAAAAGAAAATGAATGCAATTTGTTAACCTCAAAGTAAACATTTTATCACAACATATGTTGGAGGTTTTATCTCTATTTTCCTTTTTTTTTTATTTTGGTTATCCTTGGACATTTTATTATAAGTTACATTTTTTACAGAATGGTTATTTCAACAATGCTTTTAGAAATGAGGACTAAAAGATGAGTGTTGTCCCTGTGCAGATCTCAAGATTTACCATTTACAAGAAAATATAAAGCAGGAATTATGCAATGCATGCAATGAAAAGAGAATATACCTGAGAAAAAAAAATCTGTGCATAGCAGCCCTTCCTTGCCAAAAAATCACTTTTTAAACATAAAAAATTAATTAACATAACACACACACAAAAAAAAATAGTAAACACACTCCTTACTTCTGTAATTAGTTTTTTTTAAAGACAGAATCTGAACTACAGAAATATCTCTTATTCTGCAAAATGTGTCAGAATAGGTTTTGTTAAATATGAATCCTGTTGCCATTTTTTTTTCTATTTGGTTCTTTCTATTTCTATTATTCTGTATAAAATAATTGTCATTTCTATATCACTAATCTAATATCTAGAATAATAGAACTCTATCAAAAATTAAATTTTGCATCATCCCTCAGAGTGATTAAGCATTAATCTCAGTTTTTTCTTAATTAATTAATTGTTGCAGCACTGTAAGACACAGGGTTTCAGGGGCGTATTTTAACCAGAATAAAGATGTAAGAAATTGGGGTTATAGTGGGAAAAGGAACAGCAGTACTGAACAAAAGTGTGGTATCTTGCAGACGTGACTGCCTGATAACCAGGTAGCCTGACTGATACTTTGAGATGTCTAGTGTCCACTAGACTTTTAGTTACATCATTACGCCTGCTATTAACTCAAAACAGGCCCATATTAACATTTTGCAAAAAGGAGTCAGCAATTCCGAAGTCTGTGACATCTCCCCTTCTCCTAGAAACAAAGAAAAGAAACGATATTCAGCATTCAAAACTAGAGAGCTTAAGCACAGAATCCATTCAGTACCATTGAAGTTTTTTCTCAGTTTTGGACTCTGTTGCTATTTGAGAAGATAGCACCATTAAGAGAACTGTACTAAGAACAAACTGCTATATTTAGATATCTGTAACTTGCCAGATCTTTTGTTAATATTAAAATGTGAGAAAGGTTGATTTTCTGAGACACCAGTTCTGGTGATATATAGAATATTCTGGTTTAGGAAGTGAATAAACAGTATACTTTTAAAAAGCATCATTCTGAATTTGGGATGTTTACTTCCTTTCACCTCACAGAGATGAAAGAGCATCAAATGAAACAGAGTGCTTTAAATTCTTATGCTGTCACCTGGAGATGCTCTGATCCGGCACTTCTCCTGAGCTCTTGTGGTTATAAGTTTTGGGTAAACAGTGTGGAGAATAATGATTTCAATATAGCTATAGATCAACTCAGTAACATGTTCTTACTCCGGGGAGTCAGCAGCACAACTCAATAAAAAAAATGTAAAACCCTGATGCCTCTGGTTTAGGATATCTTGAGAGATCTGGACATCTGGAACCATAAAGCTGCCAGAAGTAGGCTAATGCTTTTGCTTGGCAGAAGGCAATTAAAAGGAAAGCTTTCTGTGAAGCTGCCAGCATTTTGAAAATGTTCAGCCAACAAAGTGGTGAAGAGATCTTCACCTTGATACTGAGTTTTGACATCTCATTACTGATAGTCATTTAGTAACTGTGTGCTCTGGTGCCTATAATCTCAAACGTAATGGAAATTATAATTTATTTAGATAGAGTCCTGGATCAGAGGGTGACTCAAGCAGAAATCTAGGGCAGCCCTAGGACTAATACATAGAGGGGGAAAAAGAAATAAGACTGGTAGGAGAAAACAAGTGTTGACAGTGACTACAGGTAGAAATACACGGTTATTGCTAGCTCGGCAGAATTTAGTGGGTGTTCCTTCAACTGTGCTGTTGAACCACTGATAAAGGAAGACATGACAAAACCACCAGGCTAAATCAAACACTGAAAGATGTAGAGCATCAGAATATTTCAGGGATTCATGTATTTCATTATAAAACACACAGAATAAGTTACAGCTCTCAATTTTAAAGCATCAGTTTAGCACCAGTAAACTACAGACCTGCTTGTGAAATACCATATGCTTTTTTTCCTGCACTCATTGAATCTGGGTATACTAACTATTGGACTGTAATGAATGTTATGAATCACTGGGATTTTTCCCCTCAAACACATGTGAAGTTATGTTAGTCTTTAAAAAAATATCTTTGACTGCAATATCTGATATTTTTCACAAAGAACTTAAGAAAACGTTTCCCTAAGGTAGTCTAGTTTGTGAACCTTTTAAGCTTCCTTAAACAGGCATAAAAAACTTGTTGTGTTTCTGTTTCCGTGTTATTATTCCCAGACAAAATGTCTTTACACACTCTCACTTTTTGCTCTCTAATGTCTTGTCCTCATTGTAGTTACTCTTAATGTTCACTACAGAATAAAAGATCGAAATTAGGCCCATTATATATACATTCATATTAGCAGATGAGATTTCAGGTGTGACTCAGAGCAATACAGTGTTATGGGGAAGAAACTCTGCAGAGCATTCAGCAGCCTCAACGGTTTAGCAGGATGATTTTAAATCACCAGTGCCCTCTGCTGCTCTGTGGCTGGTCTTTTATTTTGTGTTGTTTTTCCATTCAGCTAGGTATAATTTTGACAGTACTCCAAGCCTTCCTTAATTACTGCTTCCTTATAGGCTGACTCATGGGTACTGCGATGCACAGAATTTTGTCCCTATGGGACTATACAGCCTCTGAACCCCAGCACTGACATGAGTAAATTGCTGAGGCAGGACATGAGGCAACAGCCTGAGAGCCAGAGCTATCGCTGCCCTGCACCACTGCTCTGCCAGGAATGCTCATCCTCGCCAAAAGCAGGAAATCGCAAGGTTTTCAAGGAATTTTACTGCTTGCCCCTAAAGACCTGGAATAGAAAGAGAAGGTTGTTTCTGCTTTAGCCTTGCAGGCTCAGTTTTGAGGAAAGATTCTGTATAGCAGATAGACCAAATCTAATAACATGAAATATGAAGGAGAAAATATGAGTAGTTACAATTTCATCAGCTGCACAGTGTAATACCTACCTAGGGGAAAAATCAATCAGCTAGTGTCTGATCAGTGCTTTCTTGATAGCATTAGCTATGTGAGTTATACAACTTCTGAAGAGATAGTGCTTCTTTTCCTTACCTGTGTAATTCATTTATTAGCCTAAATTTACAGCTGTCAGCATCAATTTAGAGCACCAAATCTAAATGAACACACATTCTGTGGATTCCAAGGACAGACAACTAAAAGCCTGAGATGAAGGTAACAGAAATTTTTACAGACAACTAATTTCGATTTCATTTATATAAGCATAAAAATAATTGAATTCCTGTCTGGCTGGGAGTTCTGAATTTGGTTTCCATTTCCCTTCCTCCTTAAGGGTAGTATGTAACCCCTGATATGATGCAGTAACTCATCAGTCCTCAAAATTGGGGGCATAGTCAACTTAAAGTAAAAGGAAGCGCAGTTTTTTGTGACTGTAGTCTACTTTTTAATGCATGTCCAAAATCCTTCTGTACATTCACTTCTCTGTATGCTTGACCACATATGATGTCAGATGCTCTGAACTTTTCTGGCAGACAAAATAGTGATAATTCCAATATTTACTTGGTATGGCCTTTATGTAAAGGTACAAAAGAAGCCAAAAAATCTTATTATTCTACTGGACTAACTATTCATTTGACTGATAAAGTAATATGGTTCCTGCCTTAAAGTAGCTTACAAGCCAACTAAGGCTTAATTAAGCAAGTAGGACGATGGCAGAGGGAACAGGAGACAGCTTGGGTGTTCCCCAATTTGTTTGAACTAGTGTCCTCTGCTTTCCCTTCAGATGTGGATGTTTAAGGAATGGGCAGAAGCCTTGATTTTTTGGCAAGGAAGGGCTGCTATGCACAGACACTGCCTGCACACTTGTGGAGAGATACACTGGTTCCTGTTCTTCCTGATGTTTACGAGTCAATGGGCACTGTGGGAAGTAGATGCTGTGATATCTATCATTCTGCTCCAGCTCTCCTCTGTGGGGACCTGATAGCTTGCAGCACAGGGCCCAACTCATAACAAAAAAGCAGCCTTTCTGTCCAAGGTTGACCATGTCCCAGAACTGCAGTGTGGGATGTGTGTATGGCTGTCATGTATCATTTAATTTGGCCATTCTACAGCAAGACAACTCTCCAATAAAGAGGTTTCATGCTTCTATGCTCAGCTTCATTCTGAAAGGAAAGGATTTATTTTCTCATTCTCCAAAGCTGAGATGCAACCTCTTCTATGCATCATGACTTGGTCCTTGTGGCAGTGCCAGATCACTGCAATAAAATGTTATCAGGTTACAGCAACATGCAAATTATAAACTACATTCAGTATGCCAGAGGACATATAAAGTGCCACGAGTGGTATTGAGTGACTATGCATTGTGAAGAAAAGTACTCTCATAAATGATATTGAAAAGTAGTGGGAGGCTCAGTAACTCCGGCTAGTTACTCCTATGGAAAACAAAACAGAGAACATAACCCTTGCTTGCATTCAAACAAACAGCCAACATGTAATAATTGCTATGCTGATCAGAGCTAGTATTACAGAATGAAACTGAATTGATATAGTCCATTCTTTCGTCAAGAATTCAAGCATTCATTTAATGTTTGCATGCTTGAAGACCATTCAGGTTAGATTGGAAAAAACTCTATGCTTCCTGACAAGTCTGACTGCTCAATTATAGATTGTTTTAAAAGGAGTCTTTTTGACAGCATAGATCATAGATTTGTGATACTTTTGCTTGTCTCAGGATTTAATAGCCAGACAGTTCATGTTGTGAACATTGTAATAGCCTAGTATTTTGCATCAGTACTTTGACAAAGGAGAAGATGGCTGTTGCCAGCATATATATCACAACAATACTACTCTTTTCATTGATACTATCCTTTACTGTGCCTATTTGTTCATGTTGAAAATCACCTGAATATGAAAACATTTTTTCCCCACAGATGAAACCTGCACTCTTCCAAAAGAGACAGAAGAAAAAAAGTGGGAAAAAAAGTGAAGGAAAGAAGAACAAAGGGTGGTAAAGGGAAGACAAGTTTTGAGAGCAAGAACTAGTGTCTTATAGTCCTTCAAAAGTAAGTTATTTAGTGTGGGAAGAAGTTCTGCTTACTTCTCTTGCCAAAAAAAAAAAAAAAGTTATGTCTTCAGGCATTTTCAGTTTCTGTCTTCGTTTCATCAGATACTAGATGCTAGAATTTTAAAACTGTGCAAGATCCGGACTTTTTTCCGCCAGTTACACTCCAGTCTTCTCACGCTGATTTCTGAGCTTAATCTGACAGTGAGTTTCACTGCAAGAGACAGATAGTTGCAGAGGGAGAGCAGTTCAGAAGTCAATGTTTAAATACATAGGCAGAATGTAGAACTGTAAGTGAATTACAGTACTATGAATAGGGCACTTCATGAAACAATGACGCATTGTAAAAGACTTGGGAAAAGTGCCCCAGCCATTTGATCAATTTCTTGAAAGACATTGGGAGTTCCTTTCCAATTTTGAGGAATGTCCTTAAACACATCAAAATGCTTGGCCTTTCAAACATCCAATGCTATGCAAACCTGGCAGGGTTCTTCTTGAAAGGACAACAAAGACTGACATGAAACTCAAATAACAGAAGTTTTTTTCTCTCTTCTGTTTTTCAAGAGGAAGGCTAATAAAATCCTCTGAGGCTATTATGATCTTCCATGCAAAGCAGGAAAGCATTCAAAGTTTCTAATGTGAAGAAATAGCTCATTATCTCTGGTGGTGTTTTATACGGTATACACCTGTGTTTATGTATTTACTTCAAGTCACATGATGTAACATATGCACAGTACACCATTATCCCTCTAAGATTAGTAGGATTTGATGGAGAACTTAACTTTCCATCAATGTTAACAGCAAGTATTCTAATTCTGTCAAAAGATTAAAAAAATCAACAATTCTTATTTCATGGAAATGGGAATGGTCTCAACACTCACTCCGCTGTTAATCACTTCCATTCATTTTTATAAAGGCTATTGTTATTGTGTTACCCTTCACTTGGTCTCACCTCTATTTTTCCAGCATTTTTTTTCTTGAATGCCCACCTTTTCCTTGTCAGTAACAGTTGAAGCCATTCCCTTAGTTCAAACTCCTTGTCACGCTAACTCCTGCCCTATATTTGACTTCTTATTGAGCTCAATGTCCTCCCTCAAAGCTTCCTCTTGCTTTCAGTCTCTGCCTTAGACCCTTAATTTGTATTGACTCACAGTATGGTTGCTGTGAGCTCTGCACCTGCTCCTATCCCACATCGATGGCTAAATTCTTACAGATGACTGTTTCCAAGGGAGACTCGGGCAGAAACTTAAAAATAACAGAAGAGCAGCTATGCAGTGCAGACTCGAGCCTACACATTCAACAGCTGCCAGTCCAGTTTGACTTGAAAATTTTACCACTCAGTCACTGACCTAAAATCTAGGCATACTCAGGTTTCCCTCAGTTTAGCCAAGCCAGTACCTGCACGAACAACATTAGCCTGCTAGTAACTGTGGCTACATTTAATTCTATGTATGCCCAAATGACAGTAAATATTGACAATTTACTTGCATATAAGCACGTGCTTGTGGGCTACCTAAGGCTAACCCCAGCCAAAAAACAAAGTGGATATTTTGCACGTAAACATTCAAAGAAAATTAGGAAAGATCTGTTTGGGAGAAATTTTCCAGTTTCCCAGAAAGACAAAATCAAAACCATAACCTTCCCCTCTTCCTCCCAAAATACTAAATTATTTTGTCTTTTATTAAACAAAGAACACTGAAGAAGGTAAAGCATGAAAAATTTTGTAGGAAAAAAAAGTTCAGTTTTTCTGTGTAACCTGGTTGTGTTAGAAGAATTATCTTCATCACCACTACTTCATTTTGTGAGAAATTCATACAAAACAACCCTGTACTGTCTCTGTTGCATGACTCCAAAACTTGTAAGTTGGATTACAGCTCAATACCATTGTAGCTCAAAATTTGTATCAACCATATGATCATGAATGCAGACAGCCTTAATTACTTTAACAAAGAACAGCTGTGTTCTTTTGGGGCTGCCATTTGCTTCTCATTAATGGTTAATTTTTAACAATCTCATAAGACCAACAAATTAATAAAAAATAGTTATTGGCTAATAAATACTAATAAAGGGAAACTTTTTAACATTTGCTTTGCATTTTATATTGCTGAGGATGTTATTTATCTATTATTTTGCTTCACAGGAGTGAAAAAGCAGTTTTTAGGCAGCAACAGCCTTCTTGAAGAAGTTAAATCATACTCAATGAAAATCGAGTATTTTTAGTACGCAGGCAATCAAGTATATTGGCCATATTTTATAAAAACATTAATTTCTCTAGATAGTTATTGTAGCTATTGTCCAGCTTGTTAAGGATTTGACTGAGCTAAAGCTATAGAGCAATACAAAGCAATTTGCTCTAGATGCTTAAACAATTATAGCTGCTACTTCCTTCCTATTCCCCAATGTTAAACATTAACTCCTTTCATAAATTGCACTCTTAAATTAGAGATGAGTCATGGCTTTATTTTACTACCCAAACTCTACTACACTTCTGCTTCAGAAAACTTTTATGCTTCAGTACTTTTGGTTTTTTAAGTGGAGATTTGCACATGTTGATAACTGCAGTACATTACCATGAAAATATATCAATAATAAATTCTTAGGTTGTAAATTAATACAGATTACAGTTACAAAATTTTCCGGCTAAAATATTTCCATTCTGAAAATCTATTCAATATATTTTTCCTTAAAAAAATACTACAACCATTATTTCAAACAAAGCCTCAACCCTTCAACATTTGTTTGCATGCAAACTCAGTAGAATTTAAACTTTTACCTTATACTGAAATATAACATTTTATTTCATGTACTTGTACTTATTGCCTGTGATAGGGAAAGCATAGTTTTAGTTTGAACCAATAAAACAGCAAAAGAACACAACAAATCCTTTGGAAAAAAACAAACAGTAATGACAATGAGTCTCTGACAAATCTCACTAAACTGATATATTAACATATGGAAACATATCCATGCTGTAAACTCTGGAAATACATAGATTCTTCACATTGATACTCATCAATTTTTATTTATTGCCTAATGAATACTCAAAATTTATAAAGCCTATTTTCTTCAGTTTTAGAGATAACAATATACAAACATAAAGCTTGAATTCTTGCTTTGGTGGACATAATATAAAGTCACTTAGCTGAAATACTGACAAGGCCATGAAAACACTTTAAAAGTTGTGACAAAAAAGACAATGTATAATAATAAAATGGAACTTTTTAAAAATTTATTGCTTATACAGAGGAATCTGTTAGTATATCTTAAGATCCTTATAAAAGTTGTTGGGTTTACAAGGTCAAAATGATTAAAAATAACACAGTGAGGAGACTAAAGAGACAGCAAAAAAGCTAAGTGATTTATTTGTTTTGGTTTGCAAAGAGAGAATGGGGAGGAAATATCTTGTTTAGTGCTGATCTTTAAAGATAATGAAGGTGAAGCGCTGTCAAACACAGAGACATAAAAGAATAAGATAGAAGAATTCCAGAAATTGTAGTAACATAAATTATTTTGGCATGATGCCAGAGCTCTGCAGAAACTTCTGAGCATTCATGCAGTATCACTGGACATTTTCTGTATGCATAGTGAGGGATAGGAGCCTCCAAGGCCATATCCTGGTCTTTTAATCTACCTAATAAAGATGAGACTCATTTCATTTACTACAGAAGAGACAAATTCTCCACAATATATAGCAAAGTAGATTCAGGGAATACAAGTGTAAAGAAAAATGCTTTCCTGTATATAAACTGAACATAAGACCAAAGTAGGAGCGATTAGTGCTCGGTAGAGGGATGGGTTAACAATGTTAACTGAGTAGTGAAGACAATCTTCCAGAAACTTCTGTTTTAAAGCTGTAATTAGTTCATTTCAGATCTGCTAGCACCCTTTTGAATTATGCTTTTATTTCATCAGCATGAATGGTATAGAGAACTCAATTATGAAGCCGTTAGTGTAAATTCACCCTCTCAGAGCAGTTTCAACACCTCTACCTGCAGAAACACTTCACAGCATTGTGGAGACCACCCACCGCCAGGCAGCCACAATTAGCCAGCACACCACATGGCTCATACTTCTGACTTCCAGCCCAAACCTCACACCATTCCTCATATGCCTTTCCCCAGTTGCAAAAACCACAGCACTCATGGAAAGACAACAACAGGAGGCAGATAGTGCAGCTGGGGACCGAGTCCAACCCCACCTCCAAACCACCATTTTCATCCAAGATGGTTTCAATCGCAGGTAGGCAATAGGGTAGTCTAGGTTCACTCCTTGTCCTACTGGCAGCAAGACCTCATCTGCCATGACCATTCGATTTCTTCTTCTCTCCCTAGAAGGAGTTAAAAAGTGAGACCATCTCTGTAGCACAGCTCATCACTAAGGGCATGGCTGAAATGAGTATAGGTGTGAAATGAGTATAGGTGGATCTTGCATAGGCAGAACAAAATAAATAAAACAAAATAGATATTTCCTTGATGAGCATTTGTGAAAAAAATATGAGGGAAAGAGGTCACCTCTAGTGCATTCCCATGCTCTGTGCAAGCTGTATGCTTGCTTGCTTCACAATGAGGCAAGCTCACATAAAAATAGCTGGGTCTTGATCAACATCATTTATGTCAAGTCTTTCATCTCAAAGAAAAGGAGTCTAGAAATGTCCCTGAGTTGGCTTCACAACTGTTGTCCCTGAGCTTGGTGGCAAACTGCGTTTAAGGCCTCAACGTTATCTTTGACCTCTCCTTCTCAGTATGCAATGTTTTGCTGCAGCAAAAAGATGTTTCACCAACTGATATCCAAAGCAAAGTCCATAAGAGGGAGGTTGACAGACATTAACTAAATGCCTGACACACTAGTAAATTATATATCCTCGTTGTGGATGCCTATGTGTATAGTAGTGCAGTGTACTTTAGCCATGCAATATAATTTAAATTCTGTGTTTCTGCATCTCTCAGTGGGCTTACCTTTCCCTACAAATATCACAAGTGTCTCATGTAAACCTGTGTGAGCATCTAATGGACTGCACCAATCCTACTAATTAGTCTGTTACCTAGCTGCTTATTAGCTTCATTCTGAAGCTTCTCTTTGCACCAACTGCAGAAAAACAGTAACTAAACTTCATAATTTTCAGGGTTTCACAACATTACTGAATTTTATAATAGGTAAAATCAGTCAGTTGTTCAAAGTTGATGGTACAAAAAAGAAATAATGGATCAGCAACACCATACAGGCTTGGTTTCCAGAGTGGAATACCAAAAAAATAGCTATTTTTCTTTTCATTCTAATTAGAGAGCTCAGCCTTAACTGGAGAGTCAAATCATTTGCTACTGCTGGAGACTCCACCATTCATCAGCAAAACGGCTTTGTTTATGGAAAGAGGGTCCTGCCCTCATGGCCACAAGAAAACTACTTAAATTTTGCTTTTTCAAGTGTACAAACCTTGTGTTTTCTTCTGTTTTGTCTACAAAGCAAACTCTAGACAGTTAGGAGTCAAGAATGTACAATTATAAATCTAGATTAAGTAATCCATATAGCACTGCTTCTAGGAAGAAAACACTACCTCAAAAGTCTGTGTCAGGAACTGATTCCATGTCACGGACGCTCAGAATGCTGGGATAAGCTCCTTACCAGCATCTTTTTGAACTAGAAAAACATCCAGACACGACACTGAGCAGCATCTGTTTACACCAGTTATGTCCTAAGGCTTGTACCACCATTCAAAATATGTGTGCTATATTCTGGCTATACACTTCACGCTAACTCAAATAGTTCATTTGGATAGCCTGGTTTTGCCGGGTATTCTATCTCCTGACTGATCTTATTACGAAATATTTTCATTCTTGTTGGTAGTCCAAGGTAACTCTTTCCAGGTGTCAGCCACAGATTGCTTGTATTTTTCACTATGATATTGATTTTATCATTAAAGTTATTTTCACATCCTTTGAGTTTTATCATGTACTTTACCAGGAAAAATAGGAGCACATGGGATGCCCTGCCATTCCTTCACCCAGACTCAAGCATCTCAAATAATCTGCTATGAAACGTGGATGACTGATATGAATTGATTGGATTGTCCTTCCAGTCATTCCACATATTTTTTACTCTCTTTCAATAGGGAAGGTATAACTTTTCCAGTACCAGTGTAGTAGTTGTAGCACTTAGTGTGCCCCAATACAAATGCTTACTAGTTTCATACAAGGAGAGTACTTGCAGGAGGCACTACATCTAGACTATTAAATTATTTATATTTCACATTTACAGTCAAGGTCTCAAAAAATGTATAACATTTTAGATTGAAAATATTGATATATAATTTCAACCACATATACATTTGACAATATTAGATTCTATAATGTATTTTCATTAGCATTCATATACAAAATTACCTAGTAATTTGTTCATTGCATTGTAGTTTGTCACTATAGAGTTGGTAATACATGAAATACTAATGTATTTGTTCATAACATAGTATAAAAAAAATCTCACTACAAGAGAGTTATACTACTGAAATCCCTTAGTATCTTGTGTTTCCTCAGATTTTCTTAAGAAACCTAAAGATTATGCAAGTTGTGACTAAAAACTTTGCATGCTTTTCTTCTTTTATTTTATGACAATTTTCAAAGTCTCAAAAAAATAAATCTATCTTACTGGACATGTGCTTTCCATTTTCCCCAACCCTTCCATTACACCCATCTCCACATTTAAAAGAAACCCCTGGGTCAACATACTAGAATTAGTCCAAACTGCTTTTTATATACTGTTGTCTACTAGTCTGTGTTTATGAGTAGATCTATTTGATACTAGTGCTAGGCAGATTACAGCTGAATGACAATAAGAAAAACATCATATTCTCAAATATGGCATTATGCAGAAAATATACCTCAATAGAGTGTGTGGTAAATAACCTCAGTTTGAAAAATAGTTTTCATTTGGTTTTCATGTCTAAATTACCTGTATTCAAACGTATGCTCACACCTCACTAGGACATCTATTGAAAAACAATCACAAGGAATTATATTCATATAACTATCCATGCACTATTTCTGAATGGAAAGCAATTCTGTATTAATAGGCTATTATTGTTTAACCTGGAAAGGTCAGGTCTATAAGGACATTAAACTAAAACAATTTTCATCACCCATTTTTTCATTAAAACTGCCGCCTTCCCCCGGTACAGTTCTGATCTATTAGATATAAAGACTGCAGGACATTCTTTGAAGTCTTTACTAGTATCAGTATTTCAAGTCTGTAGCCATGTGCATAGCACAATACAGATGTCATTTTTTCAGAGAAACTAGAACATAAATGTTCAATAATTGTAGTCGTTTTGTAGTTAAAATAACACTAACTTGTCAATGTTACCTCAGACTTCCAGGTTTGAATGGCCATAGCACAAATTTAATCTATCAGATTACAAAATGAGATAGTCATATGGTATTTTGCTGCTTCTTTTTGCTTTTCTGATCTCAGTGAGATCTTCAGACTGAAAGTTATCAGGTACTTCTATGAAAAACATAGACAAAATATTGGATGGACAGCCTTCCTAGGACGTTGGATATGCAGGCATGTCAAATCATTGTTAATGAAATTAATATTATCCAACTAAAGGAAGAAAAATACTCTGAAAGCCCTAAGGAAATAAACAAGGTATAGGCAAGTGGTAGGGAAGTACTTGGATTGCAGGTAGGATAGGATCAGTAGAGAATGGAAGGTTCAACAGCCACTCCAGAAGTCCATTACAAAGTATTATATGCAGAGCAGAGGAGAAGCAGGACAAGAACTATCCTTGCAGCAGTTCCTCTGGGTCCAGTCCACGTACTTTCAGCACAGACTTGGGCACAAGAACCTCCAGCTCAGTAGTAGAATTAGCATCCATGAATGTAAAGTAATGGTTTAAAACTCTGCATATATTAAGAATTACTTCTGCCATAGCTTCATGTTTCTGAACTCTCACAAGAGAACAAAACAAACCAAACCAAACCAAACCAAACAACAAAATAAAATAATCCACAATGCCATGGTTAACATTCATGAGAAAAATAGGAACAGTTTTGCTGGAAACAGTATGAGTAAGAGTAGTTTGCAAATTTTTACAGCAACAAATAAAATCTCGGGGTGTATCTTTTATGCCGAATTGTACTTTGAATGTACTAGTGTGACCATAAAGAGGCAGAGAATCATGTGAACTACAGCATGGCTTCTCCCCTTCTTGAATGAAAGGACTTCTCTAACTGTCAATTTGCTTGTATTTGACAATTTCACTGTAAGTAAAAGTAGGCTTGACGTAGAACCACCACACATTATGTTGTACCACCTAAATTTAAGAATAGCAAGGTTTATGAAAGAAACATGCTGCTTCTTTGAAACTGCAGAAAAATGAGATGATGATGAACTATGTAGGGTCAGATGTTTTTGGAACTGAACTTATTTTTTTGCCTGCAGTCATAAACTACAGGATATTGTCATTACAGGATTTTTGATACTGTGAAATTTCTGATCTTGTTTGGATTGACCTCATAGGATTCCAGGAAAATCAAGAAGCACAGATTTTCATCTTTCCAGGAAAACAAAATCTAAAGGAGATTTTTGGAAGGAAGAAGAATGCTGATCAAAGCAAATGAGAAACAAAGGTTTGTTCACCTTTTAGTTTGTTCTTTTTAAAGGTATCATGATTATGTGAACTACATCTTTATAACTGACAGGTATATAACTCCAAGAAAACTGCAAGTCTTAGAGAAATTGGAAATATCAATTGAACCTGTCATAAATGAAGTGCTGACATCAGAAGAAGATAGATTAGTGACTAATAAAAAGCCTGAGGCACGATTAATGAGAGTATTCTCAACCCTGAGAGCACTGAGATTCTCAGTATTTGGAGGAAGGGAAGTAAAACTGAGCATTAATTTTCTACAGCCTAATGAAATTCAGCAACTACTGCTTGCTTTTGAGGAAAATTCATTATTTACTTGCATCCAGAGTGAAAAGCTAATGCTTTACTTTTCTGAAGAAGCTCAGCAAAAGCAAATCAATGACGAGCAAGGATGATAGGATGAATAGAGATTCATCCTACAAGGCATGTCAGAATGCAAAGGATGAGAAGCTAATGTTCATATACCCTTGTGTATACAAGTTCAGTTACAGAGAAAAACAAATTAATTTTCATATGTTAGATTCAAACACTAAATATTCAGAGGCATTTCCCACTTGAATGTATAGGTTTTATGTATTAACAAGGGGAAAATTAAAGAACATTTACACAATCCTAAACTTTACTGTGTGAAATAATTAGAACTACAAAAAGCTTCTGGCAGCTAGATCTGATAGTAGTTGCAAAAAAGTTACTTATAAAAGGAACCTGGTTTTAGATATCAAAATGTACATGAATTTGCAGCTGCTAACTTTGCATAAAAATATATTTCTACCACTTAAGTATTTGAACCCAAAATCTGGTACTTCGTGCCTCAAGTCATACTTCTGTGGGTAATTGCTGTCTTTGTTTTCTCTGCAAGGTAAACCACTGACTCTTGCTTTATATGTAACAGTGGCCAGCAAATAACAGGGAAGTTGCCTTCCCAGATGCAGCACAGGTAAGATTGCATCCAAAATACTGCATTCTCTTTGGGAATCTCTCACCGCTGGTCAGAAAATGTTTGAGAAAACAGAAAGGGTGCAGCAGAGGACTACTTTCAATCACTGCCATGGTTACACTAAACACCGAAATTAATTATATCATAAGGAAACTATACCTCATGCGCATTTAAATGACTGACACTCCATTAGAGAAGCAATTCACTCTGTACTGTTCATATATTTTGCTATTTTATTATGTAAATGGTGCTTCTTTCATGGTCATTATTTACATTATTTTAAAGATTTCTTTCCAACACACAAACCATTCATTTAGTTGTACATTTCACTAGAAAAAGAATGAGGCATAAAGCAGAACAGTGCTCTTCTAATCTGTTTTAGCAGGAGATCATATTAACCATCAGTGTCTGAATCTTGCTGAAGTATAGTTTCCATTTCCCTCCTCAGCCATGGATAAAGCAGAGCTGACAACACATATTTTTCTTTGTCAAAACATTTCACCTACTTCTCTGTGCACAGACAACTTAAGAGCCATAACTTAGGCCAAGATTACAGCAACATTCTTCTTGTTATCTTAATATTGGAAAGGTACATGCACTAGATCCTTAACAGGAGTGTACTAGCTTAAAAAACTTGTCATAGATAAAAAGGGATTTCCCAAATGATAGTGTCAAAGACAGAAAAAAAATAACCCAGGCAGTTATCAGATGAAAGTAGAGAGGGCTAGGACAATACCATCTGCTATATCTCGTCACACACATCACATTCAGCTGTTTCAAGAGTCAAGCACATTATACAGAGTTTCAGTTGGCTGAAACACTGTAAACATCTTATTTTTTCTTTCTTGTCTGATGCTATTTTAACTTTTAGAGAATGGCCAAAGCAGATACAGACTGTGTGTGCAAAGCATAGAAAATGAGTTACGGTGTTAAGTAATATGTCTTTCCGACATATTTTTCCTGAGGATTATGTACAGAAAACGACCGTTACGTACAAAAAAAAACATGCACACAAATAAATTGCTGTAGGTCCCAAATATGAAGTTGTAATACAATTGTCTTTCAAATACTTACTTCTTGATCTGAAATAGAAAGACTACAAATGGAACAAAATGCTGTGTCTCCACACTACACACTGCTACAAGGTGAAATGCAAAACAAAAATAACTATTTACTAGTCACAACACACAATTACATCATTCCTAAATTCAACATGTAAATAGACATGAAGCTGACCAGGCCAACAAAAATAGGGTTGCCATGCCTCTTATATCAAGAATGAAATTGCTACTTGTGCAGAAATATCACTGACAGCAAACTGTTATATCCAAAGAGAAGGACAGTGGACCTCCACAAGGAAACAAGTCGGTGAAGGAGTTTTCTGTCCCTAGTCTAAAAGTGCCTTCAGCCACAGCACTCAGATTGACTCACTGCAGATTGCAAAGACTCTTCCAATGTACCAACACCTCACCTTAAGCTGTGTGTTTCTTGCCTACTTCTCCCTTGCAAGACAGAACAGCCCACTCAGCATTGCAAGAGACCTTACAAAAACATTTAAATTGTCTGCATAAACAATGTATGCCTGCATACAGGAATATGAGCTCAGGAATGCAGGAAGGGATAATGTATTTAAGCAAAACTTCAGTGTAATATTATCCTGGTTCACAAATTTCCTGCTTAAATCATATTGAATTTAACTGAACAAAAGCAACTATTTCAAATTATGAACTTGTTAATCTTTTCCTTAACTGCAGTCTGAGCTCCCTTGTCCCACATGCTTTCCAGTGTAGATCCATTAGCTATGTACTGGCCTAGAGGGTTTGACACATTAATTCCCTTTTCTATCAAATATACATCGATGGTAGGACACCTTTTGCACAGCAGGCCTAATGATTGTCTCCTAACTGAACAATCATTTCTTATTTTTCTCTCATTTTAATATATACTGCAATATGAAAGGTTTCTGCTGTCACAGAAATGTAGACCTTTCAAATGCAATCTTTTTGAAACTGAGATGAATATGTGGATTTATAATCCTATATCAATTAGGATATGGGTGAATCATTATCAAATAAATTTAACCATTAAACATTGGCCAAACAGGTCTTAACTTTCTATTTCAGCTTCCATGTAAGAAAAATCACTTTTTTAATTAATTAATTTTTCTACTTAGTCCACACTGACATGTTAATTTCACACATTGTCATGTTATACCATATTCAACAGATCATTACATTTCCTAGGTTAATGTTTCTTTGTCTGCAGTTGCCAGATTCCTGTATGATTTTTCATTGAGCAGTTTACATGACATTAAAACCACTGAACTATAAGAGTAATCTTGGGGGAAGAGACCTCTGAAGATCTCCAGAGGAATCAACCACTGTGGAGATAAATTTAATCTTTTCATTTATTATACTGAATGCCATAAATTCCATTCACAACAGTGGGTATTAACCTTCTGAATGCCAAACCATAGTGAATTGACATGAGGAGTTTTGCCAGTCCATTCAGTTTGGATGATGTGTTTTCCATTCCTCGTGAGTCTGATGTCATGGGAGGCAAAAGCCTTAGATGTAGCTTCAGGCACTTCCTGTGGAAGAATGGAAATACAGACAGGACAATGTGGAATAAATCTGGACAGAAGGTGAAAAGGTAGAGACTGGAAAAACGAGGCCCATATTAGGCCTATTGCAAATAGCAAGTACATTTAGAAAATGTGCAAAAACATTCTAGAGGTATTGCTTCTTTATTCTTTCTTTGAATTAACCTTTTGGCCTTAATCACTGCAAGATAATACATTTTTGTTTTCCCAAATATTATGGTGACCACATTTATTGCTATTAATACAGAAATCATACATACACTTAGTTACATCCTAATGGATCATTAACAGTTATTTTGGGTAATTATAGGCCCCTAGCCTTCAGCCTTACATATACAGTGCACTTTCGGTATATATTTATAGTCCATTAATCCATTAAACCACCATCCTGTCTTACTGTTTTATTATTTCACATGTTGGAAATCTGGAACAACGTTTTTTCACAGTATGTATCTAGAAAAGCAGAAGCAGGAAAGGGTGTCACAGAATTTCCACTATTAGCTAAACATCTAAAAGAGAATTTTGTATTAAATTGAAATTGTGTACACCAAAGAATATTTACTGTGGCTTGTAATCTTCATTTTAGTTATGTAGTGCTATGAACCAAAAAAAAAACTTCAGTAAGCTATGCAAAAGCATAATTCTCTTGCTCACTCTCTTCTTTCCTTGCACAGAGATCCCAAACGTCTCCTTCTTCCACTCCCACACTTCCTATTCTCGTATGCAGGAAATCCAGGACAGGTGAAACAGAGACATGTACTCAAATAATACACTGCAGACAAAGGACAACCTCTGGGCTAGCAGAGCAGAGCAGTGGAAAAGAAGCAGATAATTTCACATTTCTTTTCTAGACAACGTGTCAGACTACTCACAATCTTGAGCAACTTTGGATATCTGATTTATACTTTTAAGGTTTTCTTCACAAAAGTAAGAGACAATCAATCTTTAAAATGTAATAAAATAAATAAAATAAGATAAAATACCAAAACTAAAAAATAGAATATTCATGTCCTGAGGCCCAGAGTGCATCCATGATTTGTGTCACTGAGGTGCAAAAAGTCAATTCAGATCACCCCCTGTTATATCCTTCCATGATACTACAAGATTATGTCCACAACACTTTCTTCCAGTAACTTACAAAATCTTGTGTTCATAGACATTTGCCCTACATTTCTTTTTCAGGAAAGTTTATTTTTAATTCTCTAGGTCTTCTCATCACACAATGAGTCATTTTATCCAGCTTCTTGCATGCTCTGCTGTTATAAGTTGGATCACTACAGTTATTTATTCTATCAGGAAATGAACCTTCCAAATCATTTTAACCATAACATCACTGCTCAATGCTCTTTATCAGAATAGCTAACACAGATCTAATTATTCTTGAGCAGTTTCCAGAGCAATAAAAAGGGTGAAGCAAGAGGATATTAACTTCATACAGAGCTATCATTACAATCATTAGTGTGACAGTAGGTGAGAAACAGACTTGCAGAGGTCTACTCAGCTGGTAATCCAGATGGGTAATTTTGAGGTTGTTTTCAATTTGGAAAAGTACCATGACTGTTCATTGCTCTCAACTTGTCCAAAATAAATTAAACATTCAATAAAATGTTGGGTAAAAGTTGAAAACAAATCCTAAAGCTATCAACTATGATATTCTGACTGTATTTTCTTGTTGAAAATACTGCATACTATTCCATTACCCCAGCCAATGTTGACAAACAGCAGTGAGTCTTACTTAATGAAAAAGTTAATCAGAAAAAGCACATTGGAGGTTTGTGTTAAACTTGAAATACACATGAATACACATGTGTAATGGGACACAAGGTCTCGCAGAGAAGTTCCCTGTTGTAGAAAGACTCCCAGTGGGCCAAAAGATGCGTGGAGTCCTCTCCACATCTACAACATAAGTACTTCTACCACCAACTCAGATATGCCAAAACCCAGAGAAAAGTGGAATAGCTCAGGTAAATTCATTAATATCTCCGGTTAGAGATAAGGATGAAGCCAGATCTTAGAACCAAAATAGAAAATCTGAAGTCATGAGATAGATTTTTAGCCCAAAATACATATATTACACTTGTTCAGACATTTGTAGAATGTCTGGTAACCTTTACATGAAACAGCCCAATTCAAGTAGTTCAGCCAACAATGTGACTCAGACCAAGCGCCCTGTGTTCCCAGACAGCCACAGGAAAGGACGTAGATACACTCAGGTTCTGGGGGAACATGTGGCATTCTGCTGTCTGTCATTCTGTACCCACCCATATTACAGAGGACAGATATACAGAGGACCTGGGGAAGTCTGGCTATCCTGAGACAGGGCCATGGGAAGATGGAGAAAAACAACAGATGCAGCAAGAAATAGCCCATCTCCAAAAGAATGGGGGCTGGAATCTGTCTCCATACACCACACAGCAGAGTATGATGGAGACTGTGGGAGGGAGTCTGGGATGGCCATTTGTTCATGGACACTTAAAATCTTCCATAGAGATGATGATAACCCATAATTGCTACATGCAGATTCAAATAGGAGTTGATTGGTATCAAGATAAAGCTGTATCATGCTGGCTTTCACTCACCACCTTATTGAACAACACTACTCTTTCCCTCATAAAGCTCAAGAAGGAGCCTTTCCTGCACTCATTATCTCTGGTAAAACAGAGTAGAATGTGTAATTTTTCATTTCTTTGAAGTGCAGCCCAGATTGAAACTGTTGCCTGAGTATGAACAGACAATGTGCAGAACATGAGTAACCCCATTGAAATTAGAATAAGACACACTGCTTCCTAAATGAATGTAGTTAGTGGAAAATATAGCACATTTTCTCAACATTACATTTTATTTTGTGTTTTGCATAGATCTAACCACTCAAACTTTGCTGAGCCTGCAGAAAAAATAAATCTCTTCTTCATATGGGCACTGTTTGTGAAGATATTCATTAAAACTGGATCACGCAGAGCTCCTTATAGGTGCAGTTCCAGAGAAATGTAATGTTGTGCAGCAGAAAGATTAAGTTCCTTCCTCAGCTAAGTGTGAAGTTTTCGCATGTGGCAGTGTGATAGCACTTATTGGTACTTCCTCGCCTTGAGCCTGGATGTTGTCAGTCTTGTACAAAAAGCACTGTTTCTGTAACTTGGAACTGATTTTGCTGTCACTTATCTCAGTTTTGCACCGGAACAATCCCAGTAAAGATAGTAAGTTTGTTCTGACACATGAAAGAAGAATCCTTATTACACATAGCACCTCAACGAATAAGCTGTTAAACAGTTCTAAGTTGGATCAACTTGCATGGGAGATGTTTTGAATCAGACAGACTTACCTGCATATATCTTATCAATATAAACTCTTAAAATGATTTTCATGCGTTTTTCCTGGTCTAGCAATGTAGTTAAAAACATACATAATAGCATTTAGTACACTGTGTCAGTTTATGTTTTCACCTTTATGCCAGCCAAAGAGCAGTTTCCTTTAAAAATAAATACTCATTAATATGAATTCATACAAAACTGTCATGTTTTCTGTGCAAGGATGGAGCTGAAACACCTTTTCTGGTTTACCATCCTGAATAGCTCCTGCATTAGTGTAGTGTAAAAGGTAGAACAGTGGGCTGAGAAAAATATATGTGTAGTGTTTTGCTTCAGAGAGCTCTTAAGCTCATTTTCTTGCTACCTGCATATGACAAAGTGCCCAGTTGGCAACTTAAATTCTGATTTATAGGAAAGGTCAGTTAATCCCAAGCAGGCATTTTGCTAAATATCAAAATATCTGCTCATGTGTTTTCTCTGTCTAGCTCAAGGAAGTTGGAAGCTTAAATATCAGCAAATCTTACAAAGTAAGGCAGAGTGATATCATCTTTAATCACTAAACTCACAGTAATTTTGCTTCCCAGTATTGAATAGTTTGTGGATAATAATTAATATTATAAATTTATTGGTGTTATAATATAAGATGATGTTACGGGTTGAAGGTGGGGGCATTCTTCAGGTTTGATTGATTTTTACTAGTTTATAATCTTTATGTTTAAAAAAAAATAAAAGGAATGTCTCTGATAGCAGTAAGATTTCTATAACTGTAATTCCAAGAACAAGTAAAAGAAATTATTGCTGTGAAACAGAACAGACAACTAACACCCACTTTGCGCTAAAAGCAGAGTTCTCAAGGTTATGAAATGGTCCACATTTCCCAAACCAAGTGTTTGTCAACTTTCTTAGGTCTTTCTTTGCTCAAAGATGGCTGTGAAAACTTAATTTAGAACACACTTTACATCTCTTTTGGCCATCGCGATTAAGCCAATAACAAAGTTGCCTTTTATAGTGTTGGATGACTTCCATAATTTTCAGACTTCAACGCTTTAATTCAAACTCGTCAGCTGTAGATCTACCACAAATTACTTTTAATATCACATAGTATTTAGAAGAAAAAATAAAACACAGATTCAGCTCAAAGTAAGTCTGAGAACATATTTCCATGGAGGGTATGAACAAGTCTAAGAAATTTCATTTCAAAATTATTTTCATACTTCAAGTTTCAGAGCCCTTTCACAAAGTTTGGGACAGAGGATTTTTCCAGTTTTTGTTTTATATGACAGAAGTGTCCAGAGTAGGGTCAGCAGAGCATTCTGAAACATGCACCTCCTCCTTGTCTTTCCTGAGATTACTCTCAATTGAATAATTATCTAAGAAAAAATGGATCAGGAGTTCATCATCAAGGTTAACTGAATACCTAACAAAAGGTCTTGGTCATGAATAAAATTTTAATTGTTGCCTAAACTACACCAACTAAACAAGATTATGAAATCAATAATTGTTTCATAGCATAATTTGCTCCATAGTTCCCTTGTTTCCTCACACATTGCAGTTTCCATACACATTTACAGTAAACCTCTGGGTTAGTGACTTTCTGTCTCAGCAAAATAAAACCAAAAAAGTATGAGAAAAAATGAGATAAGTTGTACCCCAAAGATTTTGTAAAGCCTATGTTTGAACTAGAAAACAAAAATTGCATGACATTTGAGGGATTTAGCCATCATAAATCCCAAGGCAGCAGTTCAGGGTAATGTGTTAATTTGGCTGGCAACTTTAAAAGCAGTTAAATGGCAATAGGCATTAAATACCGTTGAACTGGAAGGGCATAATGGACCTAAAAGATTCACTATTCTTTGGGGAAGAGGGTGTCCCCCCTGACAGGTAATACAATAAAAAATTTTCAGTTCAATGGCATAGAGTGATAGCTCAATTACAGTGCCCTTTCCTCTTGTGTTCTACTAGCTGAAAAGTGATGATTAGAGGATTTGTGGGATCTGAATTTTGGCGTCTCCAATACTGTATCAATAAAAGGCTCCATTTTTCTTTTACAATGCAGTATTAAAGGCCTGAGTATTACTGCTGCTCCGAGTCAAATGCGAGACACACTGGTTTACACTTCCTGAATCTTCGTATTATGTTTCACAAGACTTTGGTAGTGGGTGAGGCTACAGGGGTAGATTGCGTGAGAAGTTGCAAGAAGCTTCACGTATGTCCAGTAGAGCTGGTGCCAGCTGGCTCTAAGATGGACCCGCCACTGGCCAAGACTGAGCCTATTAGGGATGGTGGTAGCACCTCAGCAATAACAGACTTAAGGAGGGATGAAACTTGTTGCACAGTAGCAATGGCAGCCAGAGAAGAGAGAAGGGAGAATACATGAGAGAAACAGCCCTGCAGACACCAAGGTGAGTGGAAGATTGGGAGGAGGTGCTCCAGGTGCTGATATTTCCCTGCAGGCCATGGTGAAAACCATGGTGAGGCAGCTGTCCCCCCTCCCATGGAGGTCCACAGTGCAGCAGTGATGCACCTTCAGCCCACGGAGGACCCCACACTGGAGCAGTTGAGTGCCCAAAGGAGGCTGTGATTCTGGGGAAACCCATGCTAGAGAAGACTCCTCTCAGGACCTGTGGACCCATGGAGAGAGGAGCTCACTGTGGAACAGGTTCTCTGGTAGGACTTGTGACCCCATGGGGAACCCATATTGGAGCACTCTGTTCCTGAAGAAATGCAAGTTACACCAATATCTTTCCTGATATGCAAAATATTTGTACTTGTCTTTCTAAAAAACATGGTCTAGAAAGCACCACCAAGAAAAATGCATTGACATATTTCTAGGGTTATACCATGTTAACAGCAGATCTGGAAAGTCTGAGAGTTACACCATAGTTTCTCTCCCAGGACACAGGCAAGTAACAAAGTACACACATAGATCTTTACCAAGTTAGTCACAAGACAAATCTGGTTTCTTAGTATAAACACTGTGGTATTGTAGTCTGGGGCATAGACTCCTTAGAATAAGAGTGACGTTAGCATCAATAAATCTGCATTCCCAAAGTTGACTGTAATACCCAAGAGTACCATCTTCCAGAGATGATACTTCAGAGAACGCGTGAGAAACATAACAGATACCTAAATCAAAGGATGTCTCAGCAACATACCTGCTGTTCAAGAAAATGAGGTGTAACCTTGGTTGGGAAATTATCCAAGTATATTTTGTGAGCAAAACCTGCATGCAAATATTTGTTTTAAGGAAAGATCAATGATTTTTCACGTACCTAAAACTAAATGAAGTTTTGAAAGTTGCTGTAAATCTAGCCTAGGACATAATATAATTTAAATATTAATGTATTTCTCAACGACATTGGAGAGAGGCATGATTTTGAAGCAGACATATTCCTTAGGTATTGCAAAACTATCATTGCATTCCCACATTGAAAGTTCGTTTTGTTTCTTTTTTGGGCACAGTTAGAATAATTTCTTCCAGATAACTGAAAAGAAATATAAGTTCCATACCTATTTGGGTTTTTTTAAAACTTCTTTGATTTTTCTCAGAATGCACTACCACAGCCTTAGCACCTGTGCAACTATCACTAGGTCCATTCTCTTTAAATCTCCCTTTTTACTCCCCTCTGATCCTTCCTGAAAATGGCAGACATGTTACCGAAAAGATATATTCCTCCCACATTTTTGCAAAACCTAGGAAATACAATACTACTACTTAATTCTGCATTTACATACATTTTCCTGCTTGTCTCTGGACAAAGATATCCTTTCTGGTTGGCAGACAAGAACCTAGAGCTGGGATGCTTTTGTTCTCTGGAATCCATTGGCCATTTCTGCTGCCAGTGAAGTCACATAACTGCATACTGGCTTTTACACATTTCTGGACAGAAGCTGATGGCTACACCACCTGCTGTCATAGTCAACGTATGTGTCTGCTCACCACAACTGCCTTTTAAATGAAAACACAGAATGCTCACATCACCTGTGGCTAAGCAACTTCCCCAAGTTTTGCTTTTAAAGTGAGGAGAAAGGAGAAGATGAGCAAACAACCTTTAGGAGTAGTTTGCTCCTTCTCTCCTAACAGAAATGGACTGCTTGAATTTACCTGAGATCATGAGTGAAATGGGCACATCTTCTCATGAAGCTCCTCTTCATGAAGTAAGTTTGTCATAGTTCAATTTCTTTAGAGATTGTGGGTTTAACTGGTTCTTTTTCTGTCTGAAAACAGACCTCAATGGAAATAAGTAAAAAAAAATAATTGAACTACAAACTACAGGTCTTCTTGCTTGCTTGCCCCTCAATGTTGCAGCCCAACACATTCTTTCAGCTGATGTCATTCCGTACTAAATGTACCACAAAGAAATCTTCTGGGCACAGCATACATTTTCAGCACCCCTCCACCAGCCACGCAAAGTGCATTCAGAGGTTCAAGGGCACATGTGTACTTAGAAAGAAGGAGTTATCTCTTTCCTCCAAGGAAAAAGAGAGGTGTGCATCTGTGGGAAATCATACCCTTCTATCTTCACTAGAAATAAAAAAGAGTGCAGAGATTATTTTCCAGCAGCTAGTGAATACTTAACCCAATTTATTAAATCAGCTTCAGAAATTGATGTTTTCATACACAATTTTTCCCATTTCTGCTGTATACTTGACACTCACAGAATCATAGAATGGCCTGGGATGGGAGGGAGAGATCATCCAGATCCAAGCCCCCGCTATAGGCAGGGATGCCACCCACTAGGCTCAGGTTCCTCAGGGTCCCATCCAACCTGGCTTTGAACACTTTCAGGAATCCACAGCTTCTCTGAGCAACCTATTCCTGTGCCTCACCACTCTCACAATACAAAATTTCCTCGTAACGTCTAATTTAAATTTCTTATTTCAGTTTAAAAGAACATTCCCCCTTGTCTTGGCATTACATGCCCTTGTAAAAAGTACACCTCCCTCTTCCTTATAAGTCCCCTTTACGTATTGAAAGTTGCAATAAAGTCTCCTTGGAGCCTTCTTTTCTACAGGCTGAACAGACCCAGCTATTTCAGCCTGTCTTCACAGCAGGGGTGTTCCATTATCCTTGTGGCACTCCTCTGGACCTGGTGTAGTGGGTCCATGTCTTTCTTGTTCTGGGGGCCTCAGACCTGGACACAGCACTCCAGGTGGGGTCTCACCAGGGCAAAGTAGAGGGGGAAAATTACCTTTCTCAACCTTTTGGCCATACTTCTTTTGATACAGCCCAGGATACAGTTGGCTTCTGGGCTGGTTAGCTCTCTTGGTCAGCACAGTCTGCTCGTGAAAGGCTTTTACATGCACACTGCTGTCAGTGAAAAAATATGATCCAGACTACTTTGCCTTGCCAATTGCAGCATCTACTTTCACTTTGAGGGACTAGATTCTTGACATTCAAACTGCAGATCAGTTACCAAACTCAGTGAACTGTCTTCTTAGACAGCATCTTCACAGCAAGATCAATACAAAAAAAAATCAAAACCCAAACAGCTGACTTATCCTGCAAGAAGAGATACACCTATAAAAGACTGATTGATGAAAAGAAGTTCAGTAGCAGATAAACATCTTCTGGGACCCAACACCAGAATGGGTGACTATTAGCCAGAAAATCTGTAAATGACTAGTAGAAAAAATGACTCTCAAAAAAGAAACCTGAAAACAAAAAGAGACTATCCAGCCCCAATTTTCCAATGGTCTTAATGTTTTCCCTCCCCACCAAATGAGAATCATCTGTAGGAATATTTTACAGCTCAAATTCACATGACCTTGGATACATGCTGGTTCATGAAGACTCGCGCATGCACATCCTCTGAACATGACCGAACATGGCACTGCAAAGTTTGACAATGGAGAAATAGAGACAAATTGAGCACAATTATATGGGGCCTTCACATTAAGTGAAGGACTTCTGACAATACTGAAACACGATTACTTTGATCTCATTTTGTTTTTAGTATCAGTTGCCATATAAATTCCACCTTTACTGTGCTTTTCATGCTGATGGAAGTAAAATTGTCTCATCGATGAAACCAATCACGGATTTAAAAGAATTACTGTAAACCAGATTAAAGAGGTAGTTATGCACTTACTTTAATAAAGATTAAATGAAGAATGACATTCCTTTGGACCAGAAAATATCTCACACTTATCCTTGTCTGGCCCTTAAGCTCCATGTTTCAGTGCATGTCCTCTTCATAAGCATCCAGTGCTGGTCAGTGTTGCAAACAAGACTGTAGGTTAAATGTGCCTTTGATTAGATTCAATGATCTATGACATTATTCATGCCATAATTTAGTCAAATACCTTTGAGATTAAACAGCTAAAAGCACTCTTTTCCTCCATCAGCTGAGAAATTACTTACAATGAGTAAAACTTATAAAAATTCCTAAAAGATTTAAGAGTTTAAAGTGCATTTTCAAAGTTATTTTTCAAAAGTATGCTATGCAATATTCATGTTCCTTAGGGTCTTACTAGAATTCACTTTTTCTGAAAACAGGAATTAGCACCATTTAGCTGTTTTATAAGTCAGAAATCATAAATTGCCTTCTACTTAATGATTGCAAGGTTAAAAAAAAACAAACAAACAAGCCACCATGCAGTTCATGTAAGTAATAAAGTAATAGTGAGTTCACCTAAACACTTGCGTATACATGCCATATTTTTAGAGACTAATACTAATAATTACCAGGCAGAGGAATAATAAGGCAGAAGAATTACGATATGGTGAGAATTTCTACATTCGTTATTTCCCTGAACTGACTGTTACAGAATGACATGTCACCAATATTTTAAGATGTGGTAACTCTTAACAATTTTTCAGCTGAGTGCTGCTTATTCTTCCTTAGAAAGTACTCACTCAGCATTTTCTTCAAATACATGGGTTTTTTTTCAAAAATCCTCATTGAAACATTTAGTGTATTTCATTTTCCTGTGGCTGCCTATTTAAAATCTGAATTTTAGGCTCTGATATTTTTCTCTGATTAAAAGCACCAGATGTAACTAATTTTGATACCTGACTGAATCAATGAAACTCCTACAACTTCCAATTTCTGCTGTGGAGTTGGTTAATGATAACATTTAAATTTCACAATCTGCAGTAAACCTAAACTTTTGAAATAAGTTTTTGTTCACAAGCTCACATACTTACAGAGAGCAAATACAACAGAAACACAAATGGTGACATTCAGCAATGAATGTTCATTACAGAAACCTACAAAGAACCTTAGTTTGATCAAATACAGCCAGGAAAACTAATTTTGAAATGTGAATGAATGTTGAATTCACTTTTTTTTTTTAGACCCCTCTCAGAATCCCGAATTGGTATGAAGTGATGCAGTCCCATTAGTACAAAAGTTTGTGGTGGTTCATATCACCCTAGTTAGGCAGTCAGAACACAGGCATTTCAAACACAAGAGAATATTATTTTATACACTATCTCATGTCATCTATTTATCCCAGCTATTCAACACTGGAGACTACAAAGGACTCCTGGCTAACAGTCAACACTACCGTGCGTGAATAGCCAAGACTAAGACACACACCTGGTCACAGCCACGTCAATCAAGCAATATGGTAACAAAATAAAAAGATGTCTACAAACACAGGTTACATTCCCCAGCATCATGGCACAGCTGAAGAAAAAAAAAAGAAGCTTCTGCAGAAATACTAGCATACCTTAATGGAAGAGCTTTTCTATCTCCTTGAAAAACATATTTACTGTACTGCTCCTGAGAGAAGTCCTGGATAGTGACAGAACAACAATGTCATAGTGAAGTACTTGGCTTTCCAAAGTGCCATGCAGCACTGTAAATTGCAGCACTGTAACCAGAAAGAGCTGTTTCAGGATGATTTTTCATAATCCTAAATAATATGTAGATAAACATATAAATAAATAAATATATAAAAACAAGTCTTAGTTTGAAAACCATTTCAAAGGCAACTATAACATTGGGAGAGAAATTAATGTAATAAATAGTTTACATTTACATAGTTCAGAATATATTAATGCAAAACCCCAAAATTTTATTCTTACTTACAGAGAAACAAAATAATTCATATACTTTGATGTTACTGAGTATTTGAAGCTTTATGGTGAAAGCAATATTTTTGTGGAAGGAATTAATAAACATTAATTTTTAAGACTTGCAGCACATATACTTTAGAGCGAAATGTTAACCAAGAAAGCATTAAAAAAACAAACAAAAAAAAACAACAACCAACCAACAAACAAAGAAAAAACAAACAAACCAACGAAAACACCAAACAAGTTTAATCAAATTGTCAGTGCTATTTTATTTATGGATTCCTACTGCTTCCTGTGTTGCAACTACACATATGAATGTTAGCTATCTGTTGATATACACATTAGCATATGATAAAAACCATAAAAGACTAATTAAATTAATGGAAACAGAAGAAATAAAATTAACTTGCCCTATCCATTTAGAGTTCCATTGTTTTTGTAACTCCTCAAAAAGATACACAGTTACAGACATGTTCTGCCTCAGAAGATGTTAAGGATGTCTGCAGGTCGGGTAAAAAGAGGAGCTTAGTGAAAACCAATGATTTCTCCTACTTTTCTGCAGAAATTTTACTTTCCCTACAAGATCAATCCTTTCCCAATTTTCAGCGAAAATAATTCTTTTTTATGTTCACCAGTTAAAATTAATAGTTTTCATTTATTTTTGAGCAAGCCATATATCTCCAAGATTTCCTTACGGCAGTTCTAGTATAAACTGTTCAGCCTTTTATGGATAAGACAAATTGTCAAAAGGAGACACTATCTCTAATTGTCAGTAACATAGTCTTGATAATCTAAAAAAAAAATTTTCACTGCAATGGGTCCAGGATACCATTGCACTCATTTCCAAAAATCTTACCTCAAGCTCATGCTTTCTCCCAGTCAAGGTTAATGAATGTATCCTTCATAATTTTTTGAATGTTAAAACCACAACAGAAGTTAATATCCCACATGGCGAAAGGCACTCAGTGAAAGTCTCAGTAACTTACTATTTATCATCATTTTTACTGCTACTGTTTTTATAAAGATCTAGAGAGTAAGACAAGTGTGGTGAGCCTACACTTCATCCTACTCCTGAGGAAACTGGCTCCAAGGCATTTATTAGTCAGTAACATTCACAGTTCCTATGCTGTAATAGCAATAGCTTACTGGTTTTAACAAACAACAGCCTTTGTTTTGAAGGGATTACTGTCCTTGCTGGCTCTATGCCCTATCAAAAACCCAAGACATCCAATTATCCTTTAAAATGCACTGTTGGACATGACTGTTTGTCAGAACCTCCACTCACATTTTGTGCCTACTTGTTTCTCTTATATAACCTGTTACATCCTCCTTCACCATACAAGCCACACAGAAAGTGTGGAATGGTCTAAACAATCTATAAACAGTATGTTATACAAACAAACACCTTATTAAGCTACTTTTACTGAAAAGTAGAGCTAACTCAGAAAACAAACAGATAAAAAAAGGCTCTATATTCTACACAATTTATGTTAAAACATGTATTACACTTTTATAAACAGCTAGCTTATACATCAACATCTGTAAAATTGTAACGCCTTGAAAAGCAGTAAAGTACTTTGATTTTTCTAGACTTATCTTAGTCCTGTAACTAAACACATCAAGAACAACATTTTAGTTTCTCCCGCATAAATTGCCCACAATCTAACCAGTAAGTGTCACTTCAGTTTAACATCTGTCTGCTTTCAAGAATGTATGTCTTGCAAGACAGGGGCATGATCTAATTGGCCTTTCCTATGGATTTTTTTTCAAGGCAATTTAACCTGTCTGCAGGTTTGGGGGTGTTACAGATTCTCATTTCATAAAGATAGTAAGACTGTAGTAAGTATCAAAACACTTTTCTTGTTCAATGTCAATAGAAAGTTCAAAGTATAAGAATACTGTGCATTTGATAGATGAACAGAAATGGTATATTCTCACAAGTTCTAAATAAATAACATTGAAAGCTTAACAGTAATAAAAGATGGTAAAAAGTTCTCACATTTAGTGACAACTTCACAACACGCTTGGATTTCATTTAGTCTTACCTCTTGCTCAACTACAGGCATTTAAAAAGCAGCTGGACTTTGCAGCTATGCAGTCAACTCTTGCAGGCAGTTGAATCTTCAATATATTTCACTATCTGAGCACCGGGAATCCTCCCTTAGCAATGTTTACTTGATAAACTCTAAATAAAAGACACCTTTATAGTCAATAATACAATACAACTGTATGTTTATAAATATTTACTACTAATAAAATGTCTAATAACTTCATATTGATTATATCTCAATTCAAACCTGACAAGTGGTTTAACATTAATAACTTTTAATATAACTCAAGTGTATATTATCCACCCAGTTGTATAGATCGTAAACTTGAGATACAGGTAGGTTGAATGATTTTCCCATCTCTTCTCTGCGTGCTTTGGAGCATAATCTAAATGTAAACATGTAGAAAAGTTCAAGTAAAATGCTAACTCCACAAAAACCAAAATAATTTTTGCTCTTTGCTTCTACAGAGACATAATTATATCCCCAATTCATAAGAAATTTCCTGACATTAAAAAAAAATCTAGTGACCTTCCCAATTACAACTCCACTGGGTACAAGACAGATGCAACTCGACATCCGGTAGTGAACAGGTTTTTTTTCCAGTAACATTAAATTTTTGCGGTGAGTGGACATGGAACAGCTTTAGAATGGACTTAAAATATCTCTTTTCAAGATGTGAAAAATTATGAAAGGTAGCATGACACAGACAATAGTTCAGGTTGGCACACATCTAGACTGAAATTAATAATTTATGGAATAATCTTTTAGTTTGGTCTAGAATATAAATGAACACATCCATGTCATACTTGCACTGATTTTTCTCGTTTGCAACAAAATGATGTTTAGTGGCTTTAAATTCAGAAGACCCTCTTTCCTGTTTAACCTATTATCTAGGGTAATATAATCATGCTGAGCACTTGTTAAGTCACTTTTCAACCATCAATCATTCCTAAATAGTGATCTCTCATTTTAAATCAAAAAGTTAGAACAGATTCCCCCTTTTCTCCATCTCAGAGATAGCAGCAGTCAATAAAGCTATCCACTTCAAATATGTGCTGGTTTAAAAGTTAACCAGCAAGGGAAAATGAACTCAATTCAAAAGAGAGATTTATAAGTCAGAATAACAATTTATTAAAATAATGCAATAAGTACAATTATACAGACAGACAATTGGTTTTAACCCACAAAACCCAAATGTATACCCAGCACCCTGGGGTATGAACAAAAGTGGTGTACCTTGGCCCACCCCCGAGTCCAAAGCAAAGGGAGAGGGGATAAACCTGCTGGTGGGAGAGCTGCTGCAGTCTGGTCAGAAGTGATGATTGCAGTCAGGTCGAAGGTGGTGGTCTCAGTCTAGTTGAAGGCAGTGGTCTGGAGTCTTCCTCTGGATCCCACGAGAGGACGCAAGGCTCTGAAACTCCCAGTTATATACTCTCCAGTTCAGGCGGGAGTGCTCAGTCCCTCCCTCAGAGTAGGGAATTCCATAAAAGGGCATGCGGATGCTCAGTCCCTCTTCCATATAAGGGTATCAGAGCAGGGAATTCCATAAAAGGGTACAGGAACATCTTCCCACCTTGCAGGCCTCTACTGACAGCAGTTTTTGGGAAATGGCATGGAGGCTATAGAATACACAGTTTTGGGTTACACCCATCCAGGGATGAATTGGTCCCAGCCGTTCTAACCAGGACAAAATACGAGATTTTTGTCTGTCAGGTGTTTCATACCATCTACTCCACATTTCTAAATACAATATTCATATTGGTAGCAAACAGGCAACAACCACCTGTAGAAGCATCTAATGGGAATTTCTCTGCCTAACAGAAGTCTGAATCTTATCTAGGTGCCTGCTAATTGACCTGCAGAGGATACATTTCATTGTGTGCAGCCAGGCAGCCCTGTTTAGATAAACCAATACAGAAAAGAGAGTTTGGGAGTTTTTAAGCAGAGGTCAGGGTTAATCTACAAATGTGTTTTATCCCTTAAAGGATTTATATTAATCCAGTTTTGTCTCTGATGATGTTCATTCAAAGCTTATATTATAACTGAAAATCTTCCCTCTGATGCTTTTCTTTTTTAATACTAAACCACTTAATAGCGTGCTGCTCAACAGGAGAGCTAGGAGAATCTTCTGGTAAATCTTTAACTAAAACCCACATACTTTTTAATAAGCAACCAGGTACACTTACTGGAGAATAGAGGCCCTCTAACAAAAAAAAAAAAATCCTGATTTTGTTTCTTCCCTGAGTTGGTTTTTTTTCTTACATGTGTTCAGTTTGCTTTTTTCTTTTTCTGTTTTTTCTTTCCTAACTGCAACTTTGTCTAAGATTATTCTATAGCAAAGATAAATTAGAAGGTGTTCAGATACAGAGATATGATCCAATAGCACAGTCCTTGACAGAATTTAGACTCATTTCAAAATCCCAAAGAACAAGACAAGAATCTGGCTGACGTTCAGGATATGGGATTTTGTGGGATAAGATGGAATTACAATTTCAAGATGAACCCCAGTAGAAAGACCACCCATTTTATGCATATCAGATGGTGGCTGCTACAGTTAGAAAAGTCAACTTAAAACCAGGCGGGAGACAATTAAATATTCCATCTTTGCTAGCGAGGTCCTGAAAAGCACCTTTCTTCCTTCTAGAGAGTATTTCACTGCCTTCCTCTCCAGGGCTCCCTCCTTAGAGTGCAGCACCCTGAGCTGCCAGTGCAGGCGTCGCATAAGTGCTCTGGAGCACTGTCACACCAACATAGGCAGATCACTGTCCAAACACTGCTCTGGCAGGAACCAGCTCCTGAACCTACAGGTTCCGGGGCAAAACACAGGAAGATAGTGGGGGCAGTCAGAACAGAAAGACATGAAGCCTTTCAACAGCAATAACCTACAACATACAACAGACCAACTTTTGTCATATCCATGTTTTATTCAGTCTGGTTTTATTTATTCTAATGTAGTAAAAGATGGTACCCTGTTCCATTTCATAAATTCATCCATTTTATATGAACACAAAAAATCCTCACGTATCATTTTGGGTGTATCCCTTATTCAAGGCACCACAATATAACAAGACTTCTGTTGCAAGATCAGTGATGTACCACTCCTCCCTCACTGTACAGTCACTTCAGTTTCACGTGAGTTGAGTCAGTCGTCTCTTGTCTGTTATTTGACATTAATGCCCTTCCTTATGATGACATTTGTGGTTTCCGTTATTTTCTGCAGCACTTCATTGATTTTGAGATCTATAACGCCTGCACGAATTGTCCTTCAGAGCTCTGTCTTTACTCCAGCTTTACAGTAGGTACATGCCTAATGATTCAGGATCAAATTCAACCAACCTAGCAAGTGCATGAGTGCTGAAGAAACAAAAGTACTTTTTTTCCTTCAGCTGAAATTCAGTTTCCTTAAAATTGTAAGAATATTAGCATTTTAATGAATAGTGAATGTAATAGCTATGATTATATTGATCATTTTTGTTTCTCACTATTAGATACCTCAGGTCTTGCCTTACAAACTAATTGAAAAAAAATGTTAAAATATAAAACTATAAAGCCTCCATCCAGGAGTAACCAAAGCAAGATTAACAGCATTAAAAAGTGATGTTCACAACTGAAATGAGCTAAGCCAGTTTTTGCTTCTGCCCAGACGGACACACAGGACTTTGCTAAAACCAGTTCCGAAGATGGGATTGTGATTGTTCCTCCCTAACATCTCCTCTCTAGCATGCTTTTCCCTGTCTTAGAGATGAACTTGAGATCTCTTTGGTGATGAAGGTGCATACAACAATAAAGTTCAACACAGAGGCTTTCAGTTTAGGCTTTGATGACACCTGAGCCCACCTGTGCACCAAAGAAGCCAGTTTACATAAAATGCTCTTCTGAAATATTTCAGCTGGACCAATAGCCTTGGTAGCACAGGAGATAGAAACTCGCAAAAACATTCTCTCTTTCCTTGGCATTGATGGCTAAACTGAAGGCCTACATTTCCAGGGCTGCTTATAATTTCCAAGACTGGAGCTGATGGCTGGGTGATCCACAGCAGACCTTTGCTGTCCATATAGTACCAGCAACATTCAAAATACCATGTGCTATGACAGTCTGCAAATATAGGAGGAGTTTACAGAAGAACCAAGCCTTGATATCCTAGCAAATATGGTCATGACTCTTTTTGAAGCTTCAGTCTACATTCCTTTTTTGTATTTTCCAGGTATATTTATTTCTCCACAGATTAGTCACACTGTATGGATTCTTTTGAAAACAATGGCCTTCAGTAAGTCCTGAACTTCAATGTGTGTTTTCTTTAAACACAAGCCTGACATACTCACAAGGAAATCATTTTAGTGTGATCTCAGTTGTCCCTCAGAATATGATCATTCAAATACAGTTTCATAAAACTTGTCATACAGTCTTAATTCCATGAACATTTTGCCATCCCATTTGCTCTTGTCATACTTGTTATACTTATCTTACTGTATAATAGCATCATCCACCAGCAAGAGTGCTTTATTTGCACATGCAGACTGGTAAATGTCCACTGCCAGGGGCAGCTGAGTTGTATTCAATCACCTTCCCCAGCCTCCCTCTACTTTGTGCTTTCAGAGAAGAGCCATGCATTTAAAACATTCTCATAATACGACAAAGAAAAACAATTGCCTCCTAAATTAAAACAATTGATGATACCAGTGCCTAATTTCCATAATTAAAGCATAATTAAATAAATATGAACACATTGTAAGACACTGGAGCCCATTTCTTCCAGTACATACCATGAAGCTCTATACTTTCCACTCCTGTGTTTCAGAACAGTTCCTTGCTCTCAGGCCAGCAAAGAGAAGCAGCTCTCCCCAGGCATGATCCCTACATCTGCCAATGCTCACTACAGTGCTCCACCGAGGGAAAGGGAATTCTGTCATCATGTTACTGTACTGATGGAGTGTTCTCTGGCAAGCACCAGTAGGATCTCCAGAAATATGACACAGCAAGATAAAGCTTATACAAACTGAGAGGCATAAATATAACGTACTTGTGTTAATCCTGTAAAAGCACACGTATATGACAAGAGGGGGCAGCACTACAGAGCTCTGCAATCTGTGATTTTCCACTGCAGTTTTCACCTGTTGAAGAGACAGGACATAAATGCAGGTGTGTCTTCTGTCGGCAAGACCTTACTTCCATGTTCAAGGTAAAGCCTCTTTATATCTCAATTAGCACCCATACTAACAAGGCTGGTTATAGACCCACTTTCAACCTACACAGAAAATAACACCACATCCACTATGTTAGCGATCAAAGCTATACAAGTTTGTAGATTGTTTCAAAGATCAAAGACAGTCTGTCAGACTTCATTACCAAAAGAAAAAAGGGACTCTGACTTCAAAAGGCTTTGCATTATCCTTTGTTTCCTCCTAAAAAATAATTTTGAAACGGTGAGGTACCTCAGAGAAATCTAAATTAACAAGCTTTCTGACAGTATCTTCTATCTCAGGCTGCAGTTTGATCCTATCATTCTTTTTCCTTCTCCTTTATGTCATAAGTGAATGCTGATTGTTTGCCCCACTGGCTTAATATGGGGACACATTAAGGAATAAATATTCAAGCACTTCATCAGTCTGCAAGTACCTAAAATTGCTCCCCCTTCCTCACCCAACTGTTTTGTCTTGTTCACTGCAAGATTGTCTGCAAAAGGCAGTTTGAAAGTATCTTCAATTTGTTTTCCTGTTTCCCTGAATGAAGTGACACTTTCAGTCAGATTCACAGAACAAATTACACTAATTGTGAATAAAAATAGCTTCAAGATTAGATGACTTTGATGCTGTTTGAGCTGTAATTCACATGGGTGTCTTTTTGGAGTGCAGTTTCTTGAAAGCATTCACATTTTCATGACTGCTATAAATATTTTTGCACTATTACATAAGGGAATTTTCAGAATTTTCATAATCACCCACAAGGCAAAAACTCCGCCAGCCACACAAAGATCCAAACCTAAATACATTTCTTCCTATGTCACTAGGACCCAGATGTAAAGCAGTATAGTAAAGCAGTATAGTAAAGCTAACATATGTCAAAGCTAATAAACACTAGAAAAGAACTAGTTTAAGCTTGCTTTTCCTGTATCCAGGGCTGTTTTACACCACCACTGAGGTCTTCATTGACAGTTTCCATAGCCTCCATAACAAATAAGCTAACAGAGTTAAATCAACAGCACTGAGAAATTCATTCAGTCTAGTGAAGGACTATAAGAAAGTGTGGATCTTCATCCATTTCACCTCTCCACAACTAACAGTCATCAAGATACCACTGAAGAAGTGTGCTCTTTGTTTGCCTCTGGGATTTAGTTTTCCATTACAGAAATTGCACATGAGCAGGTTTCCACTATCATCAAACATTGAGCAAAAATATTTAATGGACAAGGTGCTGATTTACTAGCTCTTGGGGTCTTGCCTTGTAGGAAATGATCATTCTTCCATCTGAATCACAGAATCATAGAATCAACCAGGTTGGAAAAGACCTCTGAGATCAAGTCCAACCCTTGATCCAACAGCGTTGTGATTACTAGACCACGGCACTAAGTGCCACATACAGTCTCATCTTAAAAACTCCCAGGGAGGGTGCATCCACCACCTCCCTGGGCAGCCCATTCCAATGTCTGATTACTTTCTCTGCAAAAAATTTCTTCCTAACATCCAACCTAAACCTCCTCTGGAGCACCTTAAGACTGTGCTCTCTTGTCCTGCTGGTTGCCTGGGAGAACAGACTGACCCCTACCTGGCTACAACCTCCTTTCAGGGAGTTGTAGAGAGTGATGAGGTCTCCCCTGAGCCTCCTCTTCTCCAGGCTAAACAACCCCAGCTCCCTCAGCCTCTCCTCATAGGTCTTGTGCTTAAGTCCCTTCATGTGGGAAATAAGCAGGCTGAAGGCCTGGAAAAAACCAGACCTCTGCCAAGCACAGAGCAACTCATTACAGGAATGAATTTGTAGCTCCAGAAAAAAGCCACCTCCCCAGGCAACAGCTAGCACCTAGTCAGACGCTGGGGTCACGGTTTTGCCTTATAAGGAATGTTTTCTGTTTATGTTTGGCTATAAAAGGCTGCGACCTTTGAATAAGCTTGTCTCAGTTTTTCACCCCACACCTGAGTCTATGCCTTAATGCACCACACCTTCACCAGCCTCTCCACCTCTCTTCTCCACCTCTGGACCTGCTCCAGCACCTCAATATCCTTCCCGAACTGAGGGGCCCAGAACTGGATACAGTACTCCAGGTGTGGCCTCACCAGTGCTGAGTACAGGGCCAGAATCCCTTCCCTGGTCCTGCTGGCCACACTGTTCCTGATACAGGTCAGGATGCCACTGGCCTTCTTGGCCACCTGGGCATACTGCTGGCTCATGCTCAGCTTCCTGTAGACCCAAATTCCCGAGTCCCTTTCTGCTTGGCTGCTCTCCAACCATTCTGTGCCCAGCCTGTAGCGCTGCATGGGGTTGTTGTGACCAAAGTGCAGCACCTGGCACTTGGCCTTGTTGAACCTCATCTTGTTGGAATCAGACCATCTCTCCAGCTTGTCCAGGTTCCTCTGAAGAGCCCTCCTGCCTTCCAGCAGATCAACACTCCCCCCAACTTGGTGTCATCTGCAAATTTCCTAATGGTGGACTCAATCCCCTTATCCAGGTCGTCAATAAAGATATTAAACAGGACTGGGCCCAACACTGATCCCTGGGGGACACCACTAGAGACCGGCCGCCAACTGGATGCAGCTCCATTCACCACCACTCTCTGGGCCCGGCCCTCCAGCCAGTTCCTAACCCAGCACAGGGTGCCCCTGTCCAAGCTGTGGGCTGCCAGCTTTTCCAGGAGTATGCTGTGGGAGATGGTGTCAAAGGCTTTGCTGAAGTCCAGGTAGGCCACATCCACAGCCTTCCCCTCATCCACCAGGTGGGTCACCTGATCATAAAAGGAGATCAGGTTGGTCAGACAGGGCCTGCCCCTCCTAAACCTGTGCTGGCTGGGTCTGATCCCTTGTCCATCCTGTAGGTGCTGTGTGATTGCACTTAGGATATTCTGCTCCATAACCTTGCCAGGCACTGAGGTCAGGCTGACAGGCCTGAAGTTTCCTGGGTCCTCCTTGTGGCCCCTTTTGTGGATGGGCGTGACATTCGCCAGCTTCCAATCATGTGGAACCTCCCCAGTGAGCCAAGACTTGGTAAATGATGGAGAGTAACTTGACACTCCTGCTAGCTCCCTCATCACCTGTGGTGGTGGGAAACAGTTTTTCCCCCCTAGAGTTATAAAAGTGGTAACCCCCGAGGGGGTGGTGACCCTTGGGGTTTGACCCAATCAGCGCTCCTGTGAAATATAGACATTATCACACTTAGACCAGAAGAGAAGAAGTTGTAGTAGTAGAAGAAGTAGCCATGTTGTGAAAACCACGAGGAAGGGGCAGGAGCCCCTCTGGGGGGGCCACGGCCCCCCAGCCCCCAGCTGGGGTCATAGAAACTCAGAAACAGTGTTAAACTGGATTGAGGTCTGTGACTTGAGAAGCTGAAGGAATTTTCTCCACCGTGAGTGGGCAGACAGAGCAGCGGCGGAGACAGCAGCGTCCGGAGAGTAGTGGCAAAGAGCCAGAAGATAAGAGAGAAGCAGCAGAGACAGCATGCAGCTAAGCAGAGAGACACAGAGTTGTCTGAAGGATGAGAGAGCAGCAGAGAGCAGGACTAAGCCACTACAGAGAGAGAGTTTTTGGGAGTAAGAACTGAACAACCAATCTCCCCAAACCCCCTGGAGACCCCTCCTAGGAGGAGGGAGATGGAAGATTCTCAGAGTGCTACAGCACTGCTGAGAGAGGAGCTAAGAAGCTCAGGCATCCTGAGAGCTGAGCCAGGACGGCTGATGGAATGTGGAGGGGATGACCTTGGCCCCCCCCTCGCTGCAGCTGCAAAGAAGCTGTCAGCCAGCTTGAGTCAGAGCCAGAAGCTCTGCAAGGGGCTTGAATCCCCGAAGATAGGGACTGTCACGAAGACCCCTGCGCTTCGTGGTATGACGTGGTGAAGTGACCTTTGTCCCGGTGAACACAGCCCATGGAAGAGAAGACCCTCGTTTTGGAGACGGAGGGCCGAGGGGCTTGGATATCCCCTCGTGTGTATTGGCAAAGATCCAGCTGCAGCTGCTGCATTGGAAGAGAGAACGAGACACTGCTGCCTTAGAGAGACTTGCTGCTCATAAGTGGGAAGGATCTTTTTCCTTCTTCCCTCCTGGACTTTTATTTGGAAGGGAGAAGTGATTTGATCCATTGTAAATACTGTATGTCATGGTACAGTTAGTTAAGATTGTATATGATGTATTATGCTATTTATTTTTGTACAGTCTTGTAATATATTCCCTTCCCCCCAATTTGAGTCTCGTGTGGTGTCTGGAAAACCCATCTCACATTGAGTTGAGATGTGGGAGGGGGGCTAGAACTAGGGAATTGGATTTTGGGGCTCTCAAACCATGACATCACCCTAGAATGGATCCCATCTGGTCCCATAGACTTGTAAGGATCCAAGCAGCTCAGTAGGTTGCTAACTGTCTCCTCCTGGATTACAGGGATGCTACTTGGCTTCCTGTCTCTGTCTATCAGTTCCGGAGGCCAGTTGTCTTGAGGACAACCTGTCTTACTGTTGAAAACTGAGGAAAAGAAGATGTTAAATACCTTATCCTCATCTTTGGTGACTATGTTCCCCCCCAAGTCCAACAAATAATGGAGGTTTTCCTTGCTCCTCCTTTTGCTATTGATGTATTTGTAGACACGTTTCCAGGATGAAGGACTACTGCCTCCCTAAGATCGTGCTTTATGGTGAACTTGCCACTGGCTGCCACAAGAGAGGAGCCTCGAAGAGGAGATACAAGGACTCCCTGAAACAACATCTCAGCCTTGGCCATATTGATCTTCATCACTGGTCTACTCTGGCCTCCAGTAGGGAGGTCTGAAGACACACTATCTATAACACTGCTGCTTCTTTTGAGAACACATGCAGGATCAGTCTGGAGCAGAAAAGACAATGCAGAAAGAACCGTGTCTTATCGATACCATCCAAGGAATCTTTCTGCTGTGCCTTTTGCAATCGGACGTGTCTATATCGCATTGGCCTCTTTAGTCACCAGTGCACTTGTAGCAAATGTGGGTAGAGTACGTCCCAAATCTTCATTCGCGAATCCTAGCCATGATGATGATGATTTGTAGAAGCACTTCTTGTTATCTCTAACAGAAGTGGCTAGATTGAGTTACCTTCCAGATCCCTGGTAATATCCCCTCTTTAATGTGCTATTTCTATTCCTGTTATTTTGTGGATTAATATCACTGTAAATAAATTCCCAAAATTCACTTCAGCCTGATTCCAAAGGCATTGTCAATATTAAAGATGCCAAAACTGTGGTGGAATAAGATGTTCTACACATTTGCATTGAGAAATGTATATGCTCTGGGAAACACTATCATAAAACAAAATCCCTAGACACAGTGTGCTGGGCAGGCACTGGAGTCCTCAATCAGCAAAGCCAATATCTGAAATGGAGTTAATACGCTGTAAAGTGGTACTTAATAACAAAGCAATAGGTCCACAAATGCTCAGAGTAGATAAGGAAAATTAGGAAAGCACTCAGCCAAGCTGCTTGGGGCTGTTTCTTGCTCTTTCCTTTTCCTTCAATGTTGCCTTTTACTTAGCATTCAAAACTTCTAGTTTTGCATAGAAATAAAAACTGGAGGGGGAGGTGGGGGGAGATCCCTCTCAAGTCGCCAGAATAAACACCCTTCTTAATAGGAATATTTTGTTGTATAATCTTTTAGCCTACATGGATCAATTTAAATCTGGTTCCTGGCAACTCCATATTCTACTCCCTAATGGTTTCTCCCATGCTGATCACTAAAGCATCATCTAAAAGTTGAGAGGCATAAACTAATTAACAAAGCTAACAAACAGCCAAAATGGAAAACTGTACACCACAGCTGAACAAAGATGTGTGGTCTTTTACTCCTTTTGCCTGCATTAATATCCCCAGTTTTGTTCTTTCTCAAATGTTCACATGGAGATACACCCATACATAGTTATACATATATATATAAAAAGCATATACGCACATATGCATATATATAAAGATGTCACCACAGTTACTGAATATATAGATATAGATATATGGATATAAAAATTAAAATACTGTTTTCTTCAGGGTTTTCTTTAAGCTTTTTTTTACTTAAAATGTGTCTTCTCTGTGCAGGGTGGCTGGATGCATTCCAAAATTCACTTTTATTCCTGATTACATGTGACATTTTTTTAAAGGACACTTCTGAAATAGTAATTATGAACTGCAAATGTGAGTAGGCTGGAGTCCCCAGCAGGCATGGCAGAGTGAGCAGGCACTCTGCAGCACATGGCATTCTCCAGGCTCCTTCATGGTGTGCCCGTTGCAAACCATGTCAACCGTGCAGGACTGCATTAGTATCTCCGGCAACAGTGGTTTAGAAGAGCTGCAGATTCAGACTCTGAGACTGTGCAGTAGGCAAGAAGGTAACCTCTTCAGGAGTCATGACAAAATAAACCTAGAAATCTACTAGTTGGCATTAATATCCACATAAAGATAAGGCGTAATTTTAAACTCTTCACAGCTGTCTTGAGGCCAAACAGTGAAACTTATCCACTTCTAATCACTTTTAGATTTGCTTCCTCACAAAAACCATAGACAGAATCAATAAGAAGAGTAACAAGTGAGGGATTCAAATTCTCCTCTGTATGTACACACACACACACACACACACACACATATCCTAAGCGATCTGTGGTTGGGTCTCAGGTAAAGGAAAGTAAATCCAGGATTTAATAATCTACTTCTTCATGTATAAATTTTATTTTTAAATCTTGAAAACAATGCTGAACTTCTCTCTTTTAAAGGCAGCATCCAAAAGTGAGGCAGCCCGCAAAAATTTTCCTACTTCAAAAGCTTGCATGAATAAATGACAGCTTCTCATACAAGGATGATATGAAGCGGTTCTACAGCAGTCACAGCTCAGAGGTGATTTCGAATGCTGGAAGTGACCTTGATACCAAAATTATCAAGGTAAGAGTATGGTCTTCTGTTTGTGAAATATAGGAATTAATGGATTCTTTTATATATATATTTCATAAGCAAAGAGTGAATTTTTTTTTGTCACATTTATTTCTGCCTCCCTTTGCATATAATACTAGTTTGCTCACTGAAAAGACTGCATGTGATCAACCATATTGTCTAGGTAACTTTAATGATATTTCTGCATAGCCTGGCCAATGACTGACTCTGAATTACTGAACAAAGTTCAGTAAATGTTTAAGGTCAGTTCAATTGAGAGCAAAACTTAGATATTTATTTGTCTGTAAGAGTATGTTCAGCTCTTTTGAAAAAGTTGCACATAAACCTAGTCTTATGAAACATTCTAAAATAGTTTTTTTTTTTATTTAAGGTCTAGTTTTTGTCTTTCATCACTATAAAAGCAAAATAGAGTTAAATTTGAACAAAGACCAAGCTTGGACAGCAGTAGTCATAAAACCAGCTGCACCAAAGGAGGTAATAGTTTTGCTCCAGCTTGCCCTATCCTTTTCCTCATTTTATTTTTTTCCCACTCGTTTCCCCAGCTAGCTGACCTGACTGGAAAAAAACCCTGACTTTATATATTGTCATCTTTAGGTTTTACAACAGTTCCTTACATAAACAATGTTCAATTCCCAAATAATTGCAATGCTCTTGAGGAACACAGGCGGTTTGTACGCATCAATGCAGAGCAGTGAGCAGAATCCTAAGCTAATGGCCACCTACAAGCTGGCTGAATGTAACAGCCTCATGGGAGCATATGTTATTTGCTGCCTGTTAGATAATGCATTAAGACATGATTCTAGTTAATAAAGGGCATTCAGATGCCACACAGGGGACACTGAACACCTGTACCTGTGAAATGCTCTCCCATAAAGCAGTACTCAAAGGTTTTTTTAGACATGAAACTCTGGTGCAGGAAGAATATTATTAATACTGAAGGCAGAGGAATAAGTAAAGCTTTATAAAGAAATTTCTTGCAAGATCTACAACAGACTTTCAGAGCCAGGGCAGGGGCAATTCTGTGATTCACCCATGGGTCACAGCATCATTATTTTGTTGCATTTCACTTTATGCCCTATAGACAAAAGTTATCTCAATTTATCTTCTATTTTTGCAGAACAAGTTGGATGACAGCTTTCACTGGCAGAGAAAGTCCTTATGGTTTCTGAGCACAGGAAAAAAGAGCTACTTATCTCCAAAAATATCTTGAAAACACCAGACGTTTGAGCAGGAGATGCCATAAACAATGACCCTGTCTACTTGGAGAGGCAACCTGGAGCAGCTCATCACAGGTGTGTTCTGGATGGCAGATAGAGGTACCCCTCTTCATAAAAAGTTCTTTTCTTTTTTGCCTTTTTGAAAAAGTATTTCTAACAAGTCCTTTACTGTGCCTCTTAATAAAAGACCACTTTTTTGCTCTTTCTTACCAGTAAATATGGTCCTGTCATGCGACACACATGACCTTTTTTGACTCTTAAAAATAATGAACCTGGAATTGAAAAATATGTTGAAAATATTTTTAGAGATGAGCCAGTTGGCAGAACACAACCATCAGAAAATATCTCAAAAAATATTTCACCTACCCACACAGACTCTCTGTGAGATTGTTCTGGGAAAGATGTTACGCACTGCTCCACAGCTATTTCTGCTTGGTGATAAAAGTAGAATTGCAGTGTTCAACAGACCTTGTGGAAAGATATGTAGAGGGGAAAAAAAACCCAAAAACTAAAGCGAGTTGGGTGTTTTTGTAACCATTACAACATAGTGTCTCGATCTGAGACAATTTGGAGCAGCTGAGACCTCTGACAGAAGTCTCCTCCCTTGGATTCAATACTCCCCTGGTTTCTCCAATATCAAGAGAGATACCAAATACACTCAGATGTGAGTGAAAAAATAACTCTTTATGAAGGAGAAATTCTAATAACATTACTGATAAAACTGGGTTAAACCAACCAATGAGGAGAAACTTCCCAAGCCCCACCCTCAGTCCAAATGGAGATGGCAGAGGTCTTCCCCCACATGGAAAAATCCACACATGGCCACAGAATAGAGACAAACTGGACAGCCTTCCATGTGCTTTGCCTCGCCCATGCCTGGAAAGCCAGGCAGGAATGGTTGGAGAGCCAGTACTGGCAGGAAATGGCAGATAGCTGGGATTTGATACCAGCAGGTGCTTGCATGGCACTGGAGTGAGGCTGCAGGGCTGGCACAGAGAGTCAGAGCAGGGCTGTGGACCCCCCAGGAGACTGGAATGACCCGCAAGACACCCATTGGATCAACGATGAGACTTGGTTGTTACAGTTTCGATGTTCATTGGTCGAAGTGGTGGTTGTAGTGCTGTTAAAGTGTCAAAGTCCAGATCAGTTGAGGTTTAGTGGAAGCCCCAGGTGGTGAGGGAAGCCCTGAAACTCAGAGTTATGCAGGGTCAGGTTCAGGTGGAAACCTCCAGTACCTCTCCTGAGATAGGGAGGTTTACACTGGATGATATAACACTGTGAGTCACAGGATACTTCAGGAGTCTTTTACACCTTCTAAAATCACAGAATCATGCAGAATCAAGTAATCGACTAGGTTGGAAAAGACCTCTGAGATCATTGAGTCCAACCTTTGACCTAACACCACCTTACTAGACCACGGCACTAAGTGCCACATCCAGTCTCTTCTTAAATTCCTCCCGGGACTATGACTCCATCATCTCCCTGGGCAGCCCATTCCATTGCCCAATCACTCTCTCTGTAAAGAGCTTCTTCCTAATGTCCAACCTAAACCTCCCCTGGAGCAGCTTAAGACTATACCTGCTTGTCCTACTGCTTGTTGCCTGGGAGAAGAGACTGACCCCCACCTGGCTACAACATCCTTTCATGAGGTCTCCCCTGAGCCTCTTCTTTTCCAGGCTAAACAACCCCACCTCCCTCAGCCTCTCCTCATAGGACTTGTGCTCCAGTCTCTTCACCAGCCTTGTTGCCCTTCTCTGGACCTGCTCCAGAACCTCAATATCCTTGCTGAATTGAGGGGCCCAGAACTGGACACAGTACTCGAGGTGCGACCTCACCTGTTCTGAGTACACTTCCTTAATCCTGCCGGCCACACTGTCTTGATACAGACCAGGATGTCACTGGCCTTCTTGGTTACCTAGGCACACACACTGGCTCATGTTCAGCCTGCTGTCAATCAGTACCCCCAGGTTCCTTTCTGCCTGGCTGCTATTCAACCACTTTGTCCCCAAAATCACATCCCTAGATGCTGCAGCTGTCTCTTACATTAGTGCATCTGAATCCATTACAGCCTATCATGGCTCATCAACAAGAGATCATCAGACTAAGTATGAATGTTCCAGGGAGTTATCACAGCTAAGTCATCTGTGTAAGGAAAGAGCAGCACTACCCCATCTCACAGGGTTTGCCTCTTTCCTTATCTTGTTTAACACTCACCTTGTAGCCTGAGGTGTCAGATCTGCCTTCAGCCCCTGGCCTAGGTGGCCACTCTGCACATTGTTAGCAAAGCACAGTGCTGGCTGAGCCATGAGCACCAGCAGTTCAGTCTCTTTAAAGAAAGCAAAACACCAAAAAGCCAAAAAAGGCATATTTGGAGAATAGGGAAGAGAAATGGTGGATACCAGAATTTTTGTGTAACCCAGGACACATATGTCTTGTACAAAGGTAGACAGGCAGGATGGAGCGACCTCAGAACAATTCTCCTTGCTTTGACTTTTACAAAATTTAGCAGTTTATTTCACCAATCTAATGTAGCTCATTAATGCAAAGATGTTGTTTAACATCTAAATTTAATATAAAATAAGATGTGGTAATGTTGCTGATCACGTATTTATTTGAAAAATGCATCTCTCTTAAGTGCCTCTTTTTTTTGTTTTCTCCAGCTTGGCTGGGGCATTGCTCTTAAAGCTGAAGAAATGAGCAAGCTCTGTGGTGTCCTCACCAGTCTGTCTTTGAGATCTGAGAGGCAAACAGACCTGGCACTCAGGATATAAAGGCAGGAGACAGCACCAAAAATAAAGGCCAAACTGTGAGAGTACAGTTCCTGCAAAAACCTTGTTGCAGGCTCGCAATGGTCACTATCACAAAATTGATAGTCAGATTTTCCCCCCAGAGACATACGCCTGCATGAGGAGTCTCTGGACTAGAGAAGGTGGTTGGGCTTACAAGTATTGGCCTTCCTGCAGATGAAATTATTAATGAGTTCAGCAGAGACTTCAAGCAAATCTTCTCTCATACTTCAGGCCAATATTATATTTCAGATATATTGTGATAAGTTTTCAGATTCTGGCTCTTTTAAACCATGAAATACCAATCCTTTGTTTTTCAGTATTAACATGTTTTATCTAATATAATCAAAAACAAAACTAATATATGAGGCAATAAAGAAAAATAAAAGCAGACAAAATCTAATAGTTTCTTTAATTTTTTCAATATTTTTGCTAAAATAATACACAGTATTCTCATTCATTATGTTGACCCAGCACTTTCCATTACAGGGCTCTCCTTCTAGTTGCTAAAATTTTGTCTTTACCTGCTTAGGGTGAAATTTCCTATGTAATTTCTAAAGTTTAGTTTCAGCTCCAGAATAACCAGCCTTTTTTCTGAGTAGAGGATAACAGTAAAAGATCAATTGTTTTGTCCACGCTGAAACAAAATAAATAAATAAAATCCATTAGTGTGCTCAAAGAATGACATAAATGTACTGCAAAAAGAGCTGAATTCAAGTTCCCCAAGCAACCACCACTTTGACATTTTCTAACCCAGTTTCCCACTTACTTTTCCCTTAGTGCCACCATGAGACAGCAAAGCACAAAACACATACACGTTTTGCATAAGGTATTTTTTCTTATGGTTTTCCTGAAGCAGTAGTTTATTTTTAAGTGATTGGAGGCTTGAGGGCTTTGTTTACTCATTGCTGGAGTCCTGGTTTTGGATTTGAAGACTAAATAGACTTCTAGTACGCAGTAAATCCACAGGCAAAGGCCAATTTGAAATTCATAGTTCCACTTGGGAAGGCAGTACACACAGTGTCTTGGGCAGGCTGTATCAACAGCTTCAGCTGGCATAAGGGTGGTTTTATTGGGCTTTTTTTTAATGAGTATATTGTCCCACAGCAGTGTGGGAAGGAAATGGAAGAATTCACATTGCTGTTTCTTGTTCATTACCTCTAAGGACAAAGAAAATAGCATAGAAAATCTCACGTAACTTCAAGCCTCAGAAATTAACCTAGTGTATATGTAGAATACAGAGAAGAAGCGAGTTTGGTGCAATGAGGAGAAAGAATCTGTTGTTTGCAAATAAATTTGACTTGTTCTCAGGAAAATATGACATGAGAAAAGTGGAGGTCTTTGCACTTAAGGGATGTGATCAACTTCTTAGTCCTGTGTCACTGATAGGGTTTGATCAAAGGCAATTCAGAGTAGCAGACAGATAAGGCTAGAGAAACCTTTAACCTGAATCCCTAGGTAAGCCGGATTCTGGAGGCAGAGTCGTACAACAGAGTGTCCTCTTAGTCACACTACTTGAACGAAATGGTCTTTGTTTACTGAGCAGAGACCTTACTTGAGAAAGCATTCAGCATCACTTGGTCAAGCAAATTGCTCACATGAGAGGGGGAACTGGGGTCTTAATTTTTAATTCTGCCACCCACTCATCCCTAGAGAAAAGGGGGTCAGGCCCTGGGAATTGGCTTTATAAATTGGAGGCACGGTGGAAGGATCTGGCCGTGGAGTGGCACCACCATTTGGCAGCACAGGTGCTGTTTGTAGCAGGGAGGCGCTGGCAGCTCCTTGGCATGCTCCTCATACTACAAGTCTGTGCATGTGCACTAGGCTGTCTTTACAACTGGAGCAAGATGCTAAATCTGTCGTTGTCTGTCTCTGACTTGCCTCCAACTGCTGTCTGCTGGCAAATGCTGACACACAATGCCTGAATGGGGGCTCTGTGAAGGGTGCACTTGCTATGGTCCACTCCACCCATCTCATGTTTCAGGACTGATGAGATTTGGAACAGTCTTTCGGGAGCTATAGGTGTTAGACGAGATGATAAGTCTCATCAAGCACAGCTGGGAAATCTCCCTTTTAGGATCCATATAAGAATTATCAATCAAAATCTGTTCCAACTATCACAAAGACAGTTTGTTCATGCTCCCCCACACAAAAATATACGTTTCCCACTGCCTTCAGGGGTCTCCTAAAAATTGTACAAATAGGAGAAAACTTTTCACAGTGGGCTTATTGTGACTGATGTGCTACTGAAGTGTAACAGATTGAAACTGCATGGCATGTTGTGCCATAATGTCTGTATGTGGATTATTCCCTGTTTCAGCAGCTATCAAATGTGGGTTTATCTTCTTTTTTTTTTTGAGTAATTTTTGCTGAGTGAAAATAATACAGTCCCTCTGAAGCTTCTGAGGCTTATAAAAAAAGGTACTTCATCTTTTCATTTGTGTTCACACACTTGGGGTTCCTACAGTTTGCGCTTAATCAGTAAAATTGAATGGAAATAAAAATGAAAAATGAAAGATGCAAAGCTTACAGATTTATTTTTATCTTGAGAACCTTCAGGAAGGAAGATTTTTCAGTCTCTAATCTTAATGATACAGCAGTTAGGAGGAGTGATTTTCTCTCTGAGCTTTACATATTAATTAAGCTGTATTGTATAGTTTTAGTTGAACTAGTCCTTATTACTACCACTGCTGTGAATCTCCCCTTAAAAAAAAAATACAGATTCTAGTTGCAAAAGAATGCTTGATTTAAACAAGGTAATGAGAATAGTCAGAAGTCTCTGGGAATAGCTGATTTTATAGTCTATTAGAAGCAAAATCTTTTATATGTGTCATATAAAATAAGTGTTTCAAAAGAAAGGATTACTTTTAGACGATTTTGTGGGGGTATTCTGAATGCTCAAAAACAGCCACAGACTCACTGCATAACAGTTACAGATATACAGCAAAACACAGTACAACGTCTGCATTTATTGTCCAGATTTTTTAGGTTGCCAAATAGTTTGCAAACAGTAATCAGCACATCTCTGAAACACCTCAGTACAGTGAGGTGACTGGTACTGCATTTCTCCTTTTACTGTAATAACAAGGTCAAAATGTTCCACTTTGTGTGAATCCTCAATATAGGTCAACTGAAACCTCATTTCAGAAGGTACTTAGTGTTCTATAGAGCTTCATTTTGAAAGCGCAGCTCAGGGATCCTCTTGCAATTTAAAGATCTCTGCGAGCACAAGGAACAGGTGCCAATCATTTGTGAAAAATGTAATCTAGGTCCCCATGGCAAAGGCTGAATTAGCCATATCCCCGTTGCAGTCCTTCCCACGAGAAGCTCCTTTCTATTCCCTTCCCTCATCATACAGCCTGTCCAGACTCTGCAGCAGAGGACATATGGCTCCTGTATTAAACAAATTTTTTAGCTACCTACTCTCTGCACACGGGCTCATCTTAACTAAAGCAGTCATCTAAAGTCTTATCTGCAGCTTATAATTTTTCAGCTTTTCAACTTCTGATGTGGTCTGAACAAGAGTGCAACCTAAACATCCTTTGTGTCACATGCCACTGCTTACTGCATCTTGACAGCCTGATCCTAATCCTTGTATTGAAGCATCAAAAGCACACACCTGAAGAAAACATCACTTTGACAGACACACATCTGTAACTGTACCAATGGGTAATTGGTACATTGTCCATGACTTCTCTCATTCTTCTGTTATGAGCACCTTCCCCCCTCCTTCTGTCATCATACCACTTGGCTCCACAGTGCAGCTGGATCACTTCCCTACCCTTTGAAAGAACCATGCATTTTCATTTCACCCATTATCCTGATCTTTTCATATTTACTACCATGTGCTAGCAGTAAGAGGACATCAATCTTAAACTAACTTTTTTCCAAATTCTTAAAAAGCATTTGGGTTCAACTAGAAGCAATGATATGAGAAATCACTCCACACCTCCCTAGTACAAATTCTCTTCACCCACAAACAGGAACATAAAAGTATTCATATAGACATTACAGGAAAGACAAGAATAAGAAAGAAGGTCTTTTATTGTTCCCATATTCAACACAGAGCTTTCCATCTGAATGCCCTAAAGCAGAAGTCACAGCTTGAATACGGTATTGTGCTTTAAGTTACTGCAAGAAAGCAGAGCATCTGATAAAAAGAAGCATCCAAAATGTCAGCAGGCAGTGGGCCACTTTGGTGAGCCACAGCTCTGCAATACCCAAAGTTATAACCATGGATGCAACCACCATTTCTTTGAAATACTTGATAGCATTTCAAAGAAATTTTCAATATTCCTACAGGATCTTCCCTATAAGGGGCATCTACCATACATGCTGCCATTTTACTTATTATGCCCTCATTGGCGTGGTGTGGTGGGACACGTCAGCAGCACTAAAACAGAAATGCTCACTGTTTTCATGAGGATTTGTAACACGGACTTTTTATTTGGGCCAATTGTTTTCTTTCTAGCTTACAGTACTGATGGGAGTTCTCTCATGTTCCACAAGGATAGGTCCTTCATTTCATACATGCCTGAAGCTGTGTTTACTACTGGGAAATATGCTTCCTACAAGAACAATCTTGTTGCGACTGGAACAATGACAAATCAATCATTCCAGAGATTGAAAATGGATGTTGAAAGCAGAGCTGTGTAAAATTATTAATTCCAAGACAGAGCAGATAAAATCAGCCTCCGATTTATTTAGCACGTCTTTATATCTCTGAGTCTGCACCACAGTTTGAGTTCAAGCCTCTGTAGGGTTGCTGGAGCAAAAACTCCATACATATCAAAAGAGCCTCAAAGTGATTCCTCTCCTGGCATTTTTTCCTCTGAGAATGTATACTTTTTTCATTCTGATTTCAAACAAGTTTCCAGCTGAATTCCAGGACAATTAGCCGTTTATTAATGAAAGCATTGCCTTGTGATTTCTGTGCCAAGTAATGTATTACAAAGTGATACAGACCATAGACATAAGATCAGTAGTAGCCACCCAACATCTGTGGAGTAACTGTGCCCAAGATAAAAAAGGGGTCAGTTCATGACAGCGATGCAAAAATGAAAGCCCATAATACAAACCAGTTACCAAAGAATAAGAAATCTGCTCTCTGAGTGCTATGGTGTTCAGAGCTCTTTGTTACTTCAGCTTTTCTTGTTCTTGGTGAATATGCGATTATACAAGTAGAATTCCATTTAGAAAGAGAATTATGTATAATTTTTTTTACACTAGTACCTCAGTCACAATGAATCCAACTCTTCATCTACAAAATTCCAATCTTTCCTCAAGATCTACAGAAATTCAATAAAAAGATAAAAGTGGAATTAGTAAGACATTAGCCAGTGTGAAGCCCTGCTCACATTACCTAGATCATTTGCTTTCCAGCTGTCCAAATCTCATTTCCCTGTTTTGGTTTCTACCATTTCAATTACGCAAGCACACATTTTAAACACCCTGAAGGGTACCTACCACACTAAATGCTGAAATACTGAACACCATGAATAAGCATATAGTACCTCTTGACACCAGTGTCACTCAATACACTTGCTAAATTACTCTTAGCTTGCAAAGCAAGCAAGTGAAAAAAATCAACTCTAAAATGTCTGCAGTAAAACTGGTAATGTGGGCCCCCTACTATTTCCTATGCATTTTCAACATACACCTCCTATATCTTAAAAAAACAATTACTTTCATCCTTGAAGGAATTTGGAAAAGGTATTTGCAAAACAGGAGGATTGCAAGAAGAAATATTGTGTTTATTGTTAACATGAAGAAATTTACATTAGCTGATTAGCTATATTTATGGCTTCAAAACTCATAGGATTCTATTATTGACCCTCTGAACCTTGAATTTCTGGTGACTTAAAGTTTACAGAAGCATTTAATTTTCTTGCCTACCATTGGTAGTAATGAGTAAGCTGTAGCTAGCATAGAGCTAACAAATGAGATAATTCAGGAAAGTTACAAAATTTTCTTACATTTCAAGATAACAAATATAATAAATGCAAATTCTTGTTTAGTATTTTACCATTTTAGTCAGAGCAGAAGAGCAATTTTCTTTACTCCTTTTTTAATAGGTAATGGGAAGGTTATTTTGGAAACTCTGCTTTTACTGAAATCAATGTGCAGCATCTTCACTATTTAGTCATTGCTGATTAAGTTAACTCTGCCTAAAGTATGAGTCATTCACCACTTTAGAATTTTTTGTGCTCATGTGTTCCTTCAAGCAGAATAGAAAGAAGAAATTGTCCACTATACCTTTAGCAATTATGTGCAAGACATTAAACTACGATCAAGCAGAAGGAATTGACAGCAATGCTTAGAAACAAATACATACATTTTATAGCATGTCCCTCAGGCTGGCTTGTAACCTGTGTGCTCTTGCCTCCATACAAGAGGATTTTGAACAATACTAGTAACAATGAAAGAAGACTATGTTTTGTGAGAAACCCGAGGAACTATTACACCCAGTTCTTCTAATTTTTGTAGTGTTGACAGTGTCCTCTGTTATTTTTGTAAGAACAGATAAGTTAACAGCATAAGGTGTTCTTTCTGTTTCAAGTATTGATGTCAGTTTCAATATACACCCTACCTACTCCCTTTATATGACAGACCATTAAATTCAACCTTGCTGACCTTGTATAGAGTCTAATAATTAGGGGTGCTAAAGTTTAAATTATGTCTGACTAAAGCATATTTTCTAAACAGCCTTTCAGTATTGAGAAAGAACAGCAGGACAGGGAGTACTGGAAAAAAAACACCCTTTCCTCAGACATCTTCCCCCAGTGACTCATCCCCCTCTCTCAAAGAAGGCACAAATTCCCATTACTTCCTACTTTGTCTGATTTTAGGTCCCAGACATTTGGTCTTTCTTCTGGTCCATTTCAGGAAGCTGTTGTTCCCTCTTATTAAATTGCTTTCCTTGATGATCTAGATGTATTAAGATAAAGGCCTCTCACACCAATACATTTCATATTACACAGTTCACCAGGTGGATTTTTGTTCTATTGTTCCTTATTCCTTAATTTCTTTTTCAAAACAACTACAGAACTGTGTACAATACACATTATTATATAACTGGACATACACTTCCCATTTTCTCCTATTCAAGTTTACTTATTTCAGAAAAGCATCTACAGATGTTTTAGGGATGGAATCATCCACTGATAGTTTCTTCTCATTTCTTGTTGGCTGCGACATCCAGATTTTTTATGAAACAGGTTCATCTTGGTTTTTCATTCCTCTTTTTCCTTTGGAATACAGAAATTATCTGTATTTAGATCAAATATGCTGGAATAATACAAAGTAGGGTCACTATAGCAAATTTTTACTCTTCTTACAGTCTTTCTAATCTTATAGTCTTATAATTTTTAACAACCATAAGTTTATTTATTTGCAGGTAATAAAATCCATAATGCTTCCATCAGTCTAGTGCATAACCCAATAAATCAACTAGAAATACCACTATTCAAGGTGATTTTATGAGATATCCATTATCTGACTTTGAATTTATTTAATACATACTTGATTTACTGATATTATTTTAGTGTTCTTTTAAAAATGGAATATCATTGAATGAACGCCTTCAGATAATTATTTTGCAGCTACCTTGAGGAACCAAAGCTATAATCTGACTGAACAAGACCTGTTTTTCAGAGAAAAATGTGGAACTTTTTGCATTACAGTTTTGTTTAATCAAATCCAATATCAGGCCCTTCTGTTACAGTGCCTAAGGCTAAGCTCAGTTTAACAAGTTACTCATGCTACGCTTGTCTACTTCAAATACCTCTTAGAAGTGTTATAATCTTCCACATTTATTAAATATTAATGTTAGTATGAAAGACATTTTAACCAGTGGTATTAGACTGTGCAAATTGTTCAGGCTTTCTGTCTAAAGTGTTTATCTTTAAACATTGTTAATTATTATTCTCCTTAGTGAATGAGAAGGCAGTATGTCATCCTCACGGGATAGTGGCACATCATCTAATTTATTTTCAGATTCAGGGGAGAAATGGTTATGAATACTTGCCTCTTCCCCGCATCATCTTTTTGGCACCTCCACCTATAAATTGACTTTGTCATTCTTTCTCTATTTTATACAAGAAATTTTAAATATTTTGTTGCTCTTGTCCTTCTTAGCACACTGATTCTAGACTAAGAGTGTTCTATACCATCCTAATTTTTAAAGTTTTGTAGTAATTCATATTTTCCCCTTTTTTAAAATATTGTTTTTATTGTTTCAATTGAAAACTTTATTTCTCCACTGAAACAGAAGGCCTTCACTGAAACTTTGCTCTTCCTCAAACACATTATTGCAGGTTTATTACTTCCCCTTAAAACGTAAGATCCAAATTTTTATTCACATTTTCCATCAGAGTTTTATTTACAGTTGTACTTATCTTTGATGAATAAAGTTTTTTATGACTTAAAGTAAATATTTGACTGCTTGGCATCTTCCCTTTTCCTTATAATAAAAGCAAACAGATAATAATTGCTGATTTATAAACTATCGACCAAATTCCAATCCAGTCATAACATTATCTTAATCCACCAATTTAGAGCTCTAGATGTGACAAACACATTCATGTAATATCATTAGAAAAACATCATCTGTAATTGTTAGAGACTTCAATGACTTTATACAATGACTGCTTGCACATTTCCTCCAAACTGAAATTTCACAGTAGCAAAAGAAGTCTCATTTTTATGTATTCAAAACAGTGCTCTTTTCCTTTGTTCTGATTCAACAATTGTTAAGTATGTCCAGCATTCCAGAATTTAGACCATAATATACAAGGATAATTATTACAAATCTGTATTTTTATTGGTATATTGATTACATAAAATCAAGCAATGGTATTTCATCAGAACACCATGTTCCTTTAAGTATCTCTAAAATACACTGAGTGTCCTAAGTAGAATTAAGCAACAAATTTGTCTGGCTTGTAATGTCTCAGTACTAACAAATAGCTCCAATCAGATATTAGAAAAAAATTTCTCATCAGTTGGATTTACAGCTTCCTCTTGTCTGTTATTATTGTCTTTTTATTTCTATTTTTGACATTCATTTTTTTCATTAATTGCAATTAGTCAAAATTGATTGAAAATTTACGGACAATATTTTTTCAATGAATTGAAATTTTTTTCATTCCACAAATTAGTTTGCCATCTAGTCTATGTTAGACTTGCGACCCTAGCATTCTTTCTTCTAACTAGACCACCAGGGCTGTTTTAGGTAGTCTCCAGATACAAAACTCTATCTATAAGATGCAGACCATAATCCCAAATGTTCAAGAACACTTGTTAGATTGAATATCTAAACTCTTCACTATTTCCTACCTTTTCTCTATCTCAGAGAAGAAAATGGACCACTTTTTTCCTCTGCTCTCCTTTGTAATTTCAAAACTATCTACAGACAGCAGTGTTCAACTGTCATCTAATTTATTCCCATTTACATAATTAATTGGACAAAATTTTCTGAAGACTCCATAATCTGGCCAAATTGTGCAAGTATAATTTAAACCTTTCATTGAACAGAAATTCATATTCCTACTGCAGTTATATCTTCTTCTAAATTTTAAGTATTTTTAATGACAAATCATCAGGCGTCTCAATAAGTTTGTTGTTTTATCAGGTATTTATTTTTCCTCAGAGGTTAAGATATGGTGTATTTACCAGAATAAATATTCCTAGCCAAGATGAGCAAGTTATGATTGCCATTTTTCTCTAGTCAGAAATCTCTCGCCTATCTATTTAATCTTAACTATTTACAGTCACATTAATACAATTTTGTTTCTTTCAAGCCACCCATGGCAATCTCTCCTTAACCTTTGTTTTCTTGAATACTGCATAGCATTGGAATTTGAATTTCCAAAATAAACATGTTCTCCTGCAGTTTATGGCACAACTTGCTCTTTGCAAACCAGAGCTCTGGTCTGTCTGTGTTTCAGAACAAAGAATACCATAAAAACTTTAGGACACCCACTAGGAGCATATTAAGAGACATTTGCAGGATCAGAACAGGATGAGGGAATTCAAAGGAGCCTTTCTTCCCAGTGGCAAGCATCAATCAGAAAGCAACTTTCTGCTAGAAAAGGCTTCAGTTAAACAGGTTCTCTGCAAACAAAGAAATAGTAGGAAAATATCTTTGAGATAAAGTATGAGATACCAGGTTATATACCATATGGATAGCAAACATAAAGAAATAATCCCAACCAATACCTGCTATTTAATAGGTCACTAAAACTACTGCGAACACCTGTAAGAAAGAAAAGCTGTCAATTGGGCAAGAAAGAAAAGCTATCAATTGGGCCTTCCTTTGTTTTCCAGGGGACTATGGTGTCCAGAACATAGAACCTTTCATCTGGACAAACAGTAAAGTTGCAGAAATAGTGTCTCTGATATCAGTGAAGTTCTGCCAGCTAAAAACATACTAGAACAGACAATTTGGCTCTTTTTCTTGAAAATACTCTTTTTAAGAGCAGTGAATCATTATCCTATGCTAATTTTCAGTTTCCCAAATCTGTTAGACTAATATTTATAGAAGTATGATTTGAAAATAAAACTCCCCAAAATACTACCTTCTCTGAAGCTTATTAAAAAAAAATGGAAAAGAAAAAAAAAAAGAAAAAAAGGCACAGAAAGGATACATGGGAGTACCAATATTTTGAGGTCTTTCAATTTATCTAAAACATATGGGTACCACACATCTGTAGTTATCTCTCTGCTGGATGCCTGAACCAAATGTTTTCTAAATGGAGAAGGCAGTAAACATATTTCCACCTTTCAATGTGAATTTTGGGCTTCCATGTTCATTCCTTTCAAATTACTCATTTCTTAATCTTTTTCTTTTTCACCCCATAAGAGATTCAAACCTCAACATTCGTTGCAGTGACAAAACATGTCTTTAAGAGATGCCATCACAGGAAATAAAATCCTGCATATTGGGCTTCCTTTGCCACAACCTGGGATCTTTCACACATGTGCAAATTGGATGTGAAGTACTGTCATCCTCAACCAGATAGAGTGGCCACACAACTGAAAACAGAGACAAGCTTGCAGCCTTTGAAAGAAGAGAGCCTAGGTACTGCTGGAACTCTGCAATGGAAAGAAATATTCGTCCCCTCTGGAACATCTCCACCCTTGGGACCATGCTGATGTTACTGCTGATCAGTGACACCCATTCTGACAACTTTAGCCTGCCAGCAATGTTATGGTCCTCTGTCATAAAACACAGGCACACATAAAATTCTGTATATCTCTAAACATTGTTGAAAGTAGGCCATAGGTGAAATAAAATACACAAATTTTAAAAAAGATCTTTCCTTTTAGGTTGGGATGCCATAGATGTGTGTCTATAGTACTCTAATATGCACTCATGATGAAAAAAGACTTTTGCCTCATCTAAGATTTGAAGCAGGTAATTTCTGTGGTTCTATATGCAAAAAGGAGTATGAAATACTCGATAAACCTCAATATGACAACAGCTGCTCTGTTTTTCTCAGAGGAATTGGTGGGCTATTAGCCAGGGAATACTGGAGTCTGTAGTTTCTTTTAGTTTACTTTGCAACTGTGACCTATGAGTTTTTAGTTTTATGTGTGTACATCCATCTCTCACAAGTCAACTTCAATTGTGAAATAGTTTTCCTCTGTGTATATGTAGATAATGAATTCTTCCTGTTGCAAAGTGACCTCTAGAGTATGAGAACTGGTTTCATTTCAATTTGTGTCAATGAAATACTTGACAAATCGCTCTATTTAGGGTCACGTACATCCTGGATTTCAGTGCTGAGCATTGCTACCCCTCTGACAAAGACAAATCAGGTTGTAAGGTTTGCCCTGCCATGGCTGCAATTACAGATGTGAGTTCAGAGTGTAGTCTCTGAACAAAGCAGGATGCACCACAGTGACACTATTTACTTTCACAAACATAGCAAGCATCAAGCAACTTGAAGATTTTAGAAAAATTTTTAAACAGAACATGAGAAGTGTTTAAGGAAAACAAAACCACCTAACTAGGTAAGTGTATACAGATTTTTCTAGGTAAGTGAATACAGAGGGGGTTTTGTCTTCTTTTTTTTTCTTTAAATAAATACTAGTTAGATGCACCATCAGCTCTGTTTAGCATTGAGGCTATTGATTTAAGACTCTTCATAGCATAAAGAGCATTTCTGGAGAGAAGCCACCTCTTGGCTTCTTTTCTGACTCTGCAGAATTCTCCTGAAGGAACCATAACATAATCTTCTTTATTAACCAAAAAAAAAACAAGGAAAATTTTGTACTGTTGATCTAAAGGCAAAGCCTTCATCACAGAGATGATGAAATCATGTGCTTATGATTTGCCCTTCCATATGCTGCAGTGATGCAAGCCAATGTTTCCTGGAGGATCTGACACTTGTTCTTTTTCTCCTTATTATTTCAGCTTCACCTGTTCCTTTCTCAAATTAGCCCCAAATCATTTTTCATTTCTAGACTTACGCCAATGATAATAACTGTGACAACTGGTACCTAGACCTGAGATCAGTGGGCCACTCACTTCTGAAACAGTGTATTCTTAATTTCTTTGAATGGAATCAAAGGTTTACAAACTTTTCCCAAGAATTCAAAACAAATGGAATTTTTCCCTGAGCAATATTCACACAAGTGTCCAAACTTACACTATCATGTATCTCAGAAATAAAGAAGAATATAATGTAAGCTCCAAGGAATTGAGCAATCAAATAAAAACACAGAAAAGTGTGATTAGGTTAATTAGAAATGGTCTGGCTCCAAAATCCTCAGTAAGACTGAACTTAGAAAGTTGTTAATGCTTTCAAGTTCACATGCAAGTGAAAATTGGAATATTTCACTGAAAACCTTTTCTCTTTTTAACCTTGTTTATCATGTTAAGTTCTTACTGACTCTAAAACCATCTATAAACTTTACCTTGACAATATCAATTTAGGACTTATACCCAAATTAATATTTAAAAATCCAGTTAAGGTTCATGTTTTATAACAATTAAATTCCTTTGTTCAGTAAGAAAGAAGGCAGATATATAGTTTGCATGCTTCAAACTGAAAGGCAGAAAATAAATCTTTTATTTACTTTTCTAATATTTCTGAAGACCAGAGCATTCAGCATTTACAACATAGCTGTACTTAGTCCACTTGCATTTTTATATTTTCAATCATATTTACTGAGAAAGTAAAAAAAAAATATTTTTTTAAGTGTTTACTCTTTCTTCTCAAGGTCTGTTTTCCCTACACGTGGTTGTTATTTCAATTTGCAAAACACTTCTTTCCTGATCTGATCTTCAGTAATAGGAAATGGTGAGTTCTAAACCTTTCATTAATGACTCTTAATTCAGTTCTCCTGAGTCCTTACTTACAGCTCTCACTGAACACGTCTTAAAACCTAGAGTAAGTCTTATTGAATGAAGGTTACAAAAAAAATTCAATTTCCATCTGTTGTTTATGATGCAACATGACTAATAGACCAGCCACGATTCAAAGTATTTATTAAGGCAGTTCCTAATGCAAAGGCAGTTCCTAACCAGCTCCTACAAATAATTATCAGTAGACAAGATGAATAAGAATCCCTTGTTTATTAATCCCAAGCTTTAATTTTGTAAGAGAACTGATTATTAGAATTTTCCGTATGCTTCATTTTAGGGACCAGCTAAGCTATTAGTAAAATAGTACCCCTACAGGCTCTGAAGAACTGAGACAACCTGATGGTGAAATCCATGTCTTTTTCTTCTAAAAGAAATATTAGAAAAAATGCATAGCAAAACTTCAATATATTCCAATCCACCTTCTACAAGGACATTCTGAAAAATATGAGTATTATTACAAGTAATACTGCTGGTATTACTCTGTAGGGAAAAAAATCCCTGCAAACTCCACAGAACCATGTTTTCTGCAAGCACAAGTGTTCATCCTCCTCGTATGTAGCCACAGTAAATCAAAGCAGGCTTTTATGCAGATTGTATTAGAAAGGGAAAGGAAAGAGAACTAAATTTGATGTCACAATTACTTTTGTATTTTTAACTGGGGTTTGGATTGAAGATTTTTTAAATGATATTGAAGTAAAATTAAGAAAAGGCAAAAAGTCATATGCAAGATCACTAATGAAACACAGCCTAGATAATGTGCACCATGTCTTGCTCAATGGGAAGTAATTACTATAACATTAGTTTTGCAGTGTTTAAACAACCATTTCATTACATTTTTTCCACACTGATTAAATTTTCTCAGCATTTATAATGCATCATTACATCTGCTTTGTGCACAGATAATGCACAGCATAACTGCTCATTAAAATTTCACTGCTCTCCTTCATAATTATAAATAAATGTAATTTGAATGATTTGCACAAAGTTTTAAAAAGAATTGTTAGTTCTTTATTAACACAATATCTTAGGTGAGAAGTGACTAGACTTGCCACTTGCCAAAAGCAGGGTTTTTTTCTGTTTCAAGTCCTCAGAGAACTACACATGCCAGAGGTAAATAATAGTGAGCTCTAGTCATGAATACTGGTGTACTACAATGGCCCACAGCCAAGCATGGTATGAGCATATGACCTTATTTCCATTCTCCTTGTTGCTATGGCATTTTGTCTCATGGGTCCAGCAACAGAAAAATATTAAAATGTTGGTCCTCTGGTTCATAATAATTTTCATAGATATGAAGAATAATTCAGAGAACAACTAAGGAAATAACCAGTTGAAACTGTCTCAAAAAGAATTTTATATTCTCTCCAGCAAAAGCTACACTTACTATTAAACCAAGTGTTACACTAGCTGAAATTTTTGAGTCTTTTCTGTTGCGTTAAACTAAGACATGAAAAATCCTAGCTTATTTCTTTAAACCATTGTGAAGCAGATAAATATATTTAATTATTAACTTTGATTTCATCATTAAATGCAAGATTTTACAAAAAAAACAGAAACTCATTTCTCTTGATCATTTACAATTTTATTTCTTTTTATCTTTCCTATATGTCTTACTTTATATGTGTGAATGTATCTTCTATTTGGACAACATACTTTGCTGCCAGAGATGACAGATCTGGGAGTCCTGAGGACCCTGGCTCCCAAATACACCATTGCTGATTATCAGGAATGTGAAGCTTCACTTCAGCTCACAAAGCATCCTGAATTCTGGGGGGAAACTTAATCCTTTGTGACCAGGGTGAAAGTACTTTCTGGCTGACATCAGAATAAAAAATCCATTTTCTTTTATCTCTCCAGTAGGAAGTTATAAATCTTGACAAACAAGAAGACTCAATCAAAGCCAAGCTCTACTTTCAGTAACATTGGCATAAATCAAAAGAATCTTATCTCACCTTTAGGGTGTTAGTAGTATCCAAGATGGGGATTTGCCCTGACATGTTTATTATTTCTATTATTTTAATTAGAATAAAAGCAAAGATAGAGTGCTGATAATGAGTGTTAAATTGATTACTTTTCTAATACCTGTTCTTTAATTATTTTACTTCTGTAGTGATCCAAAACTATCACATAATTACTGTCATATGCTTCTGAAACTTTTCAGGTCAAGATACTGTGTTATAGAATCCAAATTCTGAATGATATTGTCAGTATAGCCATGCAAACAGGTGGTCACTCCCAAAGAATTATTTTATGTCACAAAACAGTGAATTGGACAAGCGAGGAAAATATATTTGAGACTCATTTAAAAGAGAACTATATGCAAATCAGTTGTGGTTAATGATGAACATTTGCACTGGGCAATATCTTATTTCTTTCCCAAAAGCATGATGGTTTTGGTTTGTGGTTTTTTTTATTTAAAGTCACCACAGACTTCCGTGTGCAAGCTGATCTGTGCTGGACAGGCTTGTTTCTGCTTGCTCTACAGGCACTTCACAGCAGAGAAAGGAAAGTTATCTTCTATTCTTGCTATAGACAGAGATATTTTCTCTTAGGAGAAATTAAAGATTTTATCTGCTGTGTAAAATATAACTCATCCTCTATCTCCTCTTCAAAGAGAACATGTCTGTCTGAAAATTTTTCTTTGATAGGAATTAAACAACACCAACATTTTATTAGATATAATCAGTCTATACTAACTAGGTTGTAATAGCAGTTTTATACTAGACATGAAAGCCCAGCATCAGTTTCAGTTTTATGGGCATGCTGCTAATAATTACTCCTCAGCAATATTTATCTCACAAAGGTTGCTCCTGCATCCTCACCCATCTCTCTCTGAAGGGCAGAAGTTCCTGAAGTCCTTCTGTATTTATACATAACTATTTCAAAAGAAAGCACTGGCCTGTGAGCCAGTGCTTCCTCTTTCCTCCTCTTAGAGTCACACTATTTGAAGTTTGCCAAATAAGACAAATAATTAAAAAAAATAAATCAGAAGTTTGTAAAGGAACAGCCTTTCAACAGCTTAACACAACAGAATAAAACTGGGAAAAGATAAGAAAAACACCAGAGAATAATAGAACCATTCTGTAGTCCCACAATGACGTAAGCTTTTAAGATCCATTCATTAGAAATAATTACAAGTCTCTCTCTTGAAGAGGAGAACAGCCTTCTTCAGAAAGCTTTACTCCCTGCTACCTTCAGCTGCCAGAAAATCAGAGGTAGAAAGCAAACCACAGGACTTTCATCTTTCAGATCATGAGACCAGATCCTTCAGAGGTGAGCAGCACAGCTCTCCAGACAATACTATCCTCTCTTTCTCTATAAACAAAAGGAGTAATAGTGCCCCAGGGCTCATTTAAACTCTTCAATGGAGGTAATTATTATAGTTTTCACTTTCTTTTCCCATAAAACCATTTTATTTCATTTTAGACTCAGAACATCCACCCATCACATCAAAGAGATTAACAGGTGCTTTTCCACACAGACTGATCCTATGACCTTCAGCAGGGCAGTAGGGGCAGGGGTGTATTTGTCTCCAAACAAGGATACATGTTCACCGTACCACAGGTTCTTGCTTGAAACTCATAGGATTTGTAGATGAGCACTCTTTTTCCATTAGTAACACTAATACCTACTGCTCTCAGTAAAGCTAGGAAGTCCACGCCAGTGACCAGTTCTTCTTTCTTTCTCACTCTTTTTTTTTTTAAATCCTCACAGAGCAAGTGGGCGAAAGCTGCCTAAATAAGAGGGAAACAAAACTACAATATGAAGACGTCAGTCAATAAATTAAACAGCTCTTAAATCGAACTCAATGAAAGAGATTAGGAACATGTAAATGTAGCACTTTGGATGCTCGATTATTTTCTAACACAATTTTGGATGAAAATCATCCCTGATCAACTGCAACCAGTGTTTTACTGAAAGAATGACTAAAGGATAGTGCCTTTATTACTCTGATCAATATCCTGAGCTGGGAAAATCTTTGCTATATATATTCATATATATATATGTATATATATGTATATGTATATATGTACATACATATATATAATTCAGGCTAAATACTTATATTCTACCTACCTACCTCACTACCCTTAACAGTAAAACTAAGTCAGTTATTTTTCCTGATCACACTTTGGCCTAACTAGCTGCTAAAAATCCTTAACAGCTGGCATATTGTATTATTTTTTATTCACTTGCAGGTATCCTGCAGTTGCTACATTGACCTGCAAAACTTCAGTGATAAAAAGCAAATTGTAGATGACTGTATGGACAAATTAACAAATTCAATCTGTAAATTTGAGGCTAAATCGCAGGACATGAAGAAGGACAACAGTTGGAATGGACAAGAGCTGAAAAATATCATAGAGTTTTATTTAAGATGCAGAGTTGATAAATCTCATAACCACCTCAGTTAAGAAAATTACAAGTAGTAGAAGTTCAGTTAAAGATAAGTCTCAGTATATTTAGCTCTGCTTTTTTTCACATACCAGTTATGTCCACATTAAAGTCTTCTGATAAAGACCTGATTGCATCCACTGATCATAAAAACATCCCAAGGCCTCCTGAGCCTTTTGCCATTACCAACAAAATTCCTATTCTGTTACCCCTAAAGTAACTATTTATCACTTGCTAGCTGCCAAAAAAAAACCCAAAAAAACCACACAACCAAAACAACAACAAAATCTTTCTCCTCCTTTTCTACATTTGTCAATATTGGACTCCAGATATTTGACTATAAGAGATCCCATTGCACACTGTGGCCTCCTCAATAAAGGCTGCTAGCTAGATGACACAAATAGGGACAGATTAAAGTAATAAAAGAGAGCATCTTTAGCACAAAGCTTTCTGAAAAGCTTGCCTGAAAAAAACTCTCTAGAGTAACAGTGCCTTTAGGATACACAAACCAGGGAAAAAGTACCTGATAATGACCTAGTGCATTCTCCATTAAAATGCAATTCTAATTAAATCATTACTTTGGTACTGGAACAAAAGTTTCCTTTAATGCATATAATATGGTGCTATCTGATGCTAAAATTCAATTATTATCCTTATGGAAAAAAAAAATTTCAGATGCAATTTATCCTATTCATTCCCTTGTGGACAAAAAGTAGAACAGCATTCAACTGAAATTTGTCTCCACATATCTGTTTTAGTACAAAAATGCTTCTCCTTTTCCACCTGTTTTCCTCATGGTTTTCATCTCATATAATCATAACATTATTGTGATGTCTGTAATTTAAGGTAGGCCAAGAAGCTTAAACCATTTGTGCAAGGACATGAACTTTGCTTAACTGAGCAGGAGTTCAATGGAATTTGACCCATTGTTGCTCAGAACCTTATTAAAAAGTTCAAGGGCTTTACTATGAGGATAACTGCACACTGGAACAGCTTGCCCAGAGAAGTTGTGGAGTCTCCCTCACTTGAGATGTCCAACAACCATCTGGACACAAACCTGTGCCATATGTTCTGGGGTGACCCTGCTTGAGCAGGTAGGTTGGACCAGATGACCCATTGTGGTCCCTTCCAACCTGACCCATCTTGTGATTTTGTGAAGGGTGTGTGACCTATGCTTGATCTATTCATGGAAAGATATTTTTTGTCATTCCAAACGTGTTCACTCTGGTGAAAAAAAAAGAGTCAACAGTAAACACCATTTGGCATATTGAGGATAGAGCCAGCAACTCCTTTAATGCTTTGGGTAGTAAAATTCAGCTCTGATTCAGTTTCAAAAAAACTAATTTCTGAGTCAAGCTTAATCAAGAAAACTAAAGACTTAATGAAATAAAAACTTGGGCCAGCCAACAGGAGACTAAGGTCAGATAAGGCTGCCTCATAGAGGATCAGGAGGTGCTGTTCTACAAAGACCTCATCTCTACTTGCAGCCTGTTCTTTGGAGTTAGGCTAGAAAATAATTCAAAAAAATAATAAAGGGGGGGGAAGAGTAAAATGAATGTTTTATTATTGTTCTGTTCTGCTAAGGAGAACAGAAATAAAAATAGAATTTGGGGCAGAGACAGCAGTACATTCTGGCAGCGAGCATACTCATTTCTTTCTGAAAGATAATACTATCTGTCAAGATCTAGCCCATAAAGGGTTTCATACGCTTCTATTCCACTTCCTCACTTTCATGCTGAAAAGATCAGAAGTTGTTTTTCTAGGGACTCAGAGTCAGAAATCATTCTTTCTATCCAGGTTGCAGTAAGAATGAAAAAGGTTATCAAGCCTAAAAAGACAATAAAGAAAGGGTGGTATAAATGGGAAACCTTAAAAGAAGTGTGGGTGAAACCTGAAAAGAAATGTGAGTAGAGGCAGTATTCACAATGCAAATTAGACACAACCTACCAAAGAACTTCAACAGGGGCAGGAAAAATTATTTCAGTATAATGAGCTGCATTCATAGCAATTCCCACAGGTAGATGTCAAGAAATAAACAAAACTTTGCTCTGATACACCATTTTAAATATTACCACTCCAAAAGCAAGACTCTGTGAAAATTTCCAGACAAATTTCAGGTAGTCCTGCTAAAAAAGCAATGCTACCCGTGGGACAGAACTTGTATCACGATCAGCAAAGCATTCTGTCAATTAGTTCTTCCATGCCCATGCTCTCTTAAGTCTCTGCAGGAGAAAGCAGTAACCACGGGCTTGCATTATGCTTGGCTGTGCGTGCTTGGTTGCAACTTAGTGCAGGCAACTTAGTCTGCAGGCGTTCTGGAACATATACTGACTTCAGGAGTAAGTAACACTGAACATCAGTCTTTAGAGCTCACAAGGTGGCATCCCCAGCACTACCACAGTGCAAGCACTAAGTAATAGCAGGAGGACACAAAATTCAGAATTTTGTGAACCAGATTTGGTACCACAGACTTTGGTGAGGATCCTTCATATCTGTCTGATATCACTTTCCCTGTGGGAAAAGGATGGTTGTATTCCTACAGTATCTGTGACTGGGAAATTACAACCTTGTTCATTTAGTGTTGAGCTGCTCAGAATTCCTGTATTTTAAGTAAAGATATAAAGCAACCAGTGTTGCCAAGTAGTACAGCCGTTAATAGTACTATTAGTAAAAGGGAATCCTCAGGTACTTGGAATCTGCTTGGATTAGATGTTGTCTTAGATCAAAGAGACTGATACTGGAAAAACCCTTTTTCAAATAGAAAGTAACTCAACCGCTCAATTAAATTGAGCTCTATTGCCTCATTCATGAAGTTGGACTGGAGTTCACTGAAGCTTCACTGGAACAGACTGTAAAATTAGGACTAAATGCTATTCAAATTCATACATTCCTCAAAATACCTGCATAAATCACAGAAGTTTTATGTTGTGGCTTCTCTATGTTTTTAAATAAAAGAATGGTATGTAATCTTCTCTACCTGTCAGAAGCATTCAGCAACCATATCCACAAGCATTTCAAACTCAGTTACATTCCTTTTCTATCCTTTGTGCTGTCTTTAAAAGTATAGATCCTAAACCATATTTGTTAACAAGAATGGACTGAAACCAGAAAAATTCAAAAACATTTCAATTAAAATACCAATGGCCATATAGAATATTATAGACTAATTTCATTACTTCCACTTATCACATTTTCAGCTTCATCTATATTTACAGAAGTTCAAGGTGTACATTTTTCTTTGAAGCCTTAGGGTATGGAGAAAGCATGAAGTTTTTTGATTGGTACTCTTTCCACAGTTAGGCCATTTGTTTTCAACAGAACATGTTACAATTTATATTCATTTCCCTTCTTCTTTCTCAATCTCATGGGAGGAGGAAAAAATGCTACCTGAAATTTTACATCTGACCACTCTGACAGCTTCTCTCAGACAGGTTTTGCCATCAAACAGGAACTAAAATTTTTTCTGATTAGTGAATAAGTATAACATTATTTTTCACATTCCTTAAAGCAATGACACTCTTTATTTTAAAGGACTTGAAACTGTATGGGGGACCTGGGGGTCCTAGTTGATGGGAAACTGAAGATGAGTCAGCAGTGCCCTGGCAGCCAGGGGAGCCAACCATGTCCTGGGGGGCATCAGGCAAAGCCAATGCCAGGGAGGGAATTGTCCCGCTCTGCTCTGCACTGAGGCAACCTCACCTTGAATATTGTGAATATAAGAAGGATATAAAGATATTAGGAAGTGTCCAAAGGATAGCTATGATGATGGTGAAGGGCCTCAAGGGGAAGCCATATGAGAAGCTGCTGAGGTCACTTGGTCTGTTCAGCCTGGAGAAAGGAGACTGAGGGGAAATCTCATTGCAGTCTGCAACTTCTTCACAAGGGGCAGGCACTGGTGTCTTCTGTCTGGTGACCAGTGGCAGAACACAAGGGAATGGCCTGAAGTTGTGTCAGGAGAGACTTAGATTAGATATCAGGAAAAGATTCTTCCCCCAGAGGGTGGTTGGGCACTGGAACAGACTCCCCAGAGAAGTGGTTACAGCACCAAGCCTGACAGAGTTCAAGAACTGTTTGGACAACACTCACAGGCACATGCTGTGATTTTTGAGGCTGTCCTGTGTAGAGCCAGGAGTTGGACTCAACAATCCTATGATTCTATTCTTTGGTGTGTTATATAGGGAAAAAATGAAAAGCTCATAACAAACTACTAAAAGTGTTTGAAAATACATAAATCCAATATAAATTCTGATTTTGTCCAAGGGGTTCATTTTCTTTCCTACATAACATGATCTAGAGAGTAGAACATTTTATCCCATTGAAATCTTTTTTTTTCTGGAGATTTTTTTACAGTCCTGTATACCTTTGTGGATTTCTCTAAAGATAATTTATTGAATACTTAAAGTTTAGTTGAGACATATATTTTCAGGATTAGAGTCTTAAAATCCAAAACTTGAGGATGCATTCTCCCTGAACAGAACCGAATGAAAAAGGAAGAAAAAACAAAGAAAACTAAGGAAAAAAATAAATTAAAGGAATAGCAGAGTTGTTTGCTTTTGGGTTTTTTAAATAGACTGTTTGAATCCAGTCTTGCCACCATGTTAGAAGTTCACATATTAACTTGCTTTACCTGTTTTTGTGTCTTTAATACAGTACCTCTGTAATGTAGAGGTGGTACCATACAACCTTCCCTCTCTCTTCCTCTAGTCCTTCCTGAGCATCCCCACCCCTCTTTGCTGGACTCAGCAGTGTTTCTGTCCCCAGTCCAGATCAGCATCTACCAGAACTGAAGAACTCATTTAATCATAATAAAAGGTGGAGAAAAGCACAAGAAACAACCTCACTATAAGATAAACTAGAGCGGAGGTTCTCAAAAAGTTTGGGGATTTCAACTAGATGTAGCCTTCTAGACTTCTGGTACATATCTATCACTGCCTGTTGAAGTGATGATTGAAATGTTGATGATTGTTCTAGAATTAATTGCTCCATATGCATAACTTAAACAAGGGAGAACCTCAAACTATCAAGAATCTCAGTATTGCCACAATTCAAATAATGTCACAAGCTGTGGCAGGTCTCTATGGAAATTATTTGCTTCTCTAAGGAGATAGTTATGTTTATGAGCTGCAAAACATTTGAATCTGAGGTCTGCTGCTCAAATCTGCTACTTCTGGCAAGACTTTTGAAAGTTACCACAGGGGCAGTTCTAGACAAGTAGAGAAATTGTCCATAAAGTTTACAAAAGTCATCCTATAAACATTCTTCAAACATATCTTATGCCATATTTGATCATTTGGTAGATTTTCAGTAATGCACAACTCTTCTGTGGGCCTTGCTTCATAACGCTAGAAATCTGTCAGGTCTTCATGGATTTTTTTTCACTTGATCTCTTGCAAACTGGGACTGGGGAGTCTCAGGTATTTTGGACAGCAGAACACAAACTCATTGGGGGTCTCCTTCTCACATTGATGGCATAGTACATAAACAAAACAAAAGTAGGTTTGCTTAATTTTACATTAATTTAGAGAACGTAACATGGAAGAAACTAACAATAGCTGGGAATTCCCTTCAGTAAGCAATGAGTCAGTCACAGGTGACTCAACAGTGATCAACATGAGCAAATATCAGATTAGGGTAGAATTGAGTCACTGGATTTCCTAACCTGTGCACCTCAATGTACCTCACTCCATATGTTAGAGTCTCTTATTTCCCAAAAGTGCAAGTCCCAGCAGTAAGCAGGCTCAGGCCTCAGCTCAGGGACCATCTTGTTGGTCAGGAGAAGCCTTAAGAAACCTCAGAGACAAGTTAAGTGACTTGAAGCCAGTCAGTAAAGGGTGTGATTTATCTACACAAATGTCAAAATCAAAGCTTTAGGAACATAAACAATGAGAATTTCTTCACTGTTCACATCCCAGATTTCACAGCCATGTGATGAAGCACCTGCTATGAAATAAAATCCTTTCCTGGACAGGCTCCAGGCTCTAAAACAGGTGCTAATGACAGTAACTGAGTCACAGTGGAAATCTTAAGTCCTGCAGTGTAACCATAAAGCAGAAAATGAGGAAAAAAAAAAAGACATAAAATACACTAAGAAAGTATACAATTTATCAGAACTTAACCAACTTTATCAGAAAAACTACTTAAAACAGGTTGAAATAGCAACACTTAGGTCACTGACACTATATAAAAATCTTGTTCTATTAGAAATTAGAGGTTAAAATGAGGTGGTCAATTAAGCACCTTATTCTTCCTTATTCCAGTATCACAAACACTGGATCATGGCATTCTCTTGTCTCATCACAATCTGCATTTAGATTACAGTCTTTCTTTGTTTATTTATCTGTCAGTGAAATACCTGAAAGTTTTGAGAGGGAGTGTAAAATCCACCAATCAGTGCCGGGAATGTAACACGTGAACACATGAACTCAAATAGACACATTATTAGTTTTTCTGTAAATGAATTAATGCAGAAAGATTTTGCGTGTGTCTGTGTGTGTGCATGTGATTTTTCAAGGGTAAAAAGCAGAATGCTGAACCAGTACAGCAATTCACCCAGGTACCCAGGTCTTCACCTTGTACCTTCTGTCAATCAAAATTAACAGAAGTTTTGTCACCGACTTCAATGATATGAAGGTATACTGTACTATCTGAGGCTTCACAGATGCATGCAAGACATGCCACAGGGAAGTATCAGAAAACCAATTTAATAAGTTAGCATATTCCTCAAGTAAAATAGCTGCTCAATTATCAAATAAGTTTCAAAGCACCCTTAAAAAATCCTGATTTTGGAACAGTCTTCTTAAATTGGTCATTCCTCCCCCAGCAACCACATTCATAACTCTGCATCATCCATAAGGCTGAGGCTGATAAATATACTGAAAAGGTCATGTCATGCAGCAGTTGCTAAAGGGATACTACAAAAGGCCACAAGTAATAAGTCACATAGGGAAAATTTACTCACAAATCTTAAAACCCTTGCAGAAAGGCAAAATTGTTTGCAGGAACAGTGGATGTCCCTGTCTAGCTAACACTTTCAGTACCTTCCTTTTTCAGGTGTTCTACTCTGACATACCATTTGGTACATTAAAACTATAGAAGGAAAGAGAATGAGACTTTGCACAGTGTTATATAGGTCCATCTTAGCATGGTAATTACCCGGCTTTTCCAAATATAAGATGTGCATAAGGTATCAGTGACACAATTTCCAGTGACTCTCACAATATTCTCAGCATATGGGATATCACAAATAGCATGACTTCTGTTTTGTCAACAGTTTTAATTTACCTATTTACTATTTCACTGCAATCCTATTGCAGCACACTTAATATCACAAACAACTGAAACTGTTTTTCCTCTCTGTTATTTCCCCTTACCTACTAAAAAATAAAAACAGAAATACACCTGTGTCATGTAAGGGTTAACTCCAGAAGTGAGTGCAATAAATGTTCTCAAAGCATTCTCTTGTCTCTTGCAACAAGGCATGGATATTGGAAACTCATCTAGGATACAGACTGTCTTTTTGCCATAGAAATCATATTTAGAAACAAAGTATATGGAACATCAGGTTACCTCACAAGAAAAAATGATGTGAATATTTGCTTTGGGAAAACTCACAGGGAAAAGATTACTGATTTGTAGAAAATTTTTAAAGATAAAATACGGTTTAGCTCATCAAAAAAAAGTTAAGTAAATTTCAACAGCAAGCAACCTAGGAAATCAAGTTTCTTTATTAGTATTTTTTGCTGGGTTTTTTCCACTCAGTGGCACATACCATTTAAAATTATAACCAGTAGTCGAGCTAAAAGAAATCTTCTGATAAAGAGCAGCTTTACCAGAAATATATTCTGCTCTATAAACTTTCAAATGCAAATAATACGAGATATGAGTATTTGGCTACAATAGTGCCCCCAGGTGACGCCCTTGTTTCAGTTAGTTTTTCGAGTGCTCTGAAAGTGACCATGTCAAGATGTTTAGGACCAGTGCTTTGGAGCTGCATTTCATCCCCTGGGAAGTCTGTGATACACGTACAATTTCCATCTGAGCCCCAGAAAAGAGCAGACTACAGGGCATGTAGGATTGGTCCAGATTTGTCTCCCAGTACTTGACCAGGTCTTGATGGCAAAAAAATTGGCTTCTGTGCAAAGCACAGCTGATGGATGCTACACTGAAGTTTCATCCTGCTGGGACATCAGGACATTCTGAACTAGGATAAGGGACAAGGAGGGTGGGTTTGGAGGAGAATTTTCTGGGTTTTTTTTCCCATTAGACTGGAGAGTGGAGGAAAAAAGGGATGAGCTCAGTGGAGAGGATACTTCAAAGAAAGATATACTGAGAGTGAGTTTCATGAATTTGCTACACTATTACACAGGTGCTGTTCTGTACATCTTCAACAAATATTTCACATAAAAGCATTTATTCTGATACCAATATTTGCCAAGTAGAAACATACTTTACAAAAGTGTGCTGAGAAGCCAATGGGAATTTGCAAGTGAGCTAGATAAACCAGGCCATCAGGCTGAAGAACCATTCAGTAACTGAACAGGTATTTCTTGGACCTTATTCTGAGATCTTGTATTAACTGGAGAAGAGTCAGACATCTCTTTTGGCCCAAAGAAAAGTTTAATCTAGAGCTGGAGTAATATACAATGTTCTTGGCTCCACCACTTAAAGCCAAATATGTCCACTCTTGGGCAGTGCTATCAGGAAGAAGTACAGAAGATATAATCCCTCAATTTCCCCACAAATCTACCCTTGAAGTTTGGGCTTTGAATTCATATAGTACAGTGGTCTCCCAAACCTGACCTAACTACATAGCTGAAGTCTAGGGAGGCCAACATACATCCATACTGTCTCCTGAACTGGCCTCAGGAGTCTCACTTAAATTCCATTTACATTGCTGATGGCTCAGGTATAACCAGCATGTATCTTTCACTGTAAGACAAATGAAAACCAAGTGGCATTTAATGACTACTATTCTCCCAAATGTAGACATTGTTCTCTAAAAATCATCTATAAAGAACCATGAAACTTTAATAGAAGTTCTTCTTTCAAACCACCTGTTCTGGACCATGGGTAAGTCCCAGTTAATTCCCATATGTCTAAGAACACTCATAAATAACTGAAGTCAAGACAAGCACACCCTGCTAATAACTAAGAAACTTAGTGTGAAGAACATATTTGCTATGCATCCACCTCTTTGTTAGAGAACTTAAATACTCCTGTTGTCACTTCCAAGGCTATCAAAAGATGCCTGATTGAGTACTACAGCTCTCCAAGTGTGCATTGCTATTGTTGCATTCATTTCAGTGGACTTATTATTATGCACAATGAGATAGCACAGGTGTGTCAGTGGTATGCAAGTATATCAGAAAGAGGTCTTACTCCGACATATAAAAGATTTAAACACATCTTCAGTTCTATGTACAAGTGCAGGCCTTGAAGTTGCAAGTGCTCAGAACCTTACAGGACACAAATCCTTTACCATAGAAGCAGTGTGATATCCTCCAAACTGGTGGAGGATTTGACTTCAAACAGCAGGATTTGGGTTTGTTTGGTTTGGTGGTTGGGTTTTGGTTGGGTTTTGTTTGATTAGTTTGTTTTTGGTTTGTTCGGTTGGTTGGTTTTGTTCAGTTTGAGTTTAATAGAGAATAAAATTGTATTTTCACTTGCCATAACATCTGCCTTTTTGGAAATTGCACAGTTGAAGGGTTGGCTGCTCCAAACATTTAATCAAAACTATGAATCCCCAGGGGCTGCTCATGGAGTTGAGTTTTGATTTCTCTTTACTCTTGTTAACTTCTAAATTCAATAGACATTTCAGGACTATTTATTTATGTATAGACTAGATTGTTAGTCATGTGGAAGCTGTGTTCACTCCACTTAAACCCAGTTGGCAACATTAAAGTCTTTGTCATGAGTAACACTACATTCTGACTTCCTATCACACTATAAGTGCAACAAATTTGGACATTAGCCTCTGGAAAGAACACAAACCAAAATGTACCAAAGAAACCAAAACCATGCTCCCTACCCTTCAAAGCTCAAAATTTATCTAGAGATTTTCAAGTCAGTCAAAAAAGAAAATGCACGGCCATGAAATGGCCAACAAACACTTTTTTTCCAAGCTTTGAATTCTAAACACCACTGCAGAGCAATACCCAGAATTAATGCAAAGGCTGGGAGGGGTGCTTGAGGTGGTAGCATAAAAGCACACATCCCTTACAACTTTTCTGTTTAGCACAGTGTTAATGAAGTACAGCCTTTTCCCTTGCAGAGAGGCAGGATCTCCGCTGGTTACAGGCTGGTTTTTGCTCTAACTGCTGGTTTTTGCTCTAACTGCAAAGGAGTACTTCAGCTGCCACCTTCTGGATAATCAAGCCTACTGCACTGCGTTAGAGTTCTTTCCCATCTGCCTTCCTCAGTCTTGTAAATACAGATGAAACAGGTTCTCCTTTAAGTGTACACTTGCCCTAATCCAAACAGGTATTTTATTTCCTGTATTTTTCAACAGCAGACTGACAAACAACTCTGTATTTTCAGCCTTGACCTCAAGTTTGACTGCGGGAGACCAGAAAAACTAGGAACTTGGATATAACACAGTAGGAGAGTGGTGGGTCCAGTGGAGGATGGAACAGGTATTGTAGCCCTCTACTAAGATGGCAGTACTGAACTAGGGGGATCTCTGTTATATTAAGATCTCCCAAGACCTGCCAAGTCTAGCCTTCACAGGGAAAATAAAAGGAGAAATCCTTGATGACTTTATCAACATGATAAGGCAAAACTGGTCATTAAATTAACAGGTTAAATACAGGTTTGTGGTGAGGAGGAGAAGATATTTACATATGTATTTTTTCTTTTGATTACTATCGTGATACCAGCTTCCAGGTAAGCCAGTGTAGGTTAGTCATGAGTGATACCTTAACAATGGCAAGAATGAAGTAAAAGTCTTTGGATGACCAGTGCATTACATCAAAGAAGTTGGAGCCTTTTAAATTCTGCATCTTGTTTACATGGGACTATGACCCTAAAGTAGAAGGAAAAGAAGAGGATTTTTAGCTTCTTTGAATAAGAATTTGTAAGGAGGCTACATCTATCTATCTATCTGCTGCAATGCCGAAGTTGAACTACAGAGAAAATGCTTATGACAAATATGGGTATTTCACACTGGTGACTCACTAAAATGAAGAAGTGCAGGGTTCTACTTAGAAAACTGAAATAAATAGAAAAAACACATCCTAGACCTCTTAGATATTATGTCTCAAGGCACCCTTGTTCTAAAAAAGTCAACAGAAACCAAGATGACAACAGATCTCCCTACTCATCAGTCCCATTTGACTCTGTTGGTCAAGGCCTGGGTCATAGTTGAACATTTGACCTGAAGTGTCATACTTAGTTAAAAACAGGCTCATAGAAAGTGGAAAGTCACAGGTACAACTACCCATTTAACTGCAGCCACCAGTACTATCTAGTTTCTCCTCAACACGAGTCTTCAGCAGCTTGGGGTATTCTGACACTGTGAAACAAACATATCACACTCTCAGGAATGCAAGTAGCTCAGACAAGGCCATGGCTGCATCCTCTATTCAAAACCTCTGTTCATGGATGAGAAGGCCAGAGAAGCAGAGCAGTAGACTTAATCCCTGGATTTATAAAGAAGCAGCACTATTTCATTGTACCATAACCTATCCCATTTACTTGCAGCCAAGCAAGACAATACTCACATAAAAACAGCACACTACAACAAAAATTGCTTGTACATTTGAAGTTTCCCTTTTACTCTCATAATCTCCCTGCAAATTTTCAGTTGTTGTGGATTTTTCTCTTTTCTGAATTACGATTTGTCCAATGCTCTGCATCAGTGTTTGTCTCTATGTAAAAGAGGCTGGGGATTTCTGGCCTAAAAGCGTAAAGATTGTTAAAATACTAACATTCTCTCCTGAAATTCCTAGTAACTTAGGCAATAAGATGGGGAAATCAGCATCAACAATTAGCATCAAATGGAGAAATCAATGAATCAACATGTTAAGAATCAGTAAAGTGGGTTTAGGAGATTTATCTGAGAAAATGCAATCACTTACTCACACTAACCGCACATGCTCTGAGGTTTATAACACTAAATATCACCTGTTCGTTCTTATCCAGTATTTTTCCCCACTAGACCTCATTCGTAGACTCCTTTCTCCCAGTCCCAATATCAGTCTCCCAAGAACCTCCTGACTCTCCAATTCCAGCTGAGCTCTTCCCCTAGCCAGTGCCACTGTGATCTAATAAAGGCATTCTTGTTTATCAGCAAGTTCAAAGTAATTTTTAAAGATGGCATTACACTCTTTTGGCCTCTGCCATGCACTGTGTAGGTTTATACGTAAGCCACAGTCATTTCCAAAACACTTTGAAGCTATTCTTGATGACATGAACTGTATAAATAATGTAATATTTATTTACAATCTGTACCAATGCTGTACCCAGATCTCACACAATATTTCAAGAGTTTAGGGAGTTGTGACAAGGTTCTTATCAATTGTAATTACTATTTGTTAAAAATGAAACAAAACAAAATAAAACAACAAACTGATTCCCCTCAAATAATTTAATCAGTTTTTGATCAAATCTTGGAAATACAGGCAAAGCTGAACTAACCCCATTACCCACCTCCCTCTCTGCTTCACTCTCTGTTTCAATCACTTGTCACTAAGAAGAAGCATAGTTTAAAGGGAAAAAGCTTTCCCTTCTGTCTGGGAACAAAGGGCTTCTTGAAACAGAATGCTTTTTCATTTGGGGGCTGACCTTGCTTTCATTTCCTTTCACTCTTAATCTGCACATTACTACAGCAATGTTACTATGGCAGGGAGATAAATATCATCTGGCTGTTGCAGGAAATAACACCCAAGAAAGTACAAGCAATTTATACACAACTATTAGGACATGAACTTTTTGAGGATTTTCCTTCTCTCCACTAGCTGCAGAAGGAACTTACAGTATCTTTAATTGCTGATCTTACCACCATCTCCTCTGCTCACAGAGAACTGTGGAATGCTTGCTCTCTTTTAGCGCTCTTAACAATGCACAAATCTGACACAGAAGGACAATATTTTACTGCAGTTTCCCAAGGGCACCAACTAGTTTCCTTTCATCTACACTTCCTTGGTAGGCAGGAGTGATGCTTGGTCACACTGAAGAAGACATATCACCATCAGGGCTCGCAAATACACAAACAGCACTGCTCTGAAGAAAACTATGCAAGGAATAAACATGAGCTTGTGCTCAAGGAAATGCAGTGTAAGACAGCTGCTGGGTTAAATATGTACACAGATTATTTTTCTGCTTCATCGTCCAGATCTGCAAGTAATACAGCTCAGAACTGATGTTTCATCACCTTGAGGAATTCACAGCTATGCAACATCAGTCAGAGCCAGATCAAAGATCCACTGCTAGAGGCAATAACTTTTTGGTCTCAGCTTGCCTTGTTTCAGAAATGCTGCTTCTCTGCAAAAGCTGGACTACTGAACTAGAAAATTCATCAAGCTGTTTCTTTCAATTAGTCATCATGACATGCAGAATGGGTTTTAATGCTTCTCAGCATTCTATACATGTTAATATTGCTTTCTGAAGATCATTTTGAGGCAGCAATGCTGGAGGGTGGATCAGGTAGGTCACTGTCATTAAAAACACTTTCACTGAATTTTGGCAAAGTGAAACTGCTGATTGTCCATTAGCACACTCATCTTTCCATACATTCAAGACTGCTTCACAACCAGACCTTGAAGCATCCATTACCTTTGTTTTTGTACTTCTTGCTGAAAACACAGTTAGGCAAAACACACTTATTTAGTATTCTCATTCATAATCTTAACTAGGATGAATATATGTCAGTTTTATTCCTGACCGATATGATGTCAGTAGGGATTATGAATGCATACATATACTGTTTCAAAAACAAGGAAGCTTTGGGATACAAACAAATTACATAGCAAATCAACCTGAAAAAAAGTCAAACTAGAACCTCTGCATACAATAATTCAGAATACTCACACTTAAATGACACTCATGATTGGACAACTCACTAGGATAAAGTGAAGCCACTAGCAAGGAAGTAAAAAATTATGTTTGGGTCGTCCATTTCATAACAGGGCAAAGAAGAAACAGTCATTTGCTAGTAAAGTGATAGCACCAAGACTTCTGATACTTAGCTAGACAATTAAAAAATAAAAAAAAAAAAGCTTTAGGCTAAGCAGTTCCAGCATAAGGGGCTGGAGGATGAATCTGAGGACAAATCAAATTTTGGAAAAACTCTTAAAAGACTATCATGTACACCAGCCTAGTCAAGGTGAAGTAAGGAGAAAAGAAAGTAAGCGGATGCAAACATCTGAAAGGAAGAAACATCAAAGGAAGAAGAATCAATTGCTGAAATAGAAAGCAATGTTGAACAAAGAGATGAAATTAAAATAAGGCCATTTAATATGGTTATTACCAAAAATAGCTTTTTCTAAAAACCATCAGGATATGAGATATATCATGAACAGAACTGAAACTTCATAACTATTTAGAGGAAGAAAAAAAGAAATATTTTTGTTTACAGGAATTTTGCAGCAGAAATGTGATGTTACAGAAAGTACTGAACAACAGTGATCCTACAGCACTTTAGTTGCCATGTCCTGCCATAACAGGACTGCCCATGTGTTGAAAAACTGCAAACATTCAAGTGCTGCATTGGTAATAAGACTAAATAAACATTTTTCTAATAACATTGGAGCCTTTTCAGGCCATTGTAATCATAGACACATTTTTCTACTTCATGTAGACATATATAAAACATTGGGAAATACAACATGAGAGTATTTATGCAACTTTGGAGAGTAAAAGTTTGGGCAGTTTTTTCTGTTTCAGCCCCTGCACTGATACCCCAAAGGGAGAGGGTGTCCCAACATCCATAACAGGACCCTTTGGAGTACACCACCACATCACACAAGGCAAACTAGTGTATCCTACACGCTTAAACAGAGCCATTTCCCAGGAGATGTCACCCCCCTGCAGCACTGTGGCAGCACAGGGACTGTACCAGAAGATACTCTCGAGGTTTTTAAATGATCCATAGCTATTTACATTATTCATTTCATTATTATTAAAACAGTGACAGTCTGACAAAAACTGCATATTTTCAGACAGATCTGCAGAACTAAGTGGCATAAAGCCTGCAGTCTGGCTGTACACACAATTAAAATGAACAGGCTACAGAGACAGATGCAGTCCTCCCTGACCTTAACAGTGTTGATGTTTACATATGAACCTCCCCACTCCATTGCAGATAAAGAATGACAGACAATATTACAAATTAGTGAAGGTCAACAGAGCAGGAGGCAGCAGTTAGTCAATTACAAAAGCAAATCTTCTGCTGAAGTACCAAGTCCTGTGTTTTCTCAGTGTAATCAACTGTCTGAGTCATGAGGTCTAATAAAATTGACCTGTTTTTCCTTTGTCTAATTGACTGATGCTTAGAATTGCATGAACTTTAGGTGTGCTAGAATTTAAGTCTTAATATCATGCAGCAAAAGGCAGACATCTAATTAGTCTGTTTTCAGGTCTAATGGCTGATCCCGCGATGTGCAGTTCTATCCAACCATGACAAAATCTTTGCTTTGAAGGTGTTTACACAGACAAAAAAAATTGTTTACAAGCTATGTATGAACTCTACTGGGTGCTAGTAAAGTTGCTATAGCAAAACAGTTCTTGTGTGAAGAACAAGGATTGAATTATAAACAGAAAAAAAAAATCCTAACACTGCTTAGACAATATGTGTTCTTTCTTTCAGAGATGAAGAAAATCATCAAGCTAGTTTTCTTGAAATAGCAAGGTGTAAAAATTTTCCTGATTCATTCCCCCTAATAAGTAATTCAAAATCCTAAATAGCCTTACAGCTCTGGTTTTCCCTATTATCTCTGTGGATTATCTACATAACTATTCAGACCCTTTAAAAAGCTATATACTGCTTCAAGATCTTAAAGGACTGGGGGTTTTTCCACATATTTCCTATATATTTTTAGCTTAACTTAAAATAGCTTTCAGAGGAAATGTCTCTTGCTCCCTAGTCATAAGTAGCTGCAACTGCTGTTGCTGCTTCTCCTTTAGCCACTTGTGTGTGTTCTTTAGCTTAGACACCACTGCTGAGCTTTAACTGAAACAGAGTTCAACGCTGGCTGCAAGTACTATTTGACACTTGGATTTTCTAAGGAATCCAGCACACCCAAATCCCACTGCAAGTGTTAGTGTCTAGCAAAATCTTAATCCAAACCAGAACATACCTCACTGTATTTTGGCCACGTCTCAGTGAAAAAGTAGTTGGACATGAAAGGTTCAGTAGGTTTACTTTTACTCAGGGCTCTATGACTCTCTTTTCCTCCAACTACACTCATTGAAGTTAGAAATTCAAAAGTAGCTGTTAAACTCCACTATTACATCATTTTCACTATGAGAGGCATCATTAAAAATAATGATTTTTAAAAAAAAAGAGAATAAAAATTGAAACAAACTCCAAAATTGTACTTTCTGTGGACAACTCCCTGTGCATTCACAACAATCATCACGGAGTTTCTGCTTTGGACAAAACAATTGCCTAGGGTTTCCAATAATAAATTCTGCTTGAAAATATATTAAGAATAAAGGTCCTCCAACAGGCCCTGAAAAGGGATTTTTCTGACACCAGAAACTATAGACTAAGAGGCAGAAAAGAACTCAAAGCAAAATTTTAGCCTTCATTTATGTACAGTTTAGTGACAAAGTACACATATTGTCTGTCTCTCTCTCGAATCACACACAATATTTTACACAAACACAAAATTGTTTACACATTTTTACATGTACAAATACAGCATATAATTTAGAAATTCAACTTCTAAATTAATTCAGTTTCCCACTGTTATATTAGTACTTTCTCTCCCTAAACCTCTAACACATTTTTTTAATAGTTCCTTTCTTTTCCCTGGGAAATTTACTAGCTATTTTCCTTCCCTCCCAGCTGCACATTTACTGATGTCTCACTAACACCTTTCCCTTGAACTGATTTTGCTTCTCAACCATCTCTATGTTCCCCAGTGTCATACTGCTATTTCTGGACTAAACAATGCATTCTATCACCACACAAGAGTCATTCCCTAAGAGGCAAATCAATTTATTTCCTATTTCTCATTCCTTTTACCAAGGGGCTACTCATTTGAAAAATCAAAATTTGTTTTCAACATTCCTAAGAGCAGCACACTTAAAATACACACCATGAACTCAAGTTTTTTAAACAATACTTCAAGTGCTAACATACATTCAGAAGTGAGCAGCCACAGCTTCCGAAGAGTATTAAAACAATACTTCACATTGCTACATAAGGCTATCTAGATCTACAATAAAAGGCCAGGAAAACTGGAATTCCTTTAGTCACTGCCAGGAGCCTACTACATTCATGAACTGTCACAGAGAAACATTTTAAAAGCAGAAAAAGGAAAAATAAGTAGACTTTACATCTTCTGTTAATCAGATTTAGTACATTCTGCAGGTCCATTTGGTTTTAGACAGTTCCACAGACAGGTCTTAGAAACCTTTCAGAAGCTTTAAAGCTTCTCTTGAACTAACTCTTATGTAGTTCAAGGGAATTCACAACAGGTACTGATCTGACAACATTAGCATTGTCATGCATAGTCAACTTTTACATAAATATTTCCATTCCACTGAAAAATTACTTATAGGATAACACAAAAAAAACCCCTGAGCAAACACCAGAAGCCTGCACATCTTATACCCACAGCTACAAATTAAAACAAATTAGTGGCATAAATTACTTTTAGCAGGATTAGTGCTCAAATGTATAAGATTCCCTTGAGATCTTTGAGAAATCAGAGCCCAAATTTTCCTTTTAAATGAAAGATATAATTTTGTACTAGACCACGTTAGCAAACACTAAAGCAAATTTTTATAAAAATACAGCTTCATTCATTACTAAACTGTGTTTAAACTCCTCAGCAAGGAAGGAATAACATCGCTTTGGTGAGACCACAGTCACTTCTGATGCAGTAAAATTGCATCTAAAAAAAAAATGTAAAACCAAAGAGGTTTTACAAAGATACAGGAGGAAAATTAGGGGGATAGGAAAAATTAGTGTTCTCACACATCATTTGTGCCTCGTGGTACCTGGGTCCTGTTGCACACATCAGCAGGATCAAGTACATTTCCTACCACACTGGATGTGCTCTGCATGTGGAGCTTGTGGAGCTCAAAAAGACAATACTAGGAGGGCTTAGGTTTTCTGTGACCACACTGAACAGACATAAAAACATCCTCTGAAAAGACTTTGGTAAATATCTACACCTCTATGCCTAAATTCACTGAGCGCTGTGCATACCAGTTACATCTCTACTATGGTACATTGGGTCCCTTTAGAATGCACCAGTTTGTGTCATAATGGAAAAAGAAAGGCTTGTTTCCAGTTTATGTAGAGCTTGTGTCCAAAGCTATAGCTTCCTCAAAAAGGGAAGCAGACACAAACCAAAGCCAAGGCCTATTGTGTATGAATATACAGACAACCAAGGGCAGAGTTTACATGAGAAGACAAAAGAGCACCAACATAACCTTACAAACTCACCCACAGACACCTCCTATAATACACTGCACAAATTTTGAGCTGGCTCTTGCATTTTATAGCACTTTTATAGAAAGTTATGATTTGATAAATTGTCAGTTAACATACATGGAGGCCAAAGAGGTCCCAAACAGGTGAGAGCTTCCTGAAAAGCAAATTTAAAACATAACAGGTTATACAAAACAGATGCCATGGTAGCACCAATTTTATGTTGCAGTTTTAGTTTAAGATACAGGTATATGAACCAGAAAATGTTGTAATCTTATACTGAGATATGAGGTCTGTGGAGCAAAGAAAATGGATCTCTGAAAGGAATGTTAATAGAAATCAGTTAGCACAGTAAGGCAAATGAAAGAACTAATTTACATGCAATTAAACTCCAGAGACTCAGAGAAGTAATTCTTAAGTCTGGCCAAACAAAAACTAGACATATAAAAATAAGAGAAAGAATCTGTTAATTTATTAGTTGGGGAAAACTGGTACTCTGTTTTGTGGCAACTTGTCAGACAGAAACCAAAGGAAATATATTTAAACACAGCCTTTCAGAGAGGTGGGTTGGCATATGCTCTACACTGGGAAGCAGACATTTCAAAAGAGACACCAAGGAGGTTAGAATATAATTCCTAGCCTAAAGGACATGTTGAAAATCAAGGAAAAGACAACAAAGGAATTCGAAAATCCAAGCAGTCCTGAAGGGATATCCACAGTATCTCATGTTTTTGTAAAGCACAAATTATGTTTCTACTTGCAATTTATGAGAATTACAATTTTGCTATGGATAAATTGCAGCTTAAGTGACAAACCTCTGTCAAGACTGCAGACCTGATTTCTGTTTCACAGAGAGACAAAAGTCTATTACATTTTTTAATGCTTCTGAAATTAGCTTGTTTTACTTTTGCAGGGACAAACTTAAAGGCTGCTCCACTGAGCATTTGAGGCTAACTGGATAGCTCACTGACTTGAAAAACATAATCACAAGATTCTAACTCCGTAACCATGTTGAACATTAACTACTCTACATTGCAGCTTGTACACACATGACCAGTCACCACATCTCACCTATCAGGAAACACTACTATACCAAATTACCTGAAATATTTTTGTTCATATGACTAACTAAAAATCATACTCAATCACGTAAAATTTGAGATTTAAGGACTAAAAGATAGTGACCTATTTTGGTTTAGCCCTTATTTCCTGGGTTTTATTTGCAGAAGTTGACTCTGACATGCTATCTGGAATTACTATTTTTTAAATTAATTACCTAAAAGGAAATCAAAAGCCATAGGGAGCCTGAAGTACTGACACTCTTTCTAAAGCTCTCAGTACACTTCAGTGGGATCACATCTACTTTCCTGAAATGATGTCATGCTGTTCCTTAAGAATCAATGACCTATGTATCACAGCATCACAAATACTGTGTCATGTTTTATTAAAACAGACTTTTGCTTCAAGGAACACTGAAACATAAACATGTCACAGCAGTTTTCTGTGTCAATATGTTCCAAGTGCCATTAAATATAAAATCTCTGGCATTACAGAGCATCATTAAAATCCGTTTTGTCAAATTGAGTAGGTTTAATTAAAACCTATTTTATCCTTGAAGGCACACTGCAAAAAACATGGAGAGTATGCAAGAGCTATACACAATCAGTTCTAACAAATGCTGCCAAGTAGAAATTGTCACCTTGTTTAAAAACAGAAAGCTTCAGGTGATGGGGAAAGAATGTAGAGTGGTATTTCAACCAATTACCTAAGATGTGTAGTAGAATAATGAAATTATAGAATATCTCAAGTTGGAGGTCACCCTAACAGTCATCGGGTCCAAATCCCTGCTCCTTGCAGGACCAACTAAAACTAAATCCCGTAACTCAGAGTGTCATCCCCCATGAACTCTGATAGGCTTGGTGCCATGACGACCACTTCCCTGGGGAACACGTTCCAGTGACCAACCAGGCTCTCAGTGAAGAACCTTTTCCTGAAACCCAGTTTACAGTCAGAAAGGATTTTCCCCTGAGTCAGATTGACATTGGTCCTAAGTTTGAAGTTTTTTTGCTTCCTCTGCAGTACCGGGCACAGACCTTCGCCAGGGCATCTCTAGGCCATATTGGGTAAGAGCCTGCCCACTGTTCTTGCAGCATAAAGACACCACAGGTGCCCTGAATCCCCAGAGCCGCCACTTTTCAGCCATCTCTGCACTCAGTAAAGGTGCAGTTTTGTCCTTGATCTGTTGTTTGTGTCACGTGTGTCCTGGTCTGGGCCCAGGAAGCTTGTCCTGCAGCTGTGCTGTCAGCAGTGCATGTTCATCGTACTAGGCTTTTGTGGCAAGTATGTGGGGGGAACAGGGGAGAGGCTTCTGTGGGAAGGTGCCAGAAGCTTACCCCATGTCAGAGCCAGTTCCAGCCAGCTTCAAGGTGGGCCTGCTGCTGGCCAAGGCTAAGCCTGTCAGTGGTATCGGTAGGACCCCTGGGATAACACAACTAAGACGGGGAAAAAACTTCTGCAGAAGCTATCCAGATATTGCAATGAGCTTTTGAATGCCACTGCACATTAGAACACATTTTCAGCTCTGAGACGCTGAAACAAATTCTACATGCTGCAGTGAAATCCTTATGCCCACGCACAATGCCATGACAATGGTAAGGCAGAAGCAAAAGGAGCAGTCTCCAGCTGCACATACCTCAGAGAGGCCTTCAATAGCCACCATCACTGCAGCATGAACTCTGGCCTAACAAAACAGGTAAATAGGAATGGTACAATCAATCCATTAACTTTCCAAAATCTCATTTTAAGCATAAAGCCAACATGTTAGCAGGTTTTGGCACCACAGTGAAAATGCAGAAACTAAGAAATCTTTTTAAACCCCTCAAAGTGTCTCAGATTAAAGTCATTCTCCTCTATATAACTCAAGCATCTAGAGGCTGCATTCACAACAGGGCATACTTGCACAACAAATATATTTGTTTAATAAATATGGAAATTAAAACACAAGAGTTGGTATTTACCGTGCATTTCTTATATGAGCTATCATAGATCATTTTAAAAAGATGTTTCTATTCGAGTTTGCTTGTGTTGCTGCTCAGATTATTTACTCAAGGAAATTTAACTCTTCAGGAAGAATTCCTGTTCTCTTCAGGAAGCAGAGCTACATAAAGTGGAGTACCTGTTTCTTTGCTATTATTTCCACAGCCATCTGTAAAATTTTGTCACCACACTCTTTCTTAAAAACCAGTTCAGTCTGTCTGAGAACTGGAGTGACGTTAAGCAACAGTGAACCTGCATTCCGTTTCATTTTAAAACAGAGCATTTGTGACAGCTTCACAAGCGATATACATGAATCCTGTTTGAGGTTCAAACATACTGCATCCTGGTTATCCTACAGGCCAAAACTTATTAATACTTAAAGATCAGCATTAAGACTATAATGCATTTTACATAGGATACTTTGGTTTCAACATGATTTCTTCATTGAGTCATTGGTCAGCAAGGCACTTGCTTCTATCTTACCTGAATTATTCATGGGGTATTCCCCTGTAGAAATCATCAACTGAACTAGAAGAATCACTCAACAGAACACTTCTGTCATATTTTATTTTTTCCTCTTTTTTAAGTTTCATTGTTAATCAAAAGCATTGCATTTCTACCCCTGAGAAAGAAACAGTGTAGGAAGCATTTATTCACGGTCATCTGTTACCTGCCACATATCAGAAATAGCATCCTGGACTGAAAGGTGGGAAATCTGTTGTGCACATGACAAAGTTCCTAAAAATAATTGAATAAATACAAAGAGGTAGACATTAAAAATATTTTGATATAAATAAAATTTAATATAAGTAACTACTTGCCAAACATCTACTTCTAGGAGCTACTAATTATCTCAAAGGCTCTGAGATGACTGTAACTTTAGAGGAATTTATAAAGCAAATGAAAATCACCTGTTGATATTGAATAGACACAATCCATAGAATTATTTCAGGAGGACGACATTTCATCACGAAAGCTGAAAACACACACAGGGTGCAACTAGGTTTCCACCTTCTATGGCTGCTTCAGTAATTTTGGAGGCAGAATATACTCAGTATTTTACAGGCAAAAAATAAAAGCTAACTGTAAAATCTGAATTTAATCCAAATCACTAAAATTTAATCCAAAGCTTCACAAAGGCAGAGTTCCTCTAGAAAGGGCAGCAAAGTACCTTTTAAAAAAAAATATTTATTTCAACAGAATATACAGATGAAGACTGATTTAGTTCTCTGAAAGGTTATCAAATTCACATTACAATTTTTCTTCGAAGTACTAGGAAGTCAGAGCAGATGCAAATTACACTCACACTGCTCTTTACAACCAATTCAACTTTGGTAACAACTTCTCCCGTGCTCCTGAATTTTAGAACTATCTTTAAAAACAAAACAAAACCACAAACATCCAATTCCCTGTCCCCACACTTTGTTATCACTTTGAATTAGTATCAACTTCTCTTATACACACTATGAAAACAACAACAAAAATAATTCAGAGGTGACTGAGGTCAACAATACTGACTTCAGGTAAGTGAACGCTTCTCATTTGATTTTTAAATACATTTAAATTTCTCTTGATGTAAAGTCCTTAAAAACTTTAAAGAGGACATATCCTAAAGAAGAGGCTGCATCCATCCACAAATTCCCTTTTACAGCAGTCATAGTCAGTATTACAGTTTTGAGCTACACAACAGTCATGCCCCTTTCCCTCTGCCTTTGAAGTGATACATGCCTCTAGAGATAGAATTCTTCTATTCCCTTGAACAGAAGGGCTGCAATTTTCCTTGCATCTTGTGAAGGTCACATAAGCAAGGACCTGCTGTTATGAGCTCCTAGGTAAAGCGTAAAATCTGATCCTTAAAAGTTTGCTTTCATAATTTGTCCTTTATCATACCAACATTTTATTTTTTCCATTTCAGATAAACCCCTAGTAAACAGTAACTGCAACAGAAGCTGGTGTGTTCTCCTTTCTCATATCAAAAGCACATAATGCCCCAACAGTGCCACAACAGGTCTGCAAAATATCATCTGCGACTCCACAGTGACAACTGAGTAAAAAAGGAAACATGACTGCTGTCTGAACAGATAGGCAGGGAGGATTTAGTTTTGCAGGCAGAGGTATAGGTTCAGCTTGGCTAAAGAGTGTGAAACTCCCACTGATCACAACGTGGCAAGTGCTATGAATCCCAGAGGGGAGAACTGCTGTCTGTCTGGGGAGACAGGTGAACAGAGCCAAGAAGAACAAGAATCTCACAACTGCTTCAAGATCAGCTGAAGTGCGTATCTTGTGTACTACCAATGCTTGCTCAAAGAAGAACAGAAAGAAAATGTCTTTAAATAAGGCAAGGGTCACACACCACAACTCTTCTTTTTTTGGCAAATACCTGACTACCAATACTTTCCATTACCAAATCCATTGTTGATACATTTCAGAATGAAAGAGAATGATCAGTAAGATTCCAGTTATGTGCAACTCTATTACACTTCCATGAAAACAAACAAACAAACATATCAGGCATAGACACTAGTCCATGGACTTTCATTTTCAGTGAAAATCAACATAATCTTTCTAGGGAAACTTATATGAATAATCTTCTCATCTAAATCTAGTATTCCCCACAATACTGATTCCACATTTGGCATACACCAGCACATTTAGCACCGACTGAAGACATCCTATCTAACCCCTGAAAAGAATAGGGAGCTTGATTTTGGGTAAAGTTAAATTCCTTAGAGGACTGCTTCAAATATTATAAAGCACCATAAGCTGATATATTAATATAGTACAGTGTAATTTTTTCTTCATTGCCTTCTGCTGTAATTATGAAAAAAAATCAAAGGCAGTGTACGTGACCTCAATTCTGCAAATGCTTAATCACAACAAGTATATGACCCATTTCTCAACATATCCACCTAAAAATGTATTTTTAAAAAGAGCATATAAAAATCCCAATAGAAATTTTTATTTTTATCTACACATTTTATATATGTATAGATATGAGTCATTCAGCAACAAAAGGAAAACAGGTAACTAGAAGCACTGGCTTTTGTTTCATAGAAATTTAATTTTCCTTTCAAAGCTTTTTTTTTTTAAATGGCAATAACTTCTAATAACTTATGTATTTTGTAAACACATGATCTATATTTACATGCATGTGTATAAGCAGCAAATGGTTTATATGTTATTAATTTGCCAAATATTCTGTTGCTTTCTTACACTAACACATTAAGTAGGTCTGTCTTAAAGTGCTTTAAATATTTTGTACATACTCTTTGATATTATCTCCTTATTGAGAGTAAATCCTAGTATTCAAGCCCAAAAGAATCTTGCATATGTAACATAAAGTTCCAGTTTCAGTTCAGCTAAAAAAAGCTATAAAAGCTAAAATATGTCACCTGTCCTTATAGACACAGTAGGCCACAGTGTAGCATATGGTCTGTTACAGCTTCTGAGGTTTTTAATTACTACTTCCATGGGCAGAAAGAACAGTTCAAAGCTACTTCCAACTGAGCATCTGCTGCCTCTTACATTCAGGACATAAGAAGTGCAGTATGTATGGTCCAACCAGACCAAGTGGTGTATAAACATCAGTTTAAGCCCTAACTGTGCTGCGAGCATTGCTGTCCCATAGGTATAGCAATTCTTCTGTTGCTTAAGTGATAGAAGTACCTCTTCACATAGAAAACTAGTTAGCATCTTTCAGGAAATACAAAGGGATCGAAAGAAATATTGCGTGAATCTTAAACCAAAAAAACAATGCAGGTGCCCTACTCCACAAATACGTCAAACTGTTAGGACAATCTTGGTATTAAGTGAACACGAAGCCACAGCGACAAGTACCAAGGTTTTTAGCAGACATACCCTAGCAAAAGAAACAACTTTTCCCTTAAGCCTCTGTACTCGTTTTGGCTGGGGTAAGTTAGTTTTCTTCACAGTGGTTGGTAAGGGTTTGTGTTTTGGATTTGTGCTGAACACAGGGTTGATAATAGAGAGAAGGTTTTGCTATTGCTGAGCAGCACTTGCACAGAGCCTTTTCTGCTCTTCATACTGCCAGGCTGGTGTGGGGACTGGGGGTGTGTGGGAGGCTGGGAGAAGGCAAAGTTGGGACAGGTGATCCCAACTGACCAAAGGGATATTCCAGACCATATGGCATCATGTTTAGCATATAAAGCTGGTGGAAGAAGGAAAAGAGGGATGTTCAGAGTGATAGTGTTTGTCTTCCCGATCCACCACTACATGTGACGGGGCCCTGCTCTCCAGGAGAGGCTGAACATCTGCCTGCCCATGGGAAGCAGTGAATTAATTCCCATTTCGCTTTACTTGCACGTGTGGCTTTTGCTTTTCTTACTAAACTGTCTTCATCAAAGATTCTGATTCTCTCCCTGATCTTGCTGGTGGGGGAGTGAACAAGCGGCTGTGTGGGGCTTGGCTCTGGCTGGGGTTAAACCATGACAGTCTCTTATTCAACTTCTTAAAACACAGACCTTTCTCTTTTTCTCTCCTCTTCCACTTGTCATCTGTCCCTTCACTGTAAAAGCAGCAGCTCTCAGGGCCGGGACTTTGGAAGGTTTGCAAAACGGGATAAAAGGAACAAGTCTGGTAACCAAGGCAGTATGGAAGTCTCTAAAATGCAGGTTTTGTAGCAGGAAGATGAGGAATGGCTGCATTAAGAAAGGAATGAGTGCTGGTTTTGTTTTTTTTTTTAACATGAGTGTAACAATTTGGGGAAGGAAAAACTGTGGGTGAGGTACATGATGCCTCAAGTCCCTAATGGTTTTTTATTTTTCTACCTTATAAGTTTTATAGGTAATAGAAGTAGATTTTAGAAGCAACCCCTTTCTCCCTCCTCCCCTAGCACCCCTTAGTTTATACATTCCTTAATCCTCTTACCCCATTCCATACTCCCCATATCAGCCCTATCCCTGTATCCAGTAGAAAATGTTTTGTCTCTTGTCAAGGCAAGCCTGTCTTGTTTGGGGAACGCTTGTATCTTGGCCTAAACCGCAGGACAGAGTCAAAGAACTGGGTGACTCTGCTCTCTGTACCCCGAAGATGATGAAGGATGATGAAGAGAGGGTCCCAAAAAGCTCCCAGACCCAATTCCAGGAGGTGGGCCAGGGGGTGGACCAGAGCAAAAGTTACGGGGAGGACACACTTGGGATTGGCCAGATATTGTTATAAATGTAACATCTCGGGCACAGCCCGGTGCGCGTCGTGTAACATCTCTTGCCTTAGCACAATTAAATCCTTTCCTTATCTCACCCCAACTAACGGCTCCTGGATTTTTTCTAAGCACCAGCTGAGCAGGCATCATACAGAATATTCAGCTCATTGTTCCTACTAGGACACTGAGCTGGAGATGCAGAGAGTGTGGGGAGATGTGCATGGTTTTGGGGCAACAAACAGGAGTTAGCCACTACTGCAGAAATAAAGAAGAGAGCTCTAAAACTGAAATGCTTGAGAAATGGCCACAGCAATTTAGTGTTCATGCAGGTTTCAATGGATAACAAAGGAATCCTTTTTCTTCAAACAGCATAGGCAAAGCCATCTCTCTTCATTAACTGACTGAATGGTGTTAAAAAGGCACAAAAAAAGGACTAGACTTTGTAATACCACTTTGTAATACTGGTACATGCAAACAAATGTGGTTCTGTGGAGATGTAGTGGCACATCATCACAGTAAATTATATCTTTTACTGCTTTGAGGCAGAAACAAATATATAATTTATGTGCATTCATGTACATAGATATAAAAAACACAAACACCAAGAGAAAAGCACGAAACATTATCCCTTTTAAAATGTTCAGTTTTTAATTAAATTTCAAAACAAGCAGGGAAGTTGCACAAAATAATGCAGCATAAGCAATTTTTTATCTAACGTAGCAGTTGAGAAAAAATCCCTTAGTCTTAGAATAATGTTTCCCCTTTTTGAAGTCAGTTTTCTTTTTATTTCAACAAAAACTAATAAAATAGTAATTTATTGGTAGTATGGGGTTATGAGGCAATGAAAGTAAAATGTTGAAGAAAAATACATTTATGTTTGTCCTGAGCGCCTCCTTAATGTGAAAGCTTTCTAAACGAAAGGGGAGATGTGGTGTATGTTTTTATTTAAAAAGATTTCTAGCTTTCTATTTTTTTTAGACTGTGTCTCACAGATTATAGAAATATGGTAACTTAACAACGCCCACCTTTGAAAAATATATATATCTGTTCAAAAGCCTAATATCCATGTCACCACTTTTCTAAAGCACAACAGTGGGGCACACAGAAGGCAGATTTCATCTTGGTAGCAATATTTGGAAGTACAAAGTGGACAAGGACAAAGGACCAAACATTAGAAGCAAACACATTCCTTCTTTTTTAATCAATATCTTGTTAGACTGGTGGGTTTCACTCATTAATCTTTCGGAAAGTGAAAAATGAAACAGATCTACCATTACAGCAAAAAGAAAACTGAAAATTAAATTCATTCTACTGGAATTGCTTACAAAGAGTGCCGGTTCATCACACACAACTTAGTCAAAAGAGTTTGGACTTCAGAGTACTCATTTCTTTGAGGTAATGTATTTATAGGCAAATTTTGAATCCAAAAGACCTGAAAACAAACTTTCTAAACTCTTTCCCTTATACTGTGCATATTTTTAAAATCATGAAAGTTCCACCAAAAAAAGTTTTTAAAAGTATTGTGTTTTGTGTTTAATAGCTTCGAACAAATCCAAAACTGAACTTCATGTGACTGCTCTGTTGCATCTAAATGTTCACTATATTATAGCTGAACCAGGACACACAAAAAAAGCTCCAAAAATAAAATGCCTGGAGGTTTGCAATGAATTGGTTTTAATTTCTTCAGCAATTGCTGCATAGTGATTGATCTAGTATCGTACAACACAGGAAATTAGCAATTAAAGGCTTCCATGCATCCAGCATGAGATCCTACAAATCCTGTTATCCACAGAAGCAAAATTAAAAGAGCAAGAAGAATCAACAAAGCTAAAAAGTGCATATTGTAAGCTGTGCAAAATTTGTCCTTTGGTGAAAAACATGAAAACTCTGCACAGACTGCACACATGGGAGCATTTAATGTAGGATTATAACTCAATTAAGATAACTATTTCTCTGATCCTGTAATTCTAAGGCATTTTGCAGATGGCTGTGAATTCCAGGCTGTAATACAAATTTCTTTCTGTTTTCTATAATATAAACTCACATATTATGTAAAGACACATTTAATCTTCTGTTTAGGAAAATAATCTTCACAATGTAGGTCAAAAGATACACTACTGTTCTAGATGAATCTAAAATAAGGTAAATCAAATTAACACACACAACATTAAATGTGAACATCATTCATATATGCAAATATGGCATTAACGATAAAGCTTAACTGATACCCTTGTTTCCCTAAGGAGTTATTAAGCACATCCCACAGCACAGGGAAAGAAGATTCCCAGCCCAGTAGGAGTCATGCCAATCCCAGAACTGGAGGCAGCATCACACACAAGGCTGCACAAGCAAATTGTACGAGATTGCAACTTCAGACTCCAAGTAAGCCTGGAGATTGGTGTGCTACAGGAATAAACATGCCCTTTCTCAGTTCCAATGTGAACGAAAGTGCAACTACACTATCATTAATCATATGAGACTGGTTTGCTTCAGATTTGTCAAAACTAATTCAGCTTTGCTGAATATAGCAACAGATACCAGATTTATCTAGACTGGGAGAAGAGAAAAAGGTTATATAAACTTTGCTAACATAGCCAGACAAATTATATTGTTTATCCATGCCTAAACAAAAGGTCACTATTAGCTCAGGGTTAACTAAAACTTCTTAGCTAATCTCTGACCTAATTTTGACCTTTCCTGTTAATCGCAGAAAAGCTTTCATTTAATATATTGATTAGTTGTGTTTACATCCTCCAATTCTGTAGTTTCTTGCCTTGCATCTGATAAATTAAAGACAAAACATCTTTTTCTAAGGTTAATTAATAGCCAATTAGCTCCATGTTGTTACCTAGAGTGGGACCAACAGTAAAGACAAACATTAAGCATTTTAATCTGTTACAAGAAGGAGGCATTTATGTATAAGAAGAAAGGATCATCAGACCCTTTATTCCACTTTATTTTTTCCTCCAGATCATAGAATATTATTTCAGAAAACTTGTGAAAATACCCAATTCTTCTGCTTCCAGCAATTCCCACTAGAAAGACGTACAGTTATCTATCACCGTTAGAAGTGAAAACCTAAAGAACATGTGAAATCTAACAGATCTGTAATCCTGTTAGTAGGCTGTAACCAGACATAATCATTTGTCATTGCATCATACTTCTTACAAAGACATTTACATTGGACTTGTTTAATTCCTTTAGTAGCATAACCATTGCATGTCAAGATATGGGTATGATGTATTCATATCTACAAGATCTCCTCATTTGCAGAAGACTAGTTTTTACTCAAGTAAGAGTGAAGCACCTAAGTTAAAATTCAAAAAAACATTTTTCTACATTGCCTTTTTTTTTTTTAAGTAGGAGTTGTTCAGTTTCTGGTAAAAACATATGCAGGCTTAATTTAAAAATCAAGTCTGAGAGAAACAAAACCTGACTGCATTGTAAAATATATGTAAATTTACAAAAAGGAGTTCTAACAATATAAGAAATAAAAATCTCAAAGTTAAAAAGAACTATCCAAATACCATGCCTTATGTTCATCTGAACCAAGTAATATAAGGAATTACAGTTTGAAAGCCTACTGTAATTAGATACTGAAGCTAAAAAGCTCAGCAGAAATTCAATATAATTCTAAATGCTGAAGCCTTACTGTCCCATCACATTCATATTCATACTTCTTGTCTTTTTGTACTGATAAAAGCTTCTGGAAAATAAATTTATCCAGTCATATTGAGGATCATATTTGACACCCAAGTGATAGCATAACTCTAAATTATGTTTAGAGTTTTCCTTCTCTTCTTTCCAGGAAATGAGAATGATCTTCCATCATCTGAAAAAAGGCACCTGGCCTACTGCAAAAATGAAAAGGCTTGTCCATTACTGTTTGTCATGTTGGTAGATAAACTCTTTCCTATGAAGGCCTAAAAGTTGTTTTTTTAAAGTACAGTCAACCATTTGGATCAAATCCAGATTCCTACTCATTTGTGAGCTGCAAATAAATCCTACTGTACAGCCAGTACAGTTTTCTTATATTTTAACATTATTCACCAAAAGCTCCATTCTTCTGAGTTTGCGTTTATTCTTTGGCATTGGCTTGTCATATAAGCCATTTTTGAGAAGATGTTCCTTGCTGTGATGGATCTGGGCACCATGCTGAAGCTGGAAAGAGCATAAAGCTTGAAGTGGATGGAGTATAGTCTGCAAAAAGATAAAGGGATGGGGGACAAAAAACCCAGCCTTTTAGTAAGATATTTTAAAGACATCAATTATTCCATCAATTGTTATTCGATGACTACTTTAAAATGCTGATAAAATACAACCTTTGGAGACACAGAAGGCATGGCAGAATAAGAGATATACTGAAAAGAACCACACAGCAGTCATATACTCACCTACCTGCTGCCATCCCTCACTCCTTCCTCGGATCCACTCAATCCTGACTTCAGCCCCAGCTACATTACTGTAAGTAATGGCTTTGACTTGACCTTAACAATGGACTACAATCAATTACTGTGGCTCGGTCAACAAGCTGTAATAAAATAAGTCACAATAACTAAGCTGTTTGTGTTTGCACAAAAGGCCCTTGAGGCAGGGTTGTAGAAAGAGAGGAGGGACTCATGGTCGAGGCAGCTGGACTGCTATCCTGGACTCTATCCATGCTTCCAGCAATATTTATACCTAATGATGCCACACAAACCAAATTTATCTCAAGAGCTTCCTAACTGTAGATTCTTCATTTTCTGGTTGCCTGACTCAGTATCACACAACCTCATGCGCAGATGTGTACAGCAATCACAAATGTAACTGCAGTCAGCAGGAGCTGAGATTCTACCAAGAAAAATATATGACTCTTACGAGCACAGAGGAAAATCACGTGACTTATACTAGGCATCAAACTAAGTGCCCATTTTTAACTTCCATAGCTTTCAACTTCAATTCACCAATTTATATGCTGGGAATAGCACTCAATTCAGAGAGCGTTCATGAATATACCTCTTGGCTACTGTAACACTTTGAGAAACAGGTAATTTTGTCTTTGAAAAGTAGGCTGAGCCAGTTCTGAGTGATAGGGATGAAGGAATACAGGGACCAGAATACCAGAGGGGTAACTGTGGACATGAACTAAACCCTCAATAAGACAGAAGTCCTAACGAAGGAAAAATATGTTGTTGTAGCACAACAAAGAAAAAAACAAATATAAACCCCCACATATATACACAAGTTTCTTGAAAAGCCTCTTTACACAGAGTTCCAATTTCTGAGCCATACTTTCTTGTGTGTCTACAGACTTTATTCCAAGTCTAGTTTTAAATGCAATTGATTTAATGATAAGGAGACTCTCTACTGTCACAGAGGCAGACATGGAGGTGGCATACTATACACTATGCAAGCTGCAGGAGCAATTTTTGACTTGAGAACCTTTTATAGTGACAGAGGTCGAGTATCAAAACATTAATTAGCTGATGCAAAGGTGTATGAGCAACACAGGGTGAACAGTAGCAAGTAGTGGGTACATGGATGAGCTTTAAATTGCTTTTCACAGACCTTTCTGTACTACATCCTGAGCACACGATCAGATTGCAGACCAGGGCCTATGGTGCAAAACTACTCATAGATGTTTTTCAGAAGGCTTTTTAAAATGATATTTCTTATGTCAGCAACAAAAGATTAAGAAGGACATTATCTTAATGACCTCTTCCATCACAGACTAGTGCGATCACAACTTACAAGGAAAGGTTGATGTTGATTTAGTATTCTTTGACCTGGGATAAACTTAAACTCAAGAACTATTAAGTCCCAAATTCCTCCAATGACATATAAGAGTTGTGAGTTTGCTGCTAAGAAGACATAACCCAGTGGGTTGCATTCCATGCCTGTAGGAGTGCTGGAGGTCAGTGGCCCTGTCTTACAACAGCATTTAATCTTCAAGATAGCTGTGAGTGGGTATTCAGATCATCTCTGCTGTCTAGTTTTTGCAAAGAAAAACTTACTATTTTCCATATAGTACTATAAATATATACTCAATCTCCTGTCACAACCTGTTATCAGGTTTTTGAGAGTCAAAGATCACCTTGCTGTGCTTTGACTTCAAAGGATAATTAAAAATTACCAATCTATTAAAAATTATAGTGGTTATTTGACTTCAGTAAATATTCTGAGACCGACACATGGTAAAAAGGAAATTAATCCTATCTGACTGCTAACTAAATGAAACTTTTTAGAGTCTAGCACCAGCTACTCCAAACATCTGTCAGCTCAGTAATTTTGAATTCAGATCTTAAGTGCAGTTAACCTTAAATTTAAGGGAGTTAAACATTTTAATATCCTATGTAAGGGAGACAGAAACTTTACTAATCTTCAAATTTTCTCAAGTTTCTTCTATCTTGGAAATACTCACTTTTTATCCAAGGTATTTTACAAATCCCCAACAGCCTCATCTGGTAGTACCTGAAGTAATACTGTTCCTCACTAATAGAATATGAAGAAATTGGGGAATATATGTGGCTTTTTCTATGACAGTTTTGTTCTCAACTGAAGTAAATAAACATTTTAAGGTGTGTACACATACATATCATATCCCAACATTTATTATAGGATGTGCAACTTAAAATTAATAAACTCTCCTGACTTTAAGTGGCTTTGCGTTTTAGCTACCACTAGGAAAAACCACAAGAAAGTCAAAGTCACTGCTTGCCATATTGTTCAGTACCAAAGAAACATAAATCAACTAAATAATCATCATGTTTTTCTGGCTTCATGAAAATTAAGACATCAGAGTGATTTTAGACTATAACCTCTGACAAGCTTGCTAATATATTCCTTTGCTAAAAATACTAATTGTACTTTAGAGCAAGCACAACTTGGGTAACATTAAGAGTTCAACATGTACATTCCACACATTAGTACAAGTGAACAGTTGTTAACAGTTACTTAACAGAGTACACAAAATAAAGCAATTTTCTATACACTATAGTTAAGAAATACCCAAAAGAAAGCTGCTTTTTTTAAAATCAGTCTAGCACCTTACATCTGTACAATTTTGTATATTACACATGCCTGGTACACAGTCTATGTTTTGAAGTTTTGTACTAAAAAATGTCAAGTGAACTTAGAAAAACATCACATGAAGAGATAACTACAACACTGCATATCCACACGACTTTCCCTGCAGTATACATAGCAATACTTCTATTTGCTTTGGTCTAAGTCTCCAGCTGTCTTCTCTACAGATTTTTATTTTGTATTGTGGCAAGCACAGCATGTATTTGGCACCTTGAAATCAAGTTTTTAAAGAAGTAATATATATGCGATGAGAATCTGAGTCACTCTTCTCATTATATTCAGAGGGACAGGAAGAAGTGTGGAAGAGAGTATTACAGGATATGAAAATGTGATGGGAAAGAAGAATGAGGTAGAAGGAAAGAAGGAACTGGAAGACATTAGAACACTGTCATTCTCCCAGTCCCTGCATTTGCCTTTCCTGACTTGGGTGGCGTGGCTGGAGCACTTGCTGTTGAAGACTGAGGCATACAGTCGTTGAGAACATCAGCATTCTCTTTGTCCAAGGTAGCCAGGTCTCCCATTTCCCTGTGGAGAGGGCTCGCAGTATTCCTAGTCTTTCTTTTCCTTGTAATAGATCTACAGAAGTCCTTCCTGTTATCCTTGATATCACTGGCCAATTCTAACTGGGCCTTGGCTTCCCTAACCTTACCCCTAGCTTCCTGTACAATTTCCCTGTGTTCCTTCCAGGTCACCTGTCCTCATTTCCACTTTCTGAAAGCTTCTTTTTTGGTCTGAGTTTGCTCAGCAGTTCCTTTTCCATCCATGGGGGCCTCCTGGCATTTTTGCCTGATTTCTTCCATGTCGGGATGCATCATTCCTGAGCTTGGAGGAGGTGATCCTTGAAATTCAGCCAGCATTACTGGGCCTCTCTGCCCTCCAGGGCTCCATCCCCTGGGACTCTACCAAGTAGTTCCTTGAAGAGGCCACAGGCTGCTGCTCCTCCTGAAGTCCAGGGTAGTGAGCTTGCTGAGTGCCATCCTCACTGCCCTGAGGATCTCAAACTCCACCATCTCATGGTCCCTGCAGCCAAGGCTGCCTCAGAGCACTAAATTCCTCACCCTGTTGGTGAGCACAAGGTCTAGCATGACACCTGTCCTTGTTAGCTCCTCAATCACTTGTGTAAGGAAGTTGTCATTGACACATTCGAGGAATCTCTGGGATTGCTTGTGCCCTGCTGTGCTGTCCCTCCAACAGATATCAGGGTGGTTGAAATCCCCCATGAGAATCAGGGCTTGTGAGCATGAGGCTGCTTCTATCTGCCTAGAGAGGGCTTCATCCACACCATCCTCCTGATCAGGTGGCCTGTAGCAGACCCCAGTATAACATCCCCTGTCCTCTCCTTAATCTTCACCCAGAAGCTCGCAGCTGGCTGCTCATCCTTCCTCAGGCAGTGTTCCATACTCTCCAGCTGGTCCTTGACAGAGAGGGCTACATCCCCTCCTTGACAGGCAGGATTGGGATAGATAGGTGCCCTCCCCTGAAAAATCTATTTTAAAGCCCCATTCACCAGACTAGCAAGTTTCCAACCAAAGATACATTTTCCTTCCCTTGTCAGACAGACCTCACCACCTCCCCACGAGATCAGGCTTAGCAAAGCAAGTCCCATGGTCTGAGTAAAAAATCCTGACTACAGTCCCATCACTTTAAACATTTGCCGACCTGTCAGATTCAGCTGGCCATTTTGAGACCCTCTCCTTTGACCTGAAGGACTGATGAAAAAACTACTCAAGCTCCAGAGCCCTTTACCGACTCTGTAATCCCCCAGACTGCTGCAAGCTCCCACATGGAACACTAATAGTGGGTAATAATCAGTGGGTTTAACTAGGCTTGGTAGCTTCTCAGTGACATTCCTTATCTGGGCTCCCTGAAGGCAACACACCTCTCTTGAGAGCAGGTCAGGCCCTTGAGAAATGAGTGCCTCTGTGCCTCATAAAGTAGAGTCACGCACTACTATCACCCACTGCCTTTTCTTGGTTGAACCAGTTGCCAATTTCTTTATTTGTGGAGCAGGTTGGGCTGCCCCAGTTAGCTCCCCCTGTGTCAGGTTGCCTCATTAGCCTGTAGAGCTACAAAGCTAACAAACATTCAGTCTTTGTACCTAACAAGTTTCCTTAGCAATCTCACAGCTATGTTGGGTAAAGAACAGGAAAACCGTAGAGCCTTTTCAGACAAACGTGAAGGAATCACAGTAGTCTGAACACATTGAAGAAAAATGTTTTCCATTGGTACATTCTTGTTTAGTTTCCTATTCAACAAAATCACTACAATGCCATTAAGATTTTAACTGTTGAATGCGCTACATTAATAACAAAGTACCTTTGCTGCTCCTCTACCATTCATAGAAGAAAAACCCAGGTGTTTGAAGCTACATACCTCTTGTATGCTCTTATTCTTTTCCATGATAGTAAGAGCAACAGCTGCACATTCAAGTGTAGACAGACAGGTGTTTGTTGGCTGCGTACGAATTACATATTGACTTGAATGATTGGTTTTCAACTGCACCTGAAAAATAGTAAACTCTAGTAAAATAAACAGGTCAGGATAGCAAACAGGATACCTATTCTCTACATCAAGCAAAACACATCCCCTTTCCCTCTGTGGTCACTCACCTTCTTTTTGCTGTTTTGCCTCCCAGTAAAAAATGACCTTATGCTACTGTTAAGTGTAATACTGTAACACATGCGAGTCACCATCAGAAACAAAAACTGCACATTTGTTACTGTACAAACATGTAAAGGAAATACAACTGTTTCCTAAAGAAAGATTAAGTTAAATTTTAGCAACCACAGATATGCTATAACAAAAATAAAATTATTCACTCGTGCTTGTTTTATTGGACACTCTAAACAGATACATAATCCCGTGCAATGTACAATGGCCATATAGTCACTAACACTATATACCTTGGATAAATATTATCTGTCAAGTTCTGGATTAAAGATTTCTAGAAACTACACTTATTCACATAATGTACTAGGTCACTGATTAGGGCTATTTGCTTACCTAAATCATGTTTGAAAATTATTTAACAGCTCTGCCTCAAGTGATAAACACTTTACACCATCTTGCAAGTTAAAGGTTTTTAAAAAAAAGAAACTTAATTCAACTACTATATGGCCTGTTTTATCAGCTCCAATAGCTTTTACTAAGTTTATAATCAATGGCTGAAACACCACAGAATTTACACTATTAGACTCTATGTGAAAATTCAGATATTATTCCTTTATTCCAAAGATTTCCATCTCCACATACACCTAAAATGTAATTTGCAAAACAAGTAATGTTTTAGCAATATTCCTAACCAAAAATTCTCAGTTCCTTTTCCAAAAAAATTCTAGTACAGAACCATAAAACCTGATGAATTATTCTAAAAGAGCAAGGGGTTTTTTTTAATCTCATCCAAAAAACTGCCTTTTGATTCTTCCTGAAAAAATGAGTGACTGATTCCCATGGCCATCATTGTATTGCTCCCATTTTGCTTGCCAGAAGTCTGTCAGCATTCCTCACTTCATTCAACACTTTCCCCCTTCACTTTCTCATTTTTGTTTTTAATTTGTAATGTTTTATTTTCCTTCATCTCTTTTACATGCAATTACCCATTATCTAAATTTCAAGGTGGTTCATTTAGAAAAGGAAAAGTCCAAGCTGCTGAAGAAACAGGAATGAATAAGATCAAATTCCACTGCTTTACCTGATCTCAATTTAATGGAAATAAGAAAATAAAAAGAAGGTAACAAGAGAAGAGGAAATGCACTCTGGAAAGTACAAGTAAGTTAGCTATAACACCTCAATCTACTAAAATATAAGAAAAAACAGAAAACTGTAGTCTTTATCAACTACCTTCTTTATTTGGTATTGCAAAACAAGAAAAGAATAAACGGATTTAGGAGACAAAACGTAGAATTTGGACATCAGTATATGTAATGAAATTAAAAAGAAAATTAAAAATTAAATTAATATTTTCATTTGTTATTCCTCAAGGTTTTCTTTGGTTTTATGCTTCCTCTCCTAATGCCATGTATAGATCTTCATCACAACAGAGTAGGAACACTAGTTATTTGAAGTATACAGAAATCTTTGTTGCCAGAAGCTTATACTACTTAGAAACTCACAGACAGGTATCAAAAACCAGGGTGAACTCAGTCCACCACTTCTCCAACATGTAACCTGAGCAGAAAAGCAGACATATACCCACACCTTTTCTCAACAGCCACATTCTTCACAGAGTATCTCTACAGAGGTCGAAACCGCCTGATGGACTACCTGCAGCACACGGGCTTCCCCCTCCTTGGGCAGTGCCTTAAGGCGCTTTTTTTGTAAAGTTTGGAAATACTTGTGTCTGCTGGTTTCCATACTTCATGTCTTGGGTGTCATGCTGAAAAACATTTACAATAATCAGCACTCCAGAGAAAGAAAAATTATTCATGATTGCAAGACAACTTCTACAGAGCAGAAAAGCTGCCTGCACTATGCCACACACTGTGGAGCCAAAAAGTCTGTAAGTTCAGCTCTCAAACAACAGACAATGTATAGAAGGGCAACTTTCTAGCTCTAATAGCAACAGCAGCAGCAACCAAATTCCTTCTTTCCTGGGAAGAATGTGAAAGGATGGAAACAAGTGGTGCCCATCCATTTTTCCGAAATATTACATATTCCCTGGGATAAGATTAAAATACCACAGACAGTGGTGGAGATAGAGGAAGAATACCCGATGAGGACAACTTTCTGCTATAGTTTGTCTCTTTGGCTTCTTTCAGTATACACTGTACCCTAGTCTTTAATCCAGAGCAGCCCAGTATCTAAATAAGTGATACTTAGTCACCTGAAATACAGTCAGGGTAGCCTTTATCTATGGCAAATTGCACAGACTCACCAAAGTTTCTATCTGAAACTAGAGACATTCACTGAATCAATAAAACCCACAATGCTCTGCTAACTCACAGCATAAACTGAATGCTAAGACAAAGACAAAAGAACACAGAAACCAAAACAAATTAGTTAATAGTTATTTTAGACATGGGAAGAATATCTTCTTGAAAAAAAAATGCCTAGATATATGAAACATTTACTGTTCTCAAACTTGACTGGGTAGGAGGATGACTTCTGTCATTTTCAGCCAACAGGTCTAAAACTTGTCTTTTGTGGAGTTAATAATTTCAGGTAGGGTATTGCAACAGTCTCATGCAAAGGACATACAGATTCCTTGTCTGCCACCTGCATATCTCAAATCCAGGTGAAAAAGTTTAATTCAGATTTAGAGAAATGTTCATCTCCAGTTAATTTAAACAAAATCACATTATTTACCTCTGACATTAGACTTTAAAAACTCAGAATGAGCATACATAAATATCCTATTTGAGTACAATTCAAAACAACAATCATGATATTTTACAAGCACTTGTCCATAAAATCACAGATACCACAACACAACAATTTACTTTTCTTTCTTTTGCTTCAAAGAAATTTGCAAATCATATGTACACTTCGAAATAGTATCAGTTTCTAACAAAATATAGCAATGTCAAGTTGGAAAAATAGCAGCCAATTTAACACCACACACCAAAATAAACAATAACTTAAGACAGAAGATGGAATCTATCTCAACCAATTCAAACCAGAGTGGAATTTAGATAAACTGAACGCAATTACTTGCTGGAATTTAGCCAAGACACTGAAATGAGTGTATCCATTCTCTGTAAGTTCAAGGGAGTTTGGGGACTTAGTTTCCAAGCCATCAGAAATATGAAGCAACACATAAAATCAAATTTTATTTCCACTGTAACTCAACACGTGGGGTTTCCAAAAGCCCGAATTTCAGCAATTCTCACAAACTGTTACATTAACTTAATAAACACTGGTTTATCTGCCAATGCACCACTCACTTAGCAAATGCTACAGCCTTTGAGCATTTACAAAGGATTTGAACCACAGTAAAAACAGTGACCCTTCAGTGATTCTCAGGGCTGAGTTTTTCTTCCAGGCCCTTCTTTGGACATACCCCAGGCAAGTAACGATCCCAGCTGATCCCAGTCAGCTCTTCAAAGCTGATGGAAGAAAAAGTGTTGCCTTGATGGGGTCGGAGACCCACTGTTTGAAATTTTAAAAATTTAAGCCAGTAAAAACAGGAAAGTGATTTCTGCTTTTGTTTGAAATAACAGAACTGGTGCTCTCACAGAAAGCTCTAAGTGCTTTTCTCAGTCCCCTCCTTAATGTCAATATACTTACCTTTCTACCTTTTCTATGCCAATTTTTTCATCATTATTCTTACTAGCTTTATTTTCGAAACAGAATCCAGCATTATCCAAAATTATATTTGGAAAATATGCATCACCAAGAACTCAAAAAGGCTACAAAGTTAGTACACCTGTCTCACAGGGCACACTGAACAATTCTTGCCTGTCCTGTTGTCTGCAATAACACTACAGGCATCTCAAAACAGGCAGAGGCACAACATATTCTTCTGTGGCTTCTACGAAAAACCTAGTACTTAAGGTCCCCTCTTTTTTACTTATGTGTCTTTACAGAACCTGAATTTCTATTAGGGAATTAATCTGCTAAACTCTCCAAGAATGAAGCAAGCAAGCACCATCTGTCCTCCTGCTTAACATAGGCAGTAGTTATTGTTCATATGTTCTATTACTTTAATAAGTATCTTTCAGAATTTTTTTAAACAAAAGGCACAAAAAAATCCCAGAAAGAGTACAATCATATCCTGCCATCTTCTCTGTCCTTCTAGAAACTAACAAAAAAATTGCTTTTAAGGTGCTGAGGAGGAAGAGCATTTTCTGTGTTCTATGGCACAAACAACCTCAGACAGATGATGGGTGTCAGGCATGGGAAGATTTTTCACTCAGTATCCAGTTGGCACAAGCACCTTTTACCTGTAAGCTAACACAAATTTCTCTTTTTTACGAAATTTCATACAGTTAAATAAAATTATCTTTCTGCCAGAGAAGATAGCCTGAGTAAATTTAGTCTCAGCATGCTACTGAAATTTAAATCAAGAATATAAATAAATTATTTTGTTCAAAACCTTGGCTTTAATTTAAAGTGACATCTTAAGAGCACTCTGTTTCTAAAATACTGGAGGGAATAACTGCCATGCAACTGTCACAAACGGACAGCTGGAAAAAGCATACGAAACTGTCACAAAACCCTCTATCCACCTAGCACAACTTTGACGACTTTGATGACTGGAAAAAAAGAAATATAGCCCCCATTATTAAAAAGGGGAATGCAGAAGACCTGGTGATCTACAGACCAGTCAGTCTCACCTCTGTGGCAGGCAAGATCATGGAGCGGATACTCTTGGAAACTGTGTATGATGGTGCTACAGCTTTGGTGGATTGGGGCAGAGCAATTGACATCGCCAATTGTTACTTATCCAAAGCATTTGACACTGTGCTGCTGGAGAGACATGGATTTGATGGATGGACCACATAGTGGATAAAGACCTGGCTGTACTGATGCGCAGAAAGAGTTGTGGTCAACAGCTCTTTGTCCCTGTGGAGACCAGTGATGAGTGGTGTCCCTCAGGGGTCGGTACTGGGGCCAGTACTGTTCAACACCTTTGTCAGTGTTGTGGACAGTGGGATCGAGGGCACCCTCAGCAAGGTCACTGACAACACCAAGTTGTGTGGTGCAGTTGACACCCTGGAGGGAAGGGATGCCATCCAGAGGGATCTGGACAGGCTTGAGAGGTGTGCATGGGCCTGTGTAAACCTCATAAAGGTCAACAAAACAAAGTGCTACACCTGTGGCAATCCAGACATGCCTACAGGTTGGTTGGAGAAGTGATTGAGAGAAGCCCTGTGGCGAAACATTTGGGGTTGATGGTTGATGAAAAACTCAACATGAGCTGGCAGTGTGTGCTCACAGCCCAGGAAACAAACCGTGTTCTGGGCTGCATCAAAAGGAATGTGGCCAGCAGGGCAAGGGAGGTTATTCTTCCCTTCTACTCTGCTCTTGGAGTACTGCATCCACTTCTGGTGTCCCCAGTGTAAGGACATGGAACTGTTGGAACAAGTCCAGAGGAGGCCACAAAGTTGATTAGGGGACTGGAGCATGTCCCCTACAAAGACAGTCTGAGAAAATTAGGGCTGTTCAGCCTGGAGAAGAGAAGGTTGTGTGGAGACCTCACAGCAGTCTTTCAGTATTTGAAGGGGGCCTATAATAATATATAATAATGCCCAGTCTTCGCGAACGAGATGGATTTTTTAGGTGAGACACAGCATGCGCTGAACTGAGCCCACCCTTTAATCCTAAGGTTCATCTGCCGGGGCCAAGCAAGCTTGGACAATGGCAGTGAGGTCCTCAGGACGTAGGTTTGTTTAGAGTGACCTTCTCATAGATGGATGGCCTCACAGGGCTAACGGGCTCCATCTGCCCGGGGAACTGGCTGGATTCGAACCTGGGTTGCAGAGGTGAGAGTCCTGCATGCTAACCACTAGGCCACCAGGGGTCCCTGAGGGGGCCTATAGGGAAGCTGGAAAAGGACTCTTTGTCAGGAAATTGTAGTGATAGGACAAGGAGTAATGGGTTCAAATTGAAAGAGGGAAAATTTAATTTAGATATTAGGAAGAAATTCTTTACTGTGAAGGTGGTGAGACACTGGAACAAGTTGCCCAAGAAGGTTGTGGATGCAGCAACTCTGGAAGTGTTCAAGGCCAGGATAAGACCTTGAGCAACCTGGTCTAGTGGGAGGCATTCTTGCCCATGGGAGAGTGGGTGGGAACTAGATGATTTTTAAGGCCCCTTCCAATCCTTGACATTCTATGATTTTATGATTCTATTTTGATTGAATATTTAGGAATATCCATGTAAAATGGTGAAACAAGTCATAGATTATATGCTGACTTTCAGGTAAACCTGAAGTAATCTGTTCAATTTCTAGGAAATATTTTGCAGACTGTCTCTGACAATTTCCCAGGAACTCTTCTCTTCAGGTATCCCATCAACCCTTTCTCTCAGGCAATTTATGGTGTCAGGTTAGACTCCAGAGTCTCATTACTACTACAAGCCTCAGGATATCCCACTGCTGCTACGGTGGAATACTGTGGTAAACATATAATATTCTCTGTGTGGAAGAGAAGCATAATGACTTCTGCTGAACAGTGGTTGTGTGTAGGTTCTGCCTACTTAAACTCCTTTCAACCTATGCAGTAGAACTGAATTCAGAGTTGCCATTCAGATTAGCTCTTTTGCTAAGAGAGAAATTTGGGGGGAAAAAACCCCAAACACAAGTACAAGCACTTTATCCACCCCAGCCTTGCCAGGCTGAGTTTTCAGATTGCTTCTACTGTGCTTCAGCCGATTTGTTGGGCTGGGCAAGGAAGCAATGAATGTAAAAAGGAAATACTGCCTTTAAAAAGTAAATCAGAATAAATACAAAGCTTTTATGATCATATATGATAATATTACATTTTCTACATGTAAAAAATTGTGGTAAGTGAACCAAGACAGAAAAAACACTGATAAAAAACCCATTACTAATAGGATAATTTATCTAAGGAAGACAAGTTTCTCACCTAGCAAGCTTCCTACTTTGTAATTTATTCTGTGTAAAGACCAGAGAATTTGACACATAAACATGAAACTTCCATTTATTAAATAGTTGAAAGAACTGCAAGCTAAATATTTACTAAAGTTAAAAAATAGCAACCAAAATAGATACCTCACTTTTCTAAATATATCTGTAATCTAATCTGTATATCTGTATATCTACATTGATCATCTTTACACATGATACTATATGAAGTTAAGGGAAAATTCAGGTTCCAAAGCCCAATTCTGCTTGAAAGAGAACCTGGTAATTCAAAATACTTAGTACCATGTATGCAGATTGTTTTGACAAAGTCCAACAACTACCTAATCATTCCTTAGGCTACATATTTCTGGTTTTAATGCACTATGAAATCAAAGGTCTAAACAAAAACACAAGATATTTTTCAGTGACCTTCTTAGTACTTCTTTTCTTCTATGAAATTATTTACAATGGGCCCTTCTTCCTTCTGCTTATGCAATAATTTCTGAAGTGTTTTAACCAGGAATCCCACATTAAAGTTTTTGTAAGAATTCAAATTTTTGGCATCTTCTCAAAGATGCTAAGATAATTCAACAGTTTAGCACTTGTCACATCTTGTAAAGTCAAATTCAATTGTCTTCTCTTTCGATTGTCAAATAAGGCAGCAGAAACACCAGCAAACTTCAATAGTTTAGAAATATCACCAAAGTAAACAATGCTTTTCAAAGTTACTTCAGTTGCTTATGCCCATCTGTATACTTTGATCCTTAACCATAGAATCGTAGAATGTTAAGGGTTGGAAGGGACCTTAAAGATCATCTAGTCCGAACCCTCCCAGACATGGGACACCTCCCATTAGACCAGGTTTCTCAAAGCCTTTCTGGGCTGTGAGCACACACTGCCAGCTCATGTACAGTTTTCCATCAACCATCAACCCCCAAGTCTTTCTCTGCAGGGCTGCTCTCAATCACTTCTCCAACCAACTTATAGGTGTGTCTGGGATTAGTTCTAATTCCTGTAAAAGAAGGCAGCACAAGGCTGACTCAAATATCCTAAAAATTAAGAGCTAAGAGACAATGAAACCGTAAGGAGAGGAAAGCCCTAACAGCTAAGGCATTACAGAAGATAGGACTGACCCAGTAATGTCTGGACTATGCATTTTGCACAAATAACTGAAATACCATCTGGTTATGGTCTCCAGTTCTGAAAGTGCATGGTTTTACCTATAACTAAGGAATGAAATAATTGCATACTGCCACTACTTTATAGGAAAATAATTACATTTAAGTGCAAGTCGTATAGGGCATACCTGGCACTTTGTAAAATGACTATGCATTTCTGGCTAATTTGCATGTCTTGTAATTCTTCTGTACTTAAAGAAGGGAAAATCCAGAAATTATTTCTGGTAATACCTCTCTTGTTCTGCTTACATTTAAAAAATTAATGTCAGCCAACAGTTCAATATTTTATGCAGCACTATTCTTTTAATAATTAATAAAACAGGAAAGAGCTGCAAGTAAATTCAGTCAGCGAACAGAGTATGGATCTAGAGAATGGGGTCATGAAATGAAGGAAGAAAAATTAATTATGTGCATTGTCACAGTCATTTAACTTTAATTACCTGCAAATATCAGAAAATTGAAAAGGAAAATTAAATACCTCAGTGTCAGAATGTAGCATCAATGCAATGACAATGTTCTTTGGAATCTACTAATTACTTTTCCTTCTTGTGATTTCTTTCTTTCTTATTATATGTAAATAGTAGTAAGCACTTTCTTGGATGGGGAAAAAGCAGTGGAAGAAGTTCCTAAGAAGAATTTTGGCAAGGGCATAAGAGAACATGAAAAGAAAGACTAAAATGAGAAAAAAGCCTTCAATTAACCTAGCTGTTTTAAAGTAAACTCAATCAAAATGAAACATATTTTTAGTTTACTTTTTAAAAAGTGTTCATATCCCATGAGAATTTCAACATGGGTACAATGGTACACAATAAGCAACTGACACCGAGTTTTTTTAGCAACTTGATATTCAGATATTTGTCAAAGAGTTTGACAGCAATTATGAAAGAAATAGCAAAAAAATAAAAGCAAAGTTTCTACCCAAAAAAAGCATATGCTTTTGACATCTGGCAAATTACCTTTCAGTCACAAAGAAAATGTCACTGTATTGAGAGGTAATAAATACATACTTACGACTAGAAAAATGTCAAAACAGACCAATGTCATTCAAATTAACCTAAATGTCAGAAGGACAGACTGTTGTTGGTTGCTTAGAATCATATCTCAACTATGCGTGCAATCTTGACCCAAAATAATTCCCAGTTCTCTCCATCTGATCTCAGCCTTCTCAAACAGCAATTTCTGCCAGTCCTTTGTTCTCTAGGGTTTGAAATAATTTTTTTAATGTTTTGGTTGTAATGAGACAGCAGCTAAAAACTGAACACATCAAACATTTCCCAATATGCGACAGGTTTTAGTGATTATGTTTATCTTACAAGTCATCATACCCAGGAGAGGATGTGAGCTACTTACTCCATGAAAACAAGTCTTCTTGCTACATCAAAAATTACACAATTGCAAAAAAACAACATAACTCACAAACAAAAATTTACTATCAAAGTTCACAAAGACTTCTCCAATCTAAGGAAAACTGGGTTGTCCTGTGGGATTATAAGTGAAATCACCAGTGTCACACATATATAGACAAAAAACATGTTTATAACAAGTCAGTGAAAATGGAGTATTTTTCTTCCATTTATATAAGGATGTATGGATGAATGTATACCACTTTCTGGGACCAACGTTACTACAGTTTTCCTGCTGCAACTGTTGTGGCTTACCTTTGTTGCCTTGGGTTCTGATTTGCCTCCTGCCCACTTGCACCCCTCATTCACAACCATACTTCTTTCCCTTGCAGCATTTAACTGGGCATTGTCCATTTATTTAGGCTCTATGGCAAAAATTGGTATTCAATCTCTCTCTATCATGCAAATTGGAAATTGTAACAAATGAAAACAGAGATGGGAAAGAATTATAGATAAAGGGGGACAGTAAAAAATGCATTTACTACTTGGTACTATTTAATATTTGGCCCTCATGTAATCACTTCCCTAAGTCTCATAGCTGTGGAAGATGAACAAGTGTATTTTTCTCTTCATCTCCTGAGCTCACTGAATAGGAGATTTAATAAAAATTAATTCAAAGTGCAAACATCAGAAAAAGAATAAACTAAGATACAGCCAGATGACAACAGTGATTCTTGCTATTTTGCTTTTTCTTCTGTTCTGGGTGTTTTCTGTGTGCAGACAAATGGATTTTTTATATTTCTACTTTTACATTAATTGTAATCCTCTCTCAAGGTGCTCAGACAGTTGGCTATACAAGTTAAACTGTATTAAATTCTGTGTCTGTGAGCACTACATATAATAGTAGGAAGTTTTAACCTCCTCTAGAAGGAATTTATCTAAATAGTAGATCGCACTTTAGAGTCTATGCTTGCCCCATCAACAAAATTCTTCTGATTTTTGGACATGCTTTCAGAAACAAACTGCTATTCATTCTTTAATCTTCTAGGCTTGAAAATGGCAAATCCCCAAATAAAGTTTTATAACCTAAACACACCAGAGGACTAGATCACAAAACCTACTTTCTGTTAAAAAGCACAATACAACTATTTACACAACTTGTGAATCATTACAGTTTGTCTACCAACTCATTCATGACTCTACCTATCACTACCAGAAAAATAACAGAATTAAATTCAGTTTTTGCTCGATTATGCACGCTGTCAATTTTGTATTGATAATACTGATATTGTTTCAAGTTGAATTGCTGATAGAAGACCCTACAGTCAATCAGAATTCAATGTCCTATACCTTTTGACACTTTTGCATTTTATCCTATCTGCCACAGAGTTTGCCTTAAACTAAATGGCATTTTTTGACTTCCTATCTTGCATTTAATCCTTCAGGGGAAGCCCATGGGCTTCTCCTACGTAGTAACTCCAGCAGCACCACTTGAATTGAAAAGCAGGTGGATCTCTAAAGGAACAGGTTTTTTAACTTTGTTTTTCTTTTCTTTTAAATAAAGAGAGTGGCAAGAGTGTTTTGAGCAGGTTCATTTGAACAAAGATTCCTTACCTTGCTTTCCATACTCCAAGAGCAGTTCCTTCCTTTCTTACTGACACAGCACTCAGTGAGGTGGTGAGAATAGTTTGAGCATCCCTTCACCAATTCCTACAGAGGAAGGATGAGTATGCCCTCCCAAAGAGTCCCTAGGATGACAGGAAGTTGCTTGATAAGACTTACTCTCAGGGATCCCATGCCATCTGTGAACCCATGCTCACCCAGCAGAGGCAACACAGAAACTACAAACACAATCGAGTAAGTGGCCCTCACTTTGCACAGCATGAAGTTTTGACATGGGCAACAAGGCAAATTGGCAATGAATTCTTAAAGCAGATGTTGATGTGACTGACTTTGGTGAAAGACCAAAACTCTAGAAACTCAGAGAGCAGTTTGTGTTGACACCTCCTCAGGCATATTACAAGATGGTCAGTGAACAGTTGAAAAGAAACAGAAATGTCTAAGTGTTTCATAAATATTTAATCACACCATCTTCCAAACTGTAACAAACAGATGTGGACCACGTTTCTCAGAAGCTGAGAGTAAGAAAAGCTTCTCCTGCCTGACATATTGCCAAAGTTCTCTTTCACTGACTGGAGTTCCAGATAGCAGATAACCTTGACATTTCAAATTCTAGGTCCTTTTTAGAAGACAGCATATCAACTATAAACTGGCAACAATGCTTTTAATTAACCAGTTTATGAGGTCAAAGACCACAGCTTCTTGTCATCGGCAGCACCTTTCTATTGAAGACAATGAAGTATTTTGAGGGGCTTTTTTGGAGTACTATGGTATTTTAATTTACTAATAAATTTTCTTAACAACCTGATTATACTGTTTGCAAATTAAAGCATGTTCAGCAGCTTGTGCCCATCTTATGCATGGAGCAAGAATGTTACAAAAAGGTCAGACAGAAGGGAGTAAATAAATAAACTTGGAAAGAATAACCCTTTGATAAATGCAGTGCTGAGTAAGAATATTCATGATACCTTGAAACTTTGCACTTTATTGCCACAAACAAGTTAATAAATCACCCTGAAGGTCTTGGCTCAAAACCATTATGTTTACCTGTGAATGTACAACCTATTTTAATAGCTTTATTATGATGCATTTTACCATAGGATTCCTAAGATCTTAAATAAATATGAAGAACTGACCATAAAAAAAAGGTTTAAGAAAGAAAGCATATGGCAGCATTTACCTCATGTAGCAGGTCACATTTTTTTCTAGTTCATTTCAAGCCCATCAAACTGCATATCAAAGAACACCCAAATTCAATCCGGAAAATGGGAGAAACTGAATGTAGGGAAAGGTTTACCCACTCTGGGAAAAATTTGGCTAGGATATTTGAGCTAAAAGCCTATCACACATGGGAAAACAAAAACTTCAGGGGTTTGGTATTTGTTTTAATTTATTTATTTGCATAGAATCATAGAATAGTTTTGTTAGAAGGGACTTTTCATGGGTCATTTAGTTCAACCCTCCCCACTTGGCCTTGCTGAACCTCATGAGGTTCCCACAGGTCCACTCCTCGAGCTTGTCGAGATCCCTCTGGATGGCATCCCATCCTTCAGGAGTGTGAACTGCATCCCTCAGCTTGGTGTTATCTGAAAATTTGTTGAGGGTGCATTTGATCCCTCTGTCTATGTAATTAGTGAAGATATTAAATAACACTGGTCCTCATATGGAACCCTGAGGGCACCACTTGTCACTGATCTCCATTGGAGCACTGAGGCATTGACCACTACCCTGTGGATGTGACTGTCCAACCAATTCCTCATCCATCAAATCCGTCTCTCTCCAATTTAGAGGAAAGGATGTTGTGGGAGACCTTGTTAAAAGCTTTACAGAAGTCCAGATAGATGGCATCATAGCCCTTCCCTTGTCCACTGATGTAGTCCCTCCATTGTAGCAGGGATTGGAACTAGACGTCTTTTAAGGTCCCTTCCAACCCAAACCATCCTATGGTTCTACACTTGCAAGAGGAATTTTTGTATACACTATAGAAGACCTTGAACGATCCGTCAAAGCAGTAAAATACAAACAGGTATGATTTGCGCAGGATAAAGAGACCACTCAGCTAGAATGGACTCAGGTACAAATAAATGCTGCAGAGGGTATTACATTACATGTCACGGAAATAAGTCTAAAAAGGCTGCATGTTGAGAGTGTTGTATGAAGTTAATCTACCATCATATTTGATTGTTACTACTAAATAGAATGTCAGCTAATTGAACTCCCACTTCCAATTAACTTCAAAAGAATTTCTGCACTGGACTGACAAATACTTTTTTAATTTGTAGTAAAGAAGTGTTTCAGGTGTATTTAGTGAAAAGATTTCAAAGCAGAAAATATCTTGTTGGCAGTGGTGTTGCCTAGGGGCATGCCAATTTAACAATTCCAAATCAGGTCCTGAATTCGAAATATTCTGGGTATGTAAAATCCAAAATGTACACAGATAATGTAGTTAGATGCTTGAGTTCAGCCCCTAAATGAGACTATCTTTTTAAGTAAATGCAAGAATTACTATCAAATAACCAAGTTCACCAGCACAAGGACTGCAAAAAATCCACTACTTACACTTCTAAGTAGTTTCTTACATGAATATTTAGTAATTGCATAGTGGTATGAAAAAGACTATGGAATGAACTTTTAAAACTAAGGACCAAATTCTGCTATCCTTTTTTTGCATAGTAAAATAGCAAGTAAATTCAACTTAAATAAATGTAACTGATTTGTTATATGAATAAGAGAAGCAAACTCTGTTCCTAATTTCTCTTCTAACACACTGAGATCTCACTTCAAAATTTCACTTTTAAAAATAAAAAACACATCTACTTGTCTCCTTGACTCACAATAAACACTGAAGAACTACCACTCCTCCAGAATGGCTGAAAAGTGTCTTTATCAACAGCATGAACTTTCATTAAAAAAATGTGAAAAAAATAGTTTCTATAAAAGATTTTGGCCTTATGAACTTTCAGGTGGTGAGGTCAAAAAAAGTTTGCTTCAGCTTTCTCATAAGCTGAAGATAAAGGACTTTAATAAAATAAATGGTTATTCTAAAAATAAATTGATACTGGAAGAGCTAGTGAAACTGCCTGCACTGGAGTGGAAATCTAAAATAAAAAGAGGAATGTGACCAATTACAGAATCTGGAAAATCACAGAAGTGACTTTTGAAGTCAAATAGTTCAGTAGTTGGTGAAAAAAACAATAGACAGACCAAGTAGCACAAAAGACCTTTAAAAAGGTTAAACAAAAAGAAAGTCTGATTTAGAAAAGTCAAAAGTGGCTGCAGAGATAGGAATCAAAAACAGAAATACTTCTGTTAGAAGTAGTTTATACCAAAAATTTATAAAGACAATGGCATATAGAATAGAGAAGATGAAAGTAAATTAGTGATTCTGCAGAAGAGAAGTAGGCATTACTGTGCAGAAAATACCACAAGAAAACAAACAAAAATAGGCAACAGGCTGTCAATTTTAACAGGTTTTAATACTGAAGAAGGTAACAGTACTTGTATAAACATGCCAAAATTATGTGACTGGAGACTCTTGTAAAACTTACTTCTTGTCTCTCCCTTGGGGATTGGGTTGTACTGTTCTGACCATCAGTTGCTACCACTTATTTACAATGACACCACCCACTTAAGATCCCATCAGATTTCAGGGCCTGGGCATCAATCTCCTCCTGGCTCACTGTCACCTACATTATTTCATCTTTTCACCCAATCTAGTTTTACTACTTCCTCTTTTGGGGTATGGATAGAGGGATGGAGCAACAGAATATTTATTTTGTAAAGTATGGGTTTACATCTGTCCTTAATGGGAAAAACAAAAACATAACCCAACTTAACAGCAGAAGACTATAAAAAAGTACACACAGAAGTACTTCCTCTGAATGTTTTTCTAACCTTCAAGAACCCAGGGTCTCATAGGCTGGAAGTGAGCCCTTGGCATTTAACAACAATTTAATCCTTGATGGATTTTTCTTCCATGATTTTGTCCAGTTAACTTCAAAATTTCAAAAATATACAAATTCCAACTGTAAAAAAATCCAATGCTTTTATACCTGTGTAAAGAACTTTGGGGTTTCTTCTACACAGCCCATCTCATATTTTGATCATTTGTTGGCTTTCTCTGAACCTCTTATAGTTGTTTGTGAATTTTTGTGCAATATTTTAGTAGGAAGGCTTTGGGCCTGAAAGGAAAAGCATGCATGCATTCAAGCAAGCAGATGTACATCTAACATTAACTAATATTTTAATGTTCTTGGGCATTGAATTGAAGTTTTCACAGAACTTGCTATTATAATCCAAAAATCTCATTGCTGATGAGTGAAGTGCTCAGTTAAGAAGCATTAAAAAAAAAACCAAAATTAAGATACTTTTTTTAATATGCTCTGATTAACATTTCTCTACAGGAAATTTCCTGTGCTTTGTTAATGTCCAGTTACTAAGCTTCACAGTCTTTTACAACTCTTCACAGATGGTCCTTCTCATTACCCCTCTAAATAACTTAACATCATGATGAAATTTTATCACTGAACTAGTAAGCCATCAGTATTACTTCAGAATATGCTAAACAGCATGGATTCACTGCAGGCTCCACTGGGTTTTTCTCTACAAACTGTAAAATAAAATTACAACCACTCTGAAAACAGACCAGTTACTGCTGTCTTGTTTAGCATTTTTTTAATAAGACAGTGTTTCTTCTTACAACACCTAGTTTTATTGAGGGTATTCCATGAGGGCACCTGCCAAGAGTGACCTCTGCACACCACTCCAGTCAGATTGCTTCTGAAGGAACCACAAAGCAGGGGGGTAAAACCTCCAGTAAACTTGTGAGATATGTTTCCTGTTTCCAACAGCTGCACTGAGCTAGCCCAATACTGCATATAGAACCCTGGATCTTCTAATTCTATTCTTTATCAGATTTTCCATTATTTGCTACAGGTATTAATGCAGTCTACCTAGATATGTGGAAAGATACGCAGACACACAGCCAATAACAGGCAGCACTTGAGGAATAATCAGGGACTGTGATAATCTTAGGCTGCGGAGATGTTCAGACTTCCTGGTGCCCACACTTGCCCACACTCTCCGTGTTGACAGGGTGAGAGGGCAATGAGGCACGACTGTCTGCAGAAAACTGACAGATCTAGATCCGAACATAAACTTTGTGGCCAAAAGATCATTCTGGGATACTTTACCCTTATTTCAAGAATCTCCTTTGCATCAAGTGTCCTTGAAATTTAAAGCACTGGCAGGAATGACTTTGCAGGATGCATGTCCTTACATACATATCATGCAGTCTAACACATAGGAGATTAGCACCTCTTCTGATACAGACATTTTGTGTGCCAAGTATTGACAGGTGTATCCATCAACAAAATGATACTTACAATTTTAAATTACATGGCCCTTATTAAAAATGCTCATACAGAGAGCCTGCTTTGCATCAGTTGAAGTAATTTCTGACTATTAAAGGTTGTTTTTCTCAAGATTTACTGCAAATAGATGACCTTAATATTGATAAAAAACTCCAGCATCCAAAATCTCTATATTTTCACTAAAATTACTCTAATAGAGTGTTTGTCAAAACCTCTGAATTACAATCAAGATGGTATTTGGAACTCTCACCTCTCTTTCAGAAGAAGAAATACACAAATCACTTTTAACTGTTTAAGCTCTAGTTACAGTAAGTCAGATTTACTGATGATTCCCTGATCTCAAAGCTACCTCTTATTTTTTAAAAGCTCTAGCAAGACTGCAGGCAGATTTGACAGAAGTTTTTAAAAGTCATATCTTGAGCTCTGACAAAGCTGGTTAGGAAAATAAATTCCACCTCAGGGATGGAAGGGTGAGGAGGGAGAAAGAGCAACAGCAAGAGAGATCACAAGTGTAATCTTGGATATGAAAATATCAACTTGTGTGAGGAGTAGTGCTTGAAACAGTACAAGCATAAACTAACAACCGCTCACCACTAGTCAAGCATACAGTGTAAGCTGAATTGAACAGTAAACCTCAAAGGTTAAAAATTCGCTGTGAGAAACCAGATTTCAGCTGATGATACCAATTTTCATATAACAAAGAAAGTATAAGGAAAACAAACTAGATGTGTCAGAAATTGTGAAGGCATGATGGGAAAAGAAAATGAGGTGTTGAATACATGAATAACAGTGATACTGTGATGAATGCATTAGCAGAATGATTTGTTGGCACAATGCTGCTTACACTATTATGCCCATCAATTAGCAGAGGAGTGCCTCAACAAAGACTTATAGAGTCACACTGAATATGAAACTACCTGTAGCCTCAAACCAAGGTCACTCATCCACAAGAAGGCACACCATTCAGATCAACAGTGATTTAAGCCAGAAACAGAAAGTTACACAATCTCTGCAAATGGTAACATTACAACTGGAATTACCGCTTCATGAAAACATTCTATAGACTTCCAAGATGTTTACAAAGTATTTTGTCACTACAAAATGTCAAGGAATTACAGATTATTAGGTATAAATGTTACACATAACAATACAGGAAGAAAAAGCAAAATAATTAACACTGTATGTTCCCTTCCTGACATTCTAAAATCAAATTTTTCTTGGCTGTTAGCTAAACAGATATCAGCTTAAAAACAGAAAGAAATAGAGTTTTCATACATAATTCTACATTCACTTAGAACTATTTATTGATATCTGCACATGAATTCTGCCCCACCTCCAAAATTCTCAAAATCACATGTGATTTGACTGGGGTGGTGGGAGCTACCCTAGAACCTGGGCGGACACAGTCCCTTTGGCATCACCATGGCACAGTGCAGCTCCTGGTGCCACTGCTGCTCAGTCTTGCCTGGCACACTGACACACCCCAAGCATCGTTTCTGATGCAAAACTATTACCTGGAGCTGCACCACTACTGCCTGCAGCTCTCAGGGGACACAGAAAGTTATTCTGTTTGAGAGAAGGACAAAAACAAAAGCAAAGTAAAAAGCAAGAACCCAAACTTCAAGCTTGACCAAACATTAACATGTTGTTAAGGACTCAGTCCAAATGCCTCTTAAACACAGAGAGGCTTGGGCTATTGACCACCTCTCAAGGAAGCCTGTTCCAGTGTTTGACCACCCTCCCAATAAAGAAATCCTTCCTAATGTCCAGTCTGAACCTCCACTGGTGCAGCTTTGAGCCATTCCCACATGTCCTGTCACTAGACCCCAGAGAGAAGAAATCCGTACCTCCCTCTCTGCATCCTCATCCCCAGGAAGCTGCAGAGAGTAATGACGTCACCCCTCAGCCTCCTTTTCTCCACATTAGACAAGTCCAAAGTCTCAGCCTCTCCTCAGAGGAAATGCCTTCCAGCCCTTTCACCAGGTTTGTTGCCCTCCTCTGGAGGTGTTCAAGGACCTTCATATACTCTCCCAGTGGTGGGGCCCAGTACTGAGCAAAACTCCAGCTGAGGCTGCACCAATGCTGAACACACTGGGACAATGCCCTCTCTTGACCTGCTAGCCACACTGTGTTTGATGTGCCCAGGATGCAGTTTGCCCTCTCAGCTGCTTGGGAACACCGCTGACTCTCCTTGAGCCTGTTGCTGACCAGCATCCCCACGTCACTTTCTGCAGGGCTGCTCTGCAGCCACTCCTCTTCCAGTTGAGACCTGTGCCAGGAGTTATTCCCTCCCAGCTACACTGGTTCAATTTCATGCACTGATGTGGGCTCAGTGCTCTAATCTATCCAGATCCCTCTGCAAAGCCTCTTGTCCCTCAAGAGAGTCAACAACACCTTCCAGTTTGCTATCATCAGCAAATGTGCTAATGTGGAATTCAACTCCTGAATCCAGATCATGGATCAAAATACTGAACAGCACAGGGGCGAGGATGGAGCCCTAAAGGCACCGCTGGTGACGGATCACCGGCCAGACGTGGCCATTCACTGGAACCCTCTGAGTCCTGCCATCCAGCTGGCTCTTCACCCAGTGCACTATGAATCCACCCAGCCACAGCTGGACAACTTGTACAGACTCTTCTCCCAGGCAACTAGTGATTGGACAAGGGGAAACAGCCTCAAGTTGCATCAAGGGACATTCAGGCTAGATATTAGGAAAAATTTATTCACTGAAACAATGGGGAAGGTGGCGAGGTCATCATCCCTGGAAGCGTCCAAAAAACAGGGAGATTACAGCACTTCATGATATGTTTTAGTGGGCGCAGCGGTATTCAGTCGAAGATTGGACTTGATGATCTTGGAGTTCATTTGCAACTTTAATGATTCCATGGTTCTATGATGTCCCACCAATTCTTTTCCACTCCAAACTAGCAAGTCTAGTGTGGCTGTCAGTAAGTCAATTTTTTCAATCTTTTTTTTGGTGTTGAAGGAGTAAAAGGCCAAACTGAGTTTTTTAGCCATCTGTTCCCACAATGCTCTGCTTATCTCCTCATAACCAGAAGCAGCTTCACCCACAGCAGCCTGTGATTGCTTCATACAATACACCACCACACCAAAAGTGCCAACAATGCCTGCTGTGCAAACCAGGCACTTATTCCCTCAAACTAATTGCGTCAACTCCTCCCAGTTAACTGAATACTTTCTCTGTATCACCTCTGTTAAATATTTTAGGTTCATAAATATATTCCTCTGGAGCTTTCTGGAAGAGGTCAATCGAAATATCTTCAAATATTTTTTTCAAAGGAGAATGCTCTGCTGATTTAGCTATTAATTGAGTTTTTATTGAAGATCTAGAGATTTTAATACTAATTTGAAACAAAGTTTATTAAAATATCCTACAGTATCTTTAAAATCATTCAACATAGCAATTTTACTCAAAATCAGCAAAGCTGTGAAGGAACAAAATTAAATGTTTCTTTCAATGCTTCCAATCTATTGTGTCTTTGTAGTATATCTTGCAATTAAGAATTGCTAATCTCTTCATTACTAAAATAGCTCTTTCCTACCTCCGGAATATTGATTAAAAGCTCCAATCACCATTTATTGAATAATTTTAGTTTCTTTTTAAATCACAGATAATGCCTGCAGGAATCAATCCTCTTCCCCTTGAATATCCCCTTCATTTAACTATTGTCATGCCCATCTTATCCTCTTTCTGGGACCAAAGCCTGCCTTCTTAAATTTCAAATATAATAATATTCTACTCATTTTCATCTCACAAAACTGCATTATCGAACCCAAAGTTTGAAGATATAATCAACAAAAACTCTATTCAAACAGAGAACCATTTACAAAATATTTAAATATGAACCATAATGTAGAAAACAATAAATAATAAAAAGCCAGTAAAACCTACAGTGTGAGCCATGGTGTTTAGCTCCATCAAAAAGGTGAAACTCTATCACAGGGTGAACAAAATTCAGTCTGTAAGTGTGCTGGTGTTTGCTTGAAGGCAGTTTTATTGTAACCTTTTAACACTTGACTGCTAATTTTAACTACTTAGAAGTTATAGTGGATTGCACAAGTACCTCTAGTTCATTTCAGCACAAAATAACCAAACTGAGTGTAATACACAGTCGTGTACGCAGCGCTTAAATGTAGCCTTCGCACTGCTCCACGCTCAGCTGGTGCCCCTACTGATCACCACCTGTCTCACAGGTGCCTGCAGCACAAGTTCTTACTTAGCACAGGACAGCACAAAAAAAGCTGAAATAACAGTCAAACCACTAAGTATAATCTTTAAACTTGATCTAAGAGACTAAAGCCAGTCAGGTCACACTTCATCATAGGAAGACATTTTTTTTCCTGCAGGAAGCTATTTCTGCGTAGGGGAACAATGTCATTGAAACAGTTCTACGTGATTTGAATCATATCAACTAGCATATAAAAATAAAAATCAAACCAAATATTGATTTTAGCTGTCATAGATTTAGTAATAAGCAAACCATCCATCACATTTTTTAAAAATTAATACCTGTGGTAACCAATACTTCAAGAGTCACTGTATTTCTCATTTTAACTAAGAATTTAAACCCTTTAAAATAAGAGTTGCAATGCAATTCCAATAAAAAAGAAGGCTAGGGAGAGCCAAATATTTTTTCCTTAAAAAAAAAAAAAGACCAGATAAAAAGTACTGTGTTAATTAATAACTGCAACTGAAATAGAGAATTCAAGTATGCACAAAGAAGCAAATCTCCTAACAATGTTTCTGATGTTCCTGCTCTCTGCTCATGTTTTCTCCAAGAGCTTTAAGTATGACCCTTCGCATCACTGTTTCATAAATCAATGCCTCTGAACTTTTTCAGAAAGCAAGTCTGTGACTCACCTAGTGACAAACTATATCCGATATTTCACTTTTGCAAAGTCTTAAACCCTGTACAGAGGTGCACACTGCAGAGAGGGAATTGTTAACTCTGTTAACAATTTCCATCTGCAAGACAGATTCTCAGAGCTGTCAGGTAGTTACATGGTTTTATCCATGTTCATGTACAGAGGTTTATAGATTAACATTGCTACACCTCGTTTTCTCCTACAGCCATGAAATTTTGTACAAAACAGGATACTAAAAACAGTTATGGGCAAATTCAGTGTCTATAAAATCCTATGTAGATGTGATTCCTACCTAATCTTTCTGGTGTAATAAACTCCCATGGTAGAAATACATTTGTTTGTAAACAGGAAATGCTTTTTCATTTCCCGTAGTAGACAAATACATTTTAATATCTTGGTGAAATCTCCTGTAATAGTAAAAGTAAATCTAAAGTAAAGTAATAAACTGGGGTTTATGGGATTTTTAAAATATTTATTATTTATATATTTAATAGTTGTATTAAACAAGGTTTCATGTACCATAGTCAATACTACTGCTCACTTTCCCAAGAGTTTTTGGAGTAGTGTCTTACTTTACTTCTGTTACATTATTTTTACTTCTTCTATCACTTCAAAGTCTTTTTCAGTTTCATTTTGCATTAGGCAGGATTTCATAATTTTAAAAGCATCATTTGTATGTAAAATGATCCATAATTTTGCTGTGCATTATTTTAATAAAATAAACATTTTAACAGCCTCAGAGATACTAATTACATTTTATGCTCCACTACAAGGCCTAAAAATATTTTAGGTAGGTAAAATGCCAAAATACTAATGGTTTTAGACCACATTCCTTTGACTTTCAGCAAATGCTCAGACCACATGAGCATTTATGTAGCTAGGTTCATTCAGATAGTACTTAACAGCATTGGTTTAAGTAACCTTTTTACCAGGATCATAACAACACATACACATACACAGCACATGCTGTTACCATAACTGTTGTGCTAAGATTGATACTGAGATTTAAGTAAGAGACTAGTCTAAACCAATTGCTTCAAAACTGTCTCGAAGACATATCCATAAGCAGGAAAACAGCCCTCTCAAGCGCAACACAGCTATAATTTTAGGACTCCAAGTGTCAACACTTGAAAATGGAATTAAACACTGGAGTCTCTTCAAACTTGACAGGTTTATCACCTTCAATATTTGACTACTATCTCATCTAGCTCTGCAATACTTCTTTTCTCCATGGTGAAAAGAAGGCTCAGGAGGATTTCAGCACAGTATTACAGTACTTTAAGGGTATCTATGAAGAGTAGAGAGATTCTCACTCCACAAGGAGCCTCATGGAAAGGACAAGTGGCAGCTGGCACAAGTTGCACTGGGAGGAGTTTCATCTAATTATAAATTATTTTTTTACGGTGAGAATGATCAAACGCTGGAACAACCTTCTCAGAGAGGTGATGGAGTACCCATCACTGGACAAGGTGGTGCACAATCTCATTCAGGCCTCCCTTCCCACAAAAGGGTGGAGCAGATGAACCTCTGAGACCGCTTCCAACCTGGGCCATTCTATGCTTCTGCAGTTATGGTCTAGGAGTTCCCGTGTCAAGGAAAATACCATAGCATAAACACAAGCAATCCTAGTCTTATGGAAATACTTAAGAAATAGACACAAAATTATTGTTCATACAACCCAGAGGGCAGTATTTGCCAACCATTTGCCAAGAAAGTTTTTAGTATGGTGGACACCACACATTGGGGAAGAGTGTGACATTTTCGTAAGAAGCTACAAAATTCTACTTTCAGCTTTCCTATCACTGCAATGCAAAATATTTATGCAGGGGAAAACTAATGCTTATTTCAATCAAGAAATGTTATTTCAATCTCTATGTTCTAACATCTTAGACAACATGCTACAATTTTCTACACAAATCAGTTTTCAATTTGCAAAACAATGATTCTCTATGAAGTAAGACACACTGACTCAGAACCCATTTCAAGTGAGGAAGTGAAAACCCTCAATATTTACAATCATCTTTCTTACAGTCTTACAGATTGCTTTATATAATTGTTGAAGCTGTCATTCTCTTGTCAGTTGGTTACCGCCTCAAAAAACCACTCCCTTCTGACTGATCAAAGCAAGCATCTATCAGACAAAATTAATTTTTTTATTTTATGGTTTTTAACTCACCTGTTTGGGAAGACGGAAGAGAGAATTTTTGTAAAATATATCTTTAGCCTGGCTCCATGTTCCATCGATGATGATCATAACAGATGGACTAGGAGACATCACTGCAACTTCTTCCAAATTGGTTGCTTCAGCTCCAGGATATAAAATTAGAGTATTGGGATTCCTGCACACGGTTGCTAATTCAGGATACCTTCCATGCACAGAAACAAAATTAAAATAATTATTGAAAGTTTTCATGACAGACACATACTTCCAGATACTCTAAGTTATGAGCTCCCACTCATTTTCCCCAAATTTTACTTAAAATGTCCCCTTCTCAGGTACCACTTTCTATTTCCAACACCTCAGAAGTTGTTAGTTCTCTCTCCTGCGAGCAGGAAAAAAACACAGAAAAGTAATCAACAAAAGCTTGATAAAGCAATATATCAGGAATATTTTCCAATGCTTTAATCACTAAATCTAATGTCTATTAGAACCAAAGATGTTTTGAATCGTTTACAAAAATTTAACATGTATCTAGCAAAATTTGTTCAAGCACTTGGCCTAAAAGTACTCCAATCATCTCATTTTGAACCTTGTATATATAAAGAACATTAGCAATTCATGGTCCATGCCTACAAGATATTTTGGAAAATTCTATCGTCTCAATTTATCTTTTTTTTAATTACTACTTCTATTAACTATTACAGTTATAGTTCCCAAATTTTTACATTCTCTTCTTCCTTTCTCTTGGCTTCTACATTTGCAATAATATCACAGGAATCATCATCATGGGCAGGCTTCGCGAACGAAGATTTGGGAAGGGCTCTACCCACATTTGCTACAAGTGCTCTGGTGGCTAAAGAGGCCAATGTGAGACAGACAAGTCCAGTTGCAAAAGGCACAGCAGAAAAACTCCTTAGATGGTATATTCTGCAAGGCACCATTCTTTCTGCGTTGCCTTTTCTCCTCGAGAGTGATCCTGCGTGCTTTCTCAAAAGAAGCAGCGGCGTTATAGATAGTGGAGGCCAGAGTAGACCAGTTATCTTGATCAATATGGCCAAGGCTGAGATGTTATTTCAGGGAGTCCTTGTATCTTCTCTTCGGGGCTCCTCTCTTGCAGTAGCCAGTGGCAAGTTCACCATAAAGCACGATCTTGGGGAGGCAGTAGTCCTTTATCCCTGAGACGTGTCCTGCCCAGCGCAGTCGTGTTCTCAGCAACATGGCCTCAATACTTGTAACTGCTGCCTGTTCTAGAACAGATGTATTAGTCACATGATCTGACCAGTGGATGTTTAGGATTGTACAGAGATAGCGTTGATGGAAGCATTCTAAGAGTCGCAACCACAATAACTGCTGTTCATTAAGTGCACCGTTAAGGTACATGGAAACTCCTGAAGCTTTTGCAGGACACCATTATAAGTTAGTTTATAAAAATCTATGAAAGGCATTGTCATTTAAATAGCATTCTAAGACTCAAAAAGCAAGTCCAATCCAATCTGGTCTTGAACGCTCAAGGGATGGGGCATCCACTACTTCTCTGGGCAACTGTGCCAGTGCCTTACACCCATCACAGTAAAGAATTTCTTCCTAATATCTAATGGAAACCTACTTTCTTTCAGTTTAAAGCCATTTCCCCTTGTCCTATCACCACAAGTCCTTGTAGAAGTCTCTCCCCGGCTTTCTTGAAATCCCCTTTAGGTACTGGAAGGCTTCTATAAGGTCTCACTGGAGCCTTCTCTTCTCCAGGCTGAACAACTCCAACTCTCTCAGTCTTTCCTCACAGGAGATGTGCTCCAGCCCTCTGATCATCTTTGTGGCCTTCCTTGGACTCGTTCCAAGTGGTCCATGTTTTTTCCTGCGCTAAGGGCTCCAGAGCTGGACGCAGTACTCCAGGTGGAGTCTCACCAGAGTGGAGTAGTCAAGTAGACTGCTAAGGGAGAATCTGAGAAAAGGCTGGCCTTGTAACAAAGACCACTTCGTGTCTTGAATTGACTTCTGCAGTATCATCACACAGTTTTCAGAATTGCCTCAATCAGAAAGAACGAAGAAATACAAAGCAAGGGTGGACTGTCTGAAGCGTGTGGCATAGAATAAGAAATTAATTCTGCATAGTACCTCAGAGGTTATAAAGAGTATTTGGTAGGAGGAGAAAAAGTAATATGTAGTTGAAATACCATGTCACTATTTGTGTTCTGAAGTGGAAAGGAAAGCTAGTACATCTTAGGTGTATCAGAATGACATTGACAACAGCCAGCACACAAAGTGGGCTCTTCATGTTACCCATCAGGAACCACTAGGTGCAAGATCATTGACATGGACAGAGGCACGCTGTAAATATGTAAGTTCAGACAGAGAAATTCCTAATGTCACTGTGACCCTGGAGCTCTTAAGTTCCAGGAGCTGGACACCTGCACCACTTCTCCAGAAATCAACCAAGAATCTTTATTCTTAGGGAGCCGGGGGGAAGGTTAGGGAAGAAAGAAATGGTTAATAATGGATTTTGAGGTGGTATATACGAGGTGTACTTCAAATCTGCACTCCATTATCAGTCTCTGGGAATATATTTGAAAACACAATTTTATGAGTGTTAGGTTCAGGCAGGATTGCACTGCCTGAGACATTGAGATCCTGAGATTAAACCTCATATAGAACCATATAGGAAGTATCTGAAATGAAAGTGGAATTGAATTAAGTGTACCAATAAGCCCAGAGGTAGTATTTCACTACCTGACTATCCTCACTGCCAGCTCTCTCCCTCCAGCAAATAGTTCAGACTGATTCAACACTATTTGCTTCATTACTGTCAACTTTATTTGAAAAAAAAGAAAGAAAGAAAAGAAAAAGAGTAATGATCTTTCCTTCTAAAATGAATGGGAAAAAAACAGAGACAGGAAATCTGTAAGATAAGTCTGGGCCAAGCACATGGAAACTTCCCTGCCCACTATTTTTTAGACCTTACTTACATTATGATAATTTGGTATCACTTTAGTTTAACCAAGAATCTTGTCACAGAAGCAAGGGGTCATCTCATTACAGGCTATCTAGCACTCAAGGCTTAAATCTAGAAAACTGGTCAGTATTTTCACATGTTTGTCTTGAGAACCCAATTGTTAAAAGAGCTAAGTACTCTGATTCTAGGATAGAATAGATTTTAAATCATTAGCACTCTTAGAGGATTAAAAAAATATTAAAATAATTAATTCTTTAAACTAATCCAAATCCAAAGTGATCATGAAGCACCAAAAGTTCATATTACAAACACTACAACTGAAGTTTTAGTCTTCAAAGTACAGGTTTTCAATGCATATTCCACCAAGAATCATAGAATCCTCATAGAATCATATAATGGCTTGGGTTGGAAAGGACCTTAAAGATCACCTGGTTCCAAACACCTGCCATGGGCAGGGACACCTTCCACTAGACCAGGTTGCTCAGACCCCCATCCAACCCGGCCTTGAACACTTCCAGGGATGGGGCATCCACAACTTCCCTGGGAAAGCTGTTCCAGTGCCTCACCACCCTCACAGTGAAGAATTTCTTCCTGCTGTCTATCCTAAACCTACTCTCTTTCAGTTTGAAGCCATTCTCTCTTGTCCTGTCCCTTGTAAATAGTCTCTCTCCATCTTTCTTGTAGGCTTTCTTCAGGTACTGGAAGGCCACAATTAGGTCACCCCAAAGCTTGCTCTTATCCAGGCCAAACAATCACAATTCTCCTAGTCTTTCCTCATAGGAGAAGCGCTCCATCCCTCTGTTCACCTTGGTGGACCAGTCCTTTCAATTTACAACAGTTTATACTCAAAAGCAAAGGCAGGGGGCTGCTTCAAACAAATTTTGCAAAGTTGTCCCACAAGTTTAACCTAAAGTTTGAGGGTTGATAATGCCATAAGAACTCACAACACTTTACAAATTAGCAGGAGTTGCTGCTATCTTCAGAGAGTTTACTATCCATGGACTTAATCCCAGAGTGGCATTCAGCACATAAAGAGTTATTTAGTGCTCTTTCCTTTCATGGGACAAGGTACTCAGAAATACATTGCTGTGCAACCCCTTTTAGGTTATGGTTCACACTGACATTAGTAGCTTTATTAAAACACGTCTTGCATTCATAAAAAACACTTGTTCTTCTCCCACTGGAACAGCACAGGAAGAATGAGTGAAACATAATCATCTATTGAGTTGCTTAAAAAGTAATTGTTTGTATAAAACAAGTTCAAAAAAATGTGTATATACCAATATATTTCTATATAGATACATTCTGTTAATTCCACTGCAGGTTTTGCATTTGCTGGGTTTTAAAATTTGCTTCCTGTTAGTTTGTTACTGACATGTAGCACAACTAGACTTTTTCTACTCATATAGTACCACCATTACGAAATTGTTCCCTCAAACAGTTTGTATGTTCATTCTTCAGTTGCATTTAATTAGATCTGTGAAAGAAATGAAAATTCTCAGTAGAAGACTAAATTTGTATCTGATCAATTATAGATAATTTCATCCACACAGTTTTTTTGCATTTCTTATGCAAAAAAGTATGCATCTTATGGCACGCAGTCATGCATAGTTTCATGTCACATTTGTGACTTTGAACACAGCAAAATATAACATGCCTGTCATCAAGACATGTAGCTTTGGCAGTGCAGATAAGGAATGATACAAGACAGAGGGCAGACACACTCAATCTCCACAATTGAGTTTGCCCACTAGTTTATAACAACCTGGATTCAGGAAATTTCAGTGAAAAAAGTTCCTACTTTATTTTTATTTCTTCTCACCTGTGTTCTGAACACTGACATTTCCTGCCACCTTTGAAACCTCAGCCTCATGTGTAAATGCTTGGACGTGACTGTGGCCCAACACCAGCAGACAAGTCCAAGGCGATATTGAGGCTGGGCATGGTAAAGGGGCACAGCAGAAAGCTCAAGGGGCTGAACTGGGAGAAGAAGAAGAGAGTGAAGAGCAGTGTTGCTGGTCAGTGTCGGAGACTACTCTAAGTTACATCTTATTCCACATCTTAGCCCTAAATCTTTATATACTGCTCTTGTAGAAGCCTTTCTTAGTGTGAAAAACATTACCAACTTCAGAGAAGTTGGGGACTTTAATCTTACCTTCCATTTCAGTCAGAACAGCCATGCTGATGGCAAACTCATTGAAGCCACCAAATTTCAAGTGGAGATTGAGAAGCTGAATTTCTAAAAAAGTACTTTTCTTCCTACAGATCAGAGGTTGACTTTTAAAGAATTTAAAATTCCGTATCAGCCAGAGCAAAAAAGAGAGATAACATTGCCACATAAGAAATAAAAGAAGGTCTTAAACAGTCTGTTCCTCCTGAGTGACAATGTGAACTTACTTCTTAATTTAGGTACTGTACTTCAGTGTATTTCCACCCTCTGTAGGCTTTAGAATTACTTTGTTTTCAAGCTACTTCACAAACAACTTTTTTCATTCAAACAGTGGATCACAAAGAATTTCAAATACAAAAATTGTCCTATGTTAACTTAAAAGCCATGAACACAATCAACTAAGCACAGCCTTCATTTACTTTATGTTACACGTATTCATGCACTATTAAAAATACTTATCAAAAGTTTCATGTAGATTTGTTATGATTAAGACTTGGAAGCCATGAATCTCCATCCTTAAGTAACAATCTCAAAAGAATATAGCAAACCTATATTATAGCAAATGAAATTAGGAATATACACAATTCACTCATACATATGTAACAAGAAAAAAGATGTGTAACATTTCACCCCTAGCCAAGGCAATCATTTGACTGAGCTCTTAATTGTGAGTGGGAGGGGGAAGAAGAATACAGCATGGGTTTTTCTTTCAGAAATATTATTCTCTATATAAATGTATATGTATATATATATATGCTATATACATAAACCATATAAACTACAAGAGTTTATAATAGTTTTTAGTTGATGTCATCTGAAAGGACCTGATAATGAACATGACTTAGTTGCCTGTAAAGGGATTATTTAGGTTCCTTAATCAGTGTAAGTGAGTACTAAGCAATATAAACCCTGAGATTAGTTCAGTTGCTTAGAGCACAGTGCTAATAATGCCAGGGTTGTGGGTTTGATCCCCACAGGGGCCATTCACTTACAAGTTGGATTCAATGGTCCTTGAGGGTCCATTCCAACTCAGAATATTCTGTGATTATGTGAAAAATAATTACTAAAATGTGATTTAAGTGATGGAAGTGACACGTGGTAGGAATTAAAGGGACTTTAAATTATATGTGCTGGATGTTAAAGAAAAAGAGCTTACTTGAAAAATACATTCAGGTAAAAGGAAGCTTTACTTTTTCTGAAGCCTGCAAGGCAGAGCAAGATTTGTTCTTTTCTCTGTGTGTCTCCAAGTAAAAACTAAGGAACAAAAGATTAAAGCGGGGGCATATGAAGAATCAGATAGCTTGGATTTTTCTTTTCTAACCATTTCTAGGTTGCTAAAAACCAGCAGAGATTCTCCAACAAGCTTTCCAAACAAAGACAACAGAATTTTAAAAACAAAAGCTATTCACATAATTGGTGGGCAATACTACAAATAAGTATGAAAGGAAAAAACAAATCAGAAAATGAAATACAGCAATGCAATGAGAACATTTTCCATATCCTGAACACTTCATTGATGTCATAAACTGTATGAAATACAAGAAGTATAAGCAAACATGAACACAGATCCAACAGGGACTCTCTAAGACACTAAGAATGGTTATAAAAGTATAGCACAAGACTAAACAAGTACTACAAGACCCATCCCACTGGTCTGCAATCGAGAGAAAGAATTAGTAATAAATAAAATTAGCAATAAGTAGAACCTCAAAAATAATATTTCACAGTTGACTTTTTCAATGGAATAATGTGGGCAACACCAGCAGCATCAACCCACAAGTCAGCTCTTACATTAGAATACAGACCATCTCAAAAAGTCCTCTGCTGCAATTAAAATGCAATGTTCTTTCCTACACACAAAAAAAACCCCCACAAAATTCTGCAGAAAGTCCACTAGCAAGAACAACAAGAGAGATGAAACTAACTTATTCTGCACAACCATAGAGGACAAGAAAAGAAATAATAACTCCAGCAATAAAGATGCAAACTAAACAGGAACAAAACCTCTCAGGCCTTCTAATGGTAATAAGTTAAGTTCACATGTTCAAACAGATCTACAGAGAACTCTGCAGACTCTCCTGTAAGTGCTATTAATACCAGGCCTACTTGCAGCTGATCTCACTTTCGCAGGAGAGTAACTATGGCATCTTGATTATCTTTTTATCCCTACTTCTTCAACTATGCTTCTACATATAGCAGCATTTGATGTACATATACATCAAATATACATAGCATCAGTTTGATGATACCAAACCGAGTGGGCAAGTGGACACCTTGGAAGAGAGCGTCATCTTGCAGGAAGACCTGGACAGGCTGAAAGAGTGGGCTAACAAGAACCATATGAAGTTCAACAGAGACAACTATAACGTCTTGCACTTGGGAAAACATAATCCACGAGTGCAGCATGGTCTGGGATCTACCCGGCTGAGGAGAAGTTCTGTGGAATGCAACCTGGAGGTCCTGGTGGACAACAAGTTTAGTCTGAGTGAACTGTCCTGCTGTGGCAGAGAAAGCCAACAGGATGTTGGCTGCATCAACAAGGACACCACCAGCATAGACAGAGAAGTAATTAACTCACTCAGCACTTGTCAGGCTACACCTGGAATACTGTGTTCAGTTTTGGTTCCCATAATATAAAAAAGATGTGGACAGGCTGGAGAGGGTCCAGAGAAGGGACACAAAGAACCAGGAAGCCTGCCAGATGGGAAAAGGGTGAGGGAACTGGGTTTTTTCTGCCTTGAGAAAGAAGGCCTAGGGGAGACCTAATCACCGTGTTTCGGTATTTAAATTGTGCCTACAAAAAAGATGAACACACTCTTCTTACAAGGAGTCACAAGGAAAAGACAAGGGGTACTACATACAAGTTACATCAGGAGAGATTCCAATTGGACAAAAGAGAAAAAAAAATTCACAGTGAAATTAGACATTGCAATAATCTCCCCAAAGTTGGAGACTTCTAAGACTTGGCTGAACAGGGTGCTGGGCCATCTTGTCTAGACTGCTTTTGCCAAGAAAGTCTGGACCAGATGATCCTTGAGATCCCCTTCTACCTTGGTATTCTATAATTCTACGGTACATATATAATGAATATCAGCGGCCAATGTTGGTGTTTACCTGATCTTGTTCTTAAAACACAATTATTTCAAGTAATTGAAGGAATATCCTCCATACTGACTATGCTTAAGAAATATCCTCTGTTCATATATCATGATGTTTCCAGTACTGTCATTAGCAGTTTGCAGACTTAAGAAAATGCTGGAATTCCCAAGAGAAATCAATTTTTATCATTTACACTTGAAGTAATCCACTTCAATTCAGTTCTTATTGCAATAATGAAAAATAAGATTAGTCTGAAGATAATCACTTTCTTTCTATAAGTACAGCAACACATAATTTCTCATCTGTTAGCCATCTTTCCATGACCAACAGTTAATGTAAAGTTCAAGAAGATGATACAATTTAAAAGACATGCTGTAAGGTGCAACTATGGACTTGAACTCTTAAAAGAAATATTTGCAATACTTGCTTCTCATACAAACCACTGTTCAGCTTTGGGTTTGGTATGCAGCAGGCATTGAAGGCCTTTATAATCCATTTAGTCTGATAACAATCTCTGCTAGAGCAGAACTATTCAGATGTTTCATTCATGCCTCAATTACATCCAACTGCTTTGTCATAGCAGATTTATACATTCTCATGATTGTACTTAAGACAAGTAGCATTTCATTGTTTCTGGGATCTATGCTCTTGAGATGCGTAATTTAGACACTATCTTATCTCACAATCCCAGTTTTGTATCATAAACATTTTTATTACACATTCATAGTCAGTTGCTCTCAAACTCTGTAAGTGGTTTTAGTTCCACAGAGATGTATTAAACTTTGCCAAGGTGAAAGGCAAGCATTCAAATTTTAAAAATCCAACACTGCCACTTAGTAGCAAACAATACCAATATTAAAGAACAGATGCTAATTTATTATTGGTAGAAAACCATCATGTTAATGGGAACTTCTCAGTTTTTGTTGTCATTTTTACTATTTCACCTTAGTCATAAGAAGGTAACTTGCTCTCTCTCAAAACTCCCATGCTTGGGAGAACATAGAAATGCTGACTGCCATAATTCCCATAAGGTAGTAATTCCCATCAAGTAATAAAATGAATAAAAATAAAGGCAACTATCCTCTGTCATTTCCCCATTCAGAAAGATGCCCTTAGGATCAGGACTGAAGCATGAGAGATACCCAGCAAGAGATATCAACCTCTTTTTTATCTACTTTTTTATCATTTATCTACTTTTTTGTAGATAAATGACATTTACTCTCTAATACACTCTTTATTTTTGTTCTTCACTTTTAAATATGTTAATTGTATACACAAATTGGTCAAAAGATCGAATAATGACAGATATTTTTAAGGTTTTGAAACCTGTAATTTTATAACTAAATGTTTTAACATTTACTAGGGAAAGAGGTCATAAATACAGTTTATTAAATAACCCTTTTTATTCTACGAAAATATGTATATAAAAAACTTCTCTAGCAAAAGTTCTTCTGAGTTCCCCTGTAAAAAAAACATCATTACTACTGCCTCCAAATAACATTCACTTTTACAGCATAACATAGAAATAAAACAAAGGTGAGTTTGTACTGGTACCCTAGTGCTTGATATTACTGTGACAAGTGGAGCTGGCCTGCAACATTTAATAAACTAGAATAAAAAGGAATAATAGGTAAAAATGGGTTGTTTTTATTGTGTCTTTTATTACTTCAATTTCAATTTACTTCTCCCTTCTCATATACTGTGCTTAAAGCAAAAATAGAACATAAGCTAGTAATAAAAGGAAAACTATTTCCTGCCTGTACTATCAAAGTACACACTTTTCTAGAAAAAATGGTTTTCAACCAACCTGCACATGTAAAAACCTGATTATTCTAACCAGTATGTCCACAATCATATTTGGTGACATTGGCAGATTAGTTTTGAAAATGAATGCAATGGCAAGGAGGGGAAGGAATTTCTGAAGTTACAAGTCCAGCTGGGTAGGAAATATATATATATACACACACACACACACACACATATATAAACACACACATATATACACACACCTTAATTCTAGCTCAGTGTATAACAAGAAAACAAAGCAGAGAATTTTACAGAGAAAGGAGTTCAGAGCAAAACTTCTAAAAACAGCCAAAATATCCAAGCAAATTAGAAACTGAAGTGCAGGAAATAAACTATGTATTTGAAACAGCAGCAGCAGTTATTGTATCTAGAAATGCTATATCACTTTAACATAAATAGCATCCATTACTGTTTCTCTGAAAAAGCTGCATATTTTGCTTCAAGGAAGTAATGCACCTGTTTCTCATCTGTAATGGCCTAATGTAATTAATTTCACTATTAACATAAAGCATTCACAACAAATTATTTCCAAGTGAAACAAGGAGAATAAATTACTAATGCCAAGCAACTTCTACTTTTTACTCAATGTGAAAAAAGAAAAACAATTCAGTGCAAATTTTGGCACTAATTCACAAAGCTGTTGCTGAAATGGGCCCAGAGGCATCATCTTGCTAAGGCAAATTCGAACCTCCACATTATCTTACACAGCTGGTGAAGCACAGCTCCTGGTCACTACATTCACTTGCACAGTTCTTTCCCTGCATGAAGCAACAGTGCACATTTGAAAACAAAAAGCCCATAATATCAAGTCTTTCTCTTCTACCTTCTATGCTTCACTGTGAAGCATAATCTTTAAGAACAGAAACATTAGGAAAAGGATCACAGAATCATAGGATCATAGAATTCTATACATTTGAAAGGGCCTCAAAGACAATCAAGTCTAACTGGACACACTGCCAAGTCCACCACTAAACCATATCCCCAGGTTCCACATCTGCAGGTCTTCTAAGTACCTCCAGGAATGGTGACTCAACCACTTTCCTGGGCAGCCTGTTCCAGTGCCTGACCATCCTTTCGGTGAAGAAATTTTCCTAACACCCAATCTAAACCTCTCATTGAAGCACAACTTGAGGTCATTTTCTCTTATTCTGTCTGTTCATTGTTACCTGGGAGAAGAAACCAACACCCACCTCAGTACAACCTCTTTTCAAGTAGTTGTAGAGAGTAATAACATCTCCCTTTATATATCATACGCTGTGTTGGGTTCATGTCAAGGTTTTGGTAGAGAGTAAGCTGCAAGTGTCCCCTGTGGATATGCCCAGAAGTGAGCTGCAGCCCATGGACAGCGCACAAACTAAGGCAGAGGAAAAGTATGAGGAGGAAGGAGTGGCAGCAAGCTACTGCTATGTACTGATTGCAAAGCTGAAGGCTGTAGTATTCAAAGGAAAATTAGCCAGAGAGAATGTTATCCAAATTATACTGAGGAATGTGAAATTTGATATGGTCAAGTACAGTCTCAGATGTAAAACAACACATGTTCAGTTAGCCAGCATTAATTACTCTCATACACAGAACCAAGAGAAGCTGTGACAAGCCAATGATCTCTGCCAGCATCTGGTCATTGTTGACTGAGATAAGCAGAAAAAAATGTGCAAATTTAGTTTGATAGCACAATGACAGCAAAGCACATGAAAAAAAACTTACCTGAATAAATAGCTTTAAATTTTTTGTTAAGTGGCAAGACTCAATTAGTTATTTGATACAGTAAGAATTTTTCTTTCTCAACAAGCACTAGAAAGCGCCATACCTACTGTATGTAATTACCATAAACAACTTTATAAAATCAACAGAAATAAGTTACATTTTATTACTCCAAAACTGAAGTTACAAATTTTTCCAAGTGCTCCAATTAATTTCTGATCCAAACTACTGAACTATAGCAGAGCTCACAACTATACTGAGATATCACAGAATCACAGGATATTTTGAGTTGGAAAGGACCCACAAGGATCATTAAGTCTAACTCCTGGCCCTGCACGGGACACCCCAAGAATCACATCAGGTGCTAAGAGTGTTGTCTAAATGCTTCTTGAACTCTGTCAGGCTTGGGAGCCTCTTCCACTGCTCAATCACTTTCTGGATGAAAAACTTTCTCCTGAGCCAGACCTCCTGACTCAACTTCATGCTGTTTCCCTGAGTCCTCTCACTGGTCACAAGAGTGAAGAGATTGGTACCTGTCCCTCCACATCCTCCTGAGGATGCTGAAGACCACAATGAGGTCACCCCTCAGTCTCCTCTTCTCCAGGCTGAACACAAAAAGTGACCTCAGCTGTTCCTCATATGGCTTCCCCTCAAGGCTCTTCACCATCTTCATTGCCCTCCTTTGGAAGCTCTCTAATGGCTTAATGTATTTTCTATATTGCAGTGCCCAAAATTGCCACAATATTGAAGGTGAGGCTGACCCAGTGCAGAGCAGAGTGGGACAATCCCCTCCCTCGCCTGGTTGGCGATGCTTTGGCTGATGCCCCCAGGACACGGTTGGCCCTCCTGGCTGCCAGGGCACTGCTGACTCATATTCAACTTGCCATCGACCAGGACCCCCCAGGTCCCTTCCCACAGCAATGCTCTCCGGCCTCTCATTCCCTAGTCTATACACACAGCCAGGGCTGTCCCATCCCAGGTGCAGAATCTGACGCTTTGTGTAGCTTGACATTGCATTGCATTGAGAGCAATGCAGATAAATTTGTAACTGCCCTCTCACTGTCCTAAGTAATGGGGTGGTGGATGCAGAGATATTTGCATCTGTTTTCCTTTAAGTGATCACCCATTAGAATGCATAATTTAATCACAGAATTAACAAAGTATATTTGCAAGGAGGAAAGGTCTGAGAATAAGATTACCTTTTCAGAAAACTAAAATAAACAAAATAAAATAAAGCAAAACCACTCCTCCCAAACAGTCACAAAGTAAAAAATGAAACTCAAAAGCAATAGTGCCAAGGTTGTTTATAAAACTATTATATCAAATTAAAATAATTCAAATTTTTTACGTTAGGCTTCAGAAATAGTTGCTATCGCTGTTCAATATATGCCCAAAATTCCTGTTGAGTGGAACAGTATTATTATTCAAAATCAGTTGCCTACAAAATTTTATTAGTAGCCTAAAAAGAATGTTATATTTTATTCATGAATATGAGACTACAGTTGTTTTTTGCCCTAACATTTCCATAACGAATAGCAAAACTACTGCTCAAGTATGCTGCAATTATGAGATACAATCCTAATGCTAGGAAAAGGCATTAGCACACTTTTTTCCCATGCCCCGGTTCATTCCCCTTTTTTGAAATTTCATCCATTTATAGAGAGAATCTTAATAGACATCCTTCAAATGTAAATGCTTCTGTAATTGCAGTTTCAGAAAACCATACTGCAAGCGTCTATCCAGCGATATAAATTACATCTTAACTCTGTATCCAGGAAAGAATAATTACCCAGACAAATTAAGACAACAAATACCCCAGCCACCCCTCTATCCTCCCCAAAACCTTTTATTAACTGCCCCTGCTCATGTATACTAACAATTACATTCCATTTTAAGCAAAGGAAAGAAAACAGCAAATATTAACAACTCATAAAAAGGCTATTTTTACAATACCACCACTTACATTGTGTAAGTATGCCCTGGTTTTGTCTGTGGTAGCATTAACTTTCCCCCCAGTGGGTGGTATGGGGCTGTATTTTGGATTTGTGCCGAACACAGAGTTGATAACATAGAGATGTTTTTGCTATTGCTGAGCAGAGCTTACACAGAGCAAGGGCCTTCATATGCTTTTCACACTGCCATGCCGGCAAGGAAGGTGGGAGGTTGGAAGGAGACACAGCTGGGACAGGTTACCCAAACTGATCCAATGGATATTCCAGACCATATGACATCATGCTCAGTCTATAGAGCTGGAGGGAAGAAGGAGGAAGGAGAGATCTAGAGTGATGGCATTTTGTCTTCCCAAGTAACTGCTACACACAATGGGGCCCTGCTCTCCTGAAGAGGCAGAACACCTGCCTGCCCACAGGAAGCAGTGAATTAGTTCTTTGTTTTTCTTTGCTTGTGTGCACAGCCTTTTCTTTCCCCATTAAACTGTCATTATCTCAATCCAAGAGTTTTCTGGCTTTCAGCCTTCTGATTCTCTCCCGATCCTGCTGGTGGGGGAATAAGGGAGCGGTTGCGTAGGGCTTGGTGTTGGCTGGGGTGAAACCACGATGAAGTACTTATGCCAAACTGTTTGGTTTTAGTTTAATCACTTTGGTACATCAAAGATTCATCCAAGTATCTGATACTAATGTAATCAATACCAAAAAAAATGTCAGTCTTTTGAGTACTTGGGGAAAAAAAATCCAGTTAACCAACAGAACTGGTCTTTTATTTCAGAAAAGCCATCTGATGAGCCAAGTCACCATGCAAACATTGCATATTTTCAGTAGAATTAAAATGTCAGCTTACAGGAAGAATGGACAAGACTGGGAAAGATGACATATTAGCTCTTAAAAAAATTAATCACTTCTCATCTTTACCATTTCTTTTTATCAATTCTATGTTGAAGATATCAACTTCTGGAAAGATTTCGAAAAGTTGGTTCTTTAGCTTTTCTGCAATATAGGTCCATCAAGAATAAGGTAAATTTAATCTATATAATTTGTTTCTTGGCTTCAACCACAAGAAAAGGTGTACCCAAGAAGGAACTGAGTAGAGGAAATGCTAAAAAAACAAGGGGAAAAAAAGTGCTTTATGTTTACACTTTCATCCAAACATAAGTTTAATAAAAAATAAAATTCTGATTTTCAGTCTTACTGTCATAAACATCAGAGGTCTAAATGTTAAGCTTTCATTTAAATCATGACATTTCTTCTAGAGGACGCAATTCTGTGTGGAGCTCCTCATAAAATCCCTCTGCGCTCCTCATACATTTTGGATGCTGATGACAAAGCATAGGAAAAATAACCAAGACACACTTGAATAACAAACTTGCCTTCTCCTTCCATAGAGGGGTACTGAAGACTAAAGAGCTGCCCAGCTGAGATGGTACGTAAATTTCCCCCTGAAAGCAACCTCCTCTGACAGCTACAGATTCACAACAGTCAGTCTGCCGGTTGGCACACCACTGCTGGAGCGGCTGCGATGGAGACCAAAACCAATCAGCTGCTGTGTACAGCTTACTTTCCACTCAAATCCATAATGACAATTAATTCTGTTCACAAAGGCTGCCTTGAAGTGTTCTAAGTTTATGGATCTGTTGCCAAGAGCTGCTGGATCCCATGATAATACAAGTATGTGCACTACCATTCTATGCTGATAATTTACAAAAATATGGGCAACCATCAAGGTCATCACTTTCACAGGTCTGCTGCATGGTAGGGCTTCTACATGTACGTGGAGAAACAATGCGTGCACCACGTTACCCCTCCACCTGCAGGCACTGCTCACATGCAAGATCAGTGCAAGCAGAGATTCTGAGTTATACTGATTTATTCCCTTCCAAATCATGCACTTACGGTGGAAGCAGCATATGACATAAACACTATCACACACTGTCAGGAAAAAAAAAAAGCAAAAGTATGGCCTTAATGTGCTTCAAAACAATGATACTTCTAATATGCATCAACGAGCATTCTTTAATAATTTATTTCTTCAAAGTAACTAAGAACAGGGGGCAAGGTTGATTAAGCTGCTTGTACAGCAGCTACCAAATTGCTTACAGACAGCATGGCTTTTAAGAAATCTAGAAAACAAACAAGTCCTGTTTAGTTTAATATGTCACAAAACATCAGCTGGACTACTGCAATTTATAAGGCTTTAAAAATCCCATTAGCAGAGATTTTCACCCTAAGAGAAGAGCAGGGACCAGTACAGCCCTTCCCATTTACACTAAAACATTGAGATGTTTCTACCATCTGCAGATGCCTGTTGCTTTGCTGTTATAAAGAAGGAATATTGATTAACACATTGGCAGAATGTACTTATAGCTAAGAAAAAAAAAGTATGTAGAAATAACACATTGCAAAGCTGGAAAATAATTTTTCACCTCTTCTCATCTTTTCTCTTCCCAAAAAGGTGAGCACAAACTCAGTGACTGAGCACTCTCAATTTTTCCAGTCTCACATCGACAGGGCAAAGCAGGCATAGTGCAGATGCTTAAAGTGGAGCCATGACTACCACCTAAGTAGTTTTAGCCCTCCATCTGGGTAAGACAAATCACCAAAATTCATATTAACCCAAGGAAAACTTTCACTTCTTTCACCATCTCCAATGTGGTTTTATGGAAAAAAAAATTAATAGGAAGTAAGTAATTATGAATCTATTTAAACTATTTTGAGGCTGAGATGTCCTACAAGCAGTTTTGGCCTAAAGAGAATCCTTTAGGTTAGAGAAATATCCCTGTATTCAAACTTGAAGAAGCTTTAATACTGTAATTGTCTCTTCTTAAAAAAAAAAAAAAAAAACAAAATTGAAGGAGATTTACTAGAAGCAGACTGTACTGACAGTATTCTACCCTGTGCATATCAGTTTGAAATGTTGCTTCATTTTCAGGTTTTAAGAGGAAGACAGTATAACTTCCCTGTAGTCTGGAACTTTTCAGATAATTATTTAGAGTTATTATCACAGAAGACTAAAAGAAAAGCAATGTATTTCTAATGTTTTCTAATTAGTATACGAGCAGCACAAGCATGTGGAAGCACCATTCTGAATTATCTTCCACAACATTTTTGTTCACTGAACTCTACAGAAAGTTTTCTCCAAGGATTAAGCTCAATTTTAGAATCAATTTCCTTCAATTTCCTTCATGATTTCTATTTGCTTTACTGAAAATGTATGTAGTAAAATTTCACTGGCATTTGTACCAAGAATTGGTTTCTAAGACTTTGCTTCATCTAATGAAGATTAAAGATGTTACATGGGAGAGCAATATTTTCCAAGGTCTCAGAATATTAGAAGAAAAAATAATTTAAGAAACTCCAAAAGCTATACTTTCTTATAATTAATTTTAGAGAGAGAGGAAAGATTTTGAAAAAACTACATTCACTAAGAGTTTTTCACCATGGGGTTGTCAAATTCCCACACTTGAGTAAAAACTATTAGTTTTACTTCAGTGACACCAAATGGCTAGTCAGACAAAGCAAATCAAAGGAAGAACCAAACAGAATAGCAAGACAAACCTAGTACCAGGTAAGAACAGAACTGCAAACAGCCAAGAGTTTGAGAGTAGCTGTTCGAACATTCAAGAGTATAAAACTGAGATTATAAATACTACAACCTAGAGGAAGAATATCAAGTGTTTCTGACTACCTTGGGAAATCAGAAGCTTGTATCAAAAGTGAATATGCACACTTGAAATAAAAATTAGGAACACTGTTGGTTGTTAATAAAGACATTGAAAAAAATGTCTTTCTCTATAGTTTACAGAGAACCAGAAAATGCACAGACAATCCTGCTCACCTGTCTTCACTAAAACGTCGACCAACCAAAATTTTACATTTGTCTGGAGGGAGACAAGCTGCTAGCAAAGGTACTGTCCTTAACACTCGACTTTCCTGTAAAAAAAGAAAATTTACTTTTGAATCAAATCAAGGAAGGCTTCTATGAATGCTTAAAGTTTTCATTTTCTATCAAATTCTTTTGACTACAGATACAGAAAAGAACCTTACCACATAACAAGAAAAAACAATCTACAAGAAAAATACCCAATCTTGATGCTACAAATTGTATTGTTTCAATTACAGCATTGAACTTAGTCTTAACTATGATCATCAGCTTAAATTTTAACTAGGCTAACAGTATCAAAAACAGTAACAAAACTTCTCAGACAAATAAAGAATAGGCAAAAAACCAGCATTAGCATTAATGATGTAACAGTCTGGGGAGCTAATGTCTCTATACTAGAAAATGAGAGGAGAGCTTGATTTCCACAAACAGATGCTAAAAATAAAAGCATTGGGTGCATCAGACCAGACACTGTGAAATGCAAACATCTCCACTCCGCTGTCACTTCATTTCACAGTAACCAGGACAATGACACCTACACTGCCATGAATCCTTCAACTTACGCCATTCAGGCTGTATTGACCAGGCATCTGCCTACATCTTTGTGACACAGAGAGGAAGGTGACCATCATGCTTGGGTGGGGAGCAGGGACTCTTCAGATCTCAGAGCATTAAAGAGAGCTACATGGAAGCAGGATTTCAGAAAGTGGAGGAAGAGTGAAGTAATAACAGCTGAAACAAACTATCTACTCATCAAACAGAGCCATTTATTTCGGTGCTTTATTTAACACAGCTGGGAACAAACTTTTTGTCTAGACAAGAACTAATGCAAACTGAGCTTCATTTGTGGGATGTCAATTTTTGTTTTCCCATCAAGGAAATGGAAGCAACAGAAAGCAAACACAAAAACACAGAATGAAAGTTTCAGTTACTTTATTTATCCTAAGATAAACAGAGGAAGGTTATTAGCTGAATCTAGCAGGAGGCAAGGCACTAGATGTTAGGCGAAGATTATGAAAGCCCTAAAACCAGTAAAAGAAAGAGTTCTTTCAATACAGTGCATGTCTTACAATCTGAATGTCTCATGATTCAGACCATGAAAATCCAAACATCAATCCCTAAACTACAGGATTCATTAATGAAAACCCAGGGGGCTTTTGGTCTGTCTTTTGATTTAAGAGCCTCATCACAAAAACACAATATTTGTGAACATGTGAACATGAGGCTCTGATTAACTCACTCTGGGCAGATGTTACTTTCACAAGCATCAATGTGCAGCCATCTGCACTCTCACATTGTCTTGCTACCAAACTGCTGTTAAAATAGTTTTGTGAAAACTTTTATTACTATTGCTTAAAACCTTTATTCATTTTACTTTTTCTGATCCTTATCTACTGATCCTCTATAAATAAAACATCGTGGAGTTGATGGAGTAAGTTGTTCTGCTACATCCACCACCATTTCTCATGGCAGCAGCAGTGTAATGTCTCCTAGGGACAGATGAAGATCAAAGTACCTTGGGAGTGAAGTGCCAGCAAAGGGAAGGAGAAGTAGTCTTTAAATTGACATCAATTTCTTCTACCTCAGAACAGCAGAATCAGCCATCAACAGTGTCATAGTATTACTTCCTTTTATTTCACCATAATTAAATAACATTCCAACTCACTAGTCAGAAGCCTCCCTTCTCCATAAGAATGTAACAAGTGGCAATAAAGGACTTGGAAAATCAATTATTTGCCTCTGATAAGCAAAACCAAAAGAGCTATCAGCAGTCAGGAGAAAGTTATTCAACTGTTCCGTCCAATGTCACGTCATTACTTCAGAATTACCTTTCATTCAAATAAATACATTCTTTTACCAAAATAGAAAATTGAGTTTTCCAACCTAAAACCAATATATGCTTATAGGAAGATAAAACATAAAATGTAAAGCTGAAAGGAACTGAGAACAGAAGCTTAAGAACAGCTAAGTCAAACAAACATTAAAAAAGGTTTCATTTGTTTATAATGTTCTTCATTAAAGAATTCGTATTTAACTATAGATAACTTATTTGTTATCCTACCAACAATTTTCCATTTACTAGTTTGAAAGTGAGCAGTTACTCTCTTTGTTCTTCTCAGTGTTCTAGCAGTGATTTGCAACTCTTTGCTTATTAATTATTTGATTATTAAAGTATATAAACAGAAACAGGACTGGAGGACTTATGTGGTGGGCTGACCTTGGTTGGCCTCCAGCCAAGGTGCCCACCAGCCATTCTGTTACTCCCCCTTCTCAGCAGGACAGAGGGGAGAAAATAAGATGAAAATGAACTCTGGGGTCAAAAAGGCCATGGGTGGAAGCAAAGGAAAATAAAAATATTTTATTCTTATTTCCCATCAGCAGTTCAAGTCCAACCACTTCCTCAGAAGCAGAGCCTCAGCTGGTGTAGCAGTTCCTACAGAAGACAAATGTCTTAATCACAGGTGCCATTCCCCACCCACCCACCCCCAGCTTTTACTGTGTCATATGGTATGGAACATCCCTCTGGTCAGCTTGGGTCAGCTGTTCTGGCCATGTCACCTCAGTCTCTTGTCCACCCCCAGGCTACTGGCCTTTGTGGGCATTTTGGAGGGACAGTCCTGACGCTGCATGAGCACTGCTCAGCACTAGTCCAAACACTGGTGGTATGGTACTGTGGTGACTGCCACGTGGAAAGTTAATTCCATTCCAGCTGGACTCAAAACAACTTACTTTCGTTGTTCTTTTTCTTTTCTGGGAATTTGTGGTAATTTTGGTTACCACAGCATTATCCATCGACAATGAACAGGACAGTTCAAACTAATAAAAATATTTATTAAAGCCAGGAGATATATATTTCCTCCATTTCTTTTTTCTGAATTGTTAGGACAAGCAGCGAGAATTTCCCCCTTACATTTGATTCCTACTGCTCAATAAGGAATACTATACAGCAGAAGTACTATAACGAGCAAGTCAAAGCTAACTCCTGGCATTAGATCAATACATAGAATCATTAAATACACACAATCTAAATTTTCTTCTCAGATGCTTAACACAGAAAATTCTTACTCTTACAGAAAGAAAGAAGGCAGGGAATGAAAACAACTTAAACAGATACCCTCTGCTATGCTTTAGGGGTTCTGTCCCAACTTATACCTAGCATCCAGGTTCTGAAAAGCACATAATGGCCTACATTGTACTGGCAGTCACATCAAGAATGATCAAAGGCAAAAGTAAGGCAAAAGTAAGGCAAAAGTGTACAGGGGTTTATACTCTTAGTTGTGTCACTGACCAGTCCCGTGGATCACATGAGTAGGCATGAAACAGGAAAAATTGCAAATTTTTTTTTACTTCTACATATATATATATTTACATATAAATTTATCTATATGCAAAGAAGAAAAATAAATTACTAGCCATATAAATCTTTCACCTTTGCACTAGTCCTGATGCTGGGTTTCTTTATATTTAGTTTTTAAATTACTCTCACAATGAATAATGGTACAATAACAGTACCATCTGAAAATAAGTATTTGCCCCCTTGATACGGAATGCTGAATTCTGGATTCCTTCACAAATAAAAATCTAATTAATTCATGTACCTATTGTGCAAATAATTCCTCACTTGTGATCCACTGTTCTACAGTTCCTCTCTCTTTCACAATAGGTGACACATGCACAGGTCTTTCTGGCAATACAGTCTCTGGAAAGTATGAATGTAGAGACTTAGTCACATTAATCAGGCACCGGGAATGTTGCTCCTGACTTTCTACATTACTGTCTTGCCTGAATACAAGTCTCAACAGCATCATTTAACCGTAGTTGAAGGCTTACTTTACCGCACTGCAGACTTCCAAAGACAATAAATAATGAAGCACATGAAGGATGACAGTTGGGGCTGACATGCAGTAAGGGAAAAACATTCACTATCTGGTTAGTTCAATGAGATATTTTTGAAACTGAGTGTACTTTTAATGAAGTGGCAGATTGAAGGATCAGATGCAGTTCAGTAGGCTTATCTGCATTCAAGAGTGATTCTGTTTTTAGTATGAGCAACTACAAGCAAATGGAACTTACCTCTTGTCAGGTACGTCCCTGCTGTTATGGAATCAAAAACATCACCTGCGAACACTTTCAAAAAACACTGTAAGATGTTCTTAGCTTCCCACCATTTGTTTGGATTTATCTCTGATAAGCCAAGTGCCCTCATATAGCCAGATAATGGTCTTCCAACACTGTGTGAATTATTATTACGCAATATATACTAACAGAAAACTTGCATCCCACTGTAACAGGCAACTGTTGTGATTGCTGATTAATAAAAATTGTAGACAGTCACTCAGACTGTCACAGGTACGGTGTATGAAATCTAAAAAAAATCTGCCAACTTTTTCTAATACCTTCCACTAAGTAGTGTTTACCCTAGGACAAGGACTTCTCAGTGTCTCATGCTCTGTCAGTGAGGAGGTACACAAGAAATCTTCAGAGAGTATGTCCAGGTCAGGTGAATTGAACTGGCCAAAGGTATATTCCATACCACAGAATGTCATGCCCAGTATATAAACTGGGGATGGCCAAGAGCCACCAACTACTGCTCAGGGATAGGATGGGCATTGATCAGCGTATGGTGAGCATTGTATTGTGCATCACTTGTCTTTCTTGGGTTCTCTCTCTTTCTCTCTCTCTCTCTCTGCTTTTTATTGCAATTATTATTGTTATAATTATCATTAGAATTATTAGTACTATTATATTTTACTTTGTTTCAATTATTAAACTGTTCTTATCTAAACCTACAAGTTGTTAGCCTTTTTTCACTGATTCTCCTTCCCATCCCATCTGGCACAGGGGAAAGTAAACTTAGCTGATGGCTGGGGTTGAAGCATGACAATGTTAACAGCACAGCTGTTTCCTCTTGCCTACCATTTGCTGCATTAAGATTCTAGCTGAACTCTCAACAGTTAACACAGCCTTACTCACCTCTGCTGGATGCTGGATTATATACAAGCAGGTGGAGACCTTTAGTGGATGTACGGGCAGGAATGGACACAAACACACCTTCTTAGGACGGCTACATGGCAAAAGGAAGCAAGAGAACAACAAAAGCAATCAGCAATTTGTGAAAGATGATGTAAATACATTGCACAAATACACACTGCATCCCAGGAGGCACAATGAGAACTTCTTCTTACAACACTGTACTAAACCTGATGTAATTTTGTTTGAAATCTCTTCCATTTCTAAAAATAAAGAAGCAAGGCTTTCATTGAAACATTTGAGAACAGTGCACAAACCCTCCCTGCGGGCTGGTTAGAGTTAAAGCACTTTAAAAATCCTTTTGTCGTATTCAAGATGAGCAGCTTACTAGTATCCATAACCTTATCAGAGAATTCTGTTACTGCTTTCCTAACAAGTTAGTTTCAACAATTTGATATACTATTTTAATAGAACAATGTCTATAATTTATATATTTATAAGATTGATTAAAATATAGCATTTCAGAAGTATCCAAACAGGAAACCCCAGACATGCTGTATTTTAGTTTTTTGTAATTCCATTTATGTTGAAATATGTAGCAGAAATATGTTTTCAGTATGAAAACAGAGAAGTCCTTATTAGGAACTTCTAATCTAAGTCTGAAAAAAAAATTATCTATAATTCTTCAGTGTACTGCACGAAGCTGTTGGAATGGCTAACTAAAGAGCTGTGTCTAAAGAAATTAACTTAAATATTGCCTGATATGAAACTGATATGCTGAATGATCAAGAATAAACAGAAGCAAAGAACAAAGTTTGAAGCTATAGACTAATTGAAGTTGCTACTCCAGAAAACCACACATACATGCACGTGCACGCACAGATATCACTCTGGCTACTTGCATATGTTATTCAATAGCTCAGAAAAATTAAGGACTTCCTTAACAGTGAAGCTATTGCCTGTATTCACCAATTAAAATCATACCAACCCTGCAAAAAAAGCTCTCTGAGCTTAACAAATACGAAGTCAGTATTTTCAGCACAATGCTAGGGGCTTGGAGCACTCTTTCACCTGCATCCTCCTTGTAGTCTTCATTGGCAACAGTTCATCTGTTGCTCACATATCAGAGACAGTAAGCAATCAATCACTGCAGCAGATATGATTCACAGAAGTGAACTCTGAAGACAGGCTCAGATTAAATTCATGATGAGCCTGTCACTGAATGTGTTCGTCCACAAGAGCACACACCCACACGAGATGTACTAAGTAATGTTACAGTAGTCCAAGCCCGTACAACTGTTTCCTAGTCAAACAGTACGGTAGTAACAACAGGCAAGCTCCTCTTTATCAGCTGATAGGTTGTGTTAATTGAAACCCCCTATTGCTAGCTGCAGCTACTGAGGCTCAGAGACTATTCCCTTCTCCACAGGGAAAATATTTTAAATATCTTAATAACTTTTAAAATATTTTAAATTATTAAATAAAAATAAATTATTAAATAAAAATTAAATATTTTTAAATATTTAGACTAGAAGGCCCACAAGCAAGCAATCAGTCTAGTAACAAATTGGAAATTACTCTGATACACTCTTCTGGTATACTGTTCCAGTGTCCCATATCCGTCTTTCATTCACACTTCTGGTGCTGGCAATTTCCTGTTGCTAATTCTGCATAAATTTGGCACATTGTCTTATATAAGGCCAGGTTGTGGGCCTAGAATTAAGTACTCAACGACTTTACTATTCAGTGGGCTACTCTTGGGACCTTCATCATGAATGAACTGAAACCAACCTCGCTTTCAAGTCTAGTGGGTTGTTCTCCAGTGCTGTACCATTGCTTTTTCCCCAAATTTTCTCATGTGTAAGCAATTTAAACAGAAATTTCTGAAAACGGTTTTGTTAACAACTGGAAGCAGCAAGTACTGCCGAGGCTGTTTGTTGCCTATGCCCTGATTGCTAGGTAGAAGTTCATCCTCTTTTTGATCATCAGAAATTCAATTTTTTACCAACTGTGGTTCCTTGGTTTCTCCCCAGTAGTTCGTTTCACTAACAAGAGAAGTTTTTAAAGTTCTCCCCATTATGTCATTTTCTGCTAAGGAGATATTAGGACATGACAAAGCTGTTCCAAAACAGTAAGCTGGTGACTTCAATCCAATGAGTTGCATTGCTCATTAGCTCTTATAAGCAGACAAAGAGAGCTTCTGGTGATTTCTGACCTCAGGGTGTTTAATTACAACAAATTTCACTAGACCAGAACTTATGTTCAAGTCTCCCTTTGCATATACTTTTTGTATTTTCCACAACGGTTTGGATTTTTCACAGGTAGTTTTTTAAGCTTTCTTAACCTCACCAAAAAACAAAACAAAACAAAACAAAAAACCACACACACAACAAAAAACACCAAATATAAACAAAAAGAAGGAAATTATCTGGAAAGCAAGCAAATAGTTGCAGAATAAACTCTGCCTATATTCTAAGGAGCAGAGCACAGACTATGACAAATAAAATACTTTCCAATATAATTTAACTACTTACATATGCATATATATCACTTAACTTTAAGCACCCAATTAGATTCCTAATTATGTTGAATACATAGGTTTACAACCCCATCCTGGGGCACAAGACTTATTTCTGTAATTTTACTTCGGAATCTAACGGTTATTGTGCCGAGACAAAAACATTATTCCTACATGAAACTGACATTACCAGCCTACATCTGCCAGACAGGAAGCACTGCAGAACAAAAGAAGTTCTGTTCCACCACCACAAAAGCTGCCTTTGCTCTGAGAAAGGCCACCTAGGCAGAAAAGGCTATTTGTCTTTTTCTTTTGTTTAAAGATTCTGTTACATTCTTGCCCTACATACAGAGCTGGTGTTACAGAAGAGCAGGGGAAGCACCAGAAACTTATGCAGTACATCAGTTTTCTCCCATTTCTGGAAATCAAAGTAGCAATCAGCTCTAGGTAGGAACAGTAGCATTAAGAACATTAAAGAAAAGGTTTGTAGGTGGGGATTAGGATTCGAAGCAGTATAATTTTTATAGTATTATTCACCTGTATGCAATTTCAGTACAGTTCAAAGCTACTCAGTGCGTTCTTAATTGTTTTTAAATACAGCATTTCTAGTTTAAAAATTTATGACAAAGTAACTGTCACGATGGCATCTAAAATAATCATTCCACATCTCACAAAAGTGCTTCATATGCAAGAGACAGCCATGCACATGCACTGACTTCTCACAGCTTTCTTTCCATTATTCATATCCAAATTAATGATGTTCAGAATTTAGTTTATCTTCCCAGAACTGAATCTGGACAGTGGATTGTGCTGTGGTGTCAGATTTAGTGTGATTAGTAGTTTCTGCGCAGAGATACTCTAAAAGTGAATTTGCAGTATTCTGGAAAATAGTGAGCTAATTCTGAAACTCTTTCCAAGTCTCTGTATTATTTTCCTGTAAATAAGTCCTCCCTTGCTTCAGAACCAAGTTTTACCTTGTTACAGGCCCAAAGAGCTTCTGAAAACAGGCATCATTCTGGGAATGCAAACAACTGTAGTCTTACACCCGTGTTCAGAAAACTACAGGTGGTTAATTCAAAGATTTAAGCCCAGAGTAAGCAAAGACTAACAAAGTTACAACTTCATGCTCAGCATACGTAGACATTTCTACAGAAACACATAAAGAGGTTGAGTGCGCCAACCATGTGTTCTAGAAACAATGTGAAGAAGCTGATGTTTTTAAACTACTAACACTTGTAGCAACATTTTCATGTTCCAACACATATTGCCAAGGTCAGGCCCCGGACTCCATATTTTCAAAAAAACACGCCTGCCAAAATAGAAATGGTCGCTTCAAGTAAATTAGATTTCTCTACTGTTTTCGTCAAAACACCAAGGGTTTCAAGGTCAAAGCCCACCTGAGAAGTCTGGAGAAACCGCAAAGTTACCATATGTTTGCTTTATACTAATGCTTTTGTATGTGTTTTATACTGACACAAGTCCATTACACACAAGCATTAAAACAACATTCAGAAGTTTTGCAAAGCTATGTGGGAAGTTTATAAGGAGAAGCCCATACATTTTAAAAAATTTGAGAAAAAATGTTATTTTTGCTTGGTTTATGTTACAGGACAAACACAAACTAAAAATTGCTTTAAGATTATATTTTGCATCCTCCACCTTAACCACTACAGCTACAGAGGGAACATAAAAAAGAATGAGAGGATTAAGCTAAACATAGATAAACAAATTTATGCATTTAAGAAGAAACAATCCTAACTCAATAATTAGAAAAAAACCCAGAGTCTATGGTTTACATGACATAACATTCAACAGTATGAACTCACGATAAACAATTCTGTGAAAATAGCAGTTTAAAATGCCTGGTAGTTCTCAAAAACGCAGATCAGATGTTAAGTGTTACTAGTAAAGGATGAAATAATTAAACATGGAACATTATTATGACACTACATAAACCTCTGGTTTGCACTCTAAGTGCTAGAGAAGCCAGGTCAAAAACACAAGGAGTAATTCCTAATGCCATCCGCACTGTCAAGATTTCTTCTAGGCTTATTTTGAACATTCTTTGCTCAAGTAAAATTTTCAAGCCTTAGTTTTAATGGTGCTTCCTAAGAAAAATCAGGCATAGAAAAATTACTCTGACTTCATTGCTTTCGAGTTTCCATTCTGTCCTCCAGTCTCTTTCGAAAGACTTTGGAACTCACTGGTCATGAGGCATTATAATGTAAAATTAAATTCTTACAAACTTCAACAGTCACATAAAAACACAGTATCAGAAAGACAGGTGGAGAGAGTACCAAGATCAACAGAGCACTTCCTTTTCCACTTAATAATCTGTATAGCACCAGCTTCCTGGCAAAGTGAAATCAAAAAGAAGAAAAAAAAAGAAGGCATATTGTGAAGTTTTGCTTCCCTCAAAAAGTTATAAATAAATAAAACAGGTGTATGGGTTTGTTTCATTTTGTTGTTTTAGTTTTTTTAACGGTGCAGCCACTGAATTTCACACCACCTCTCAGCATTTCTCCTGCTCCTACATTCTATGGTGAGAACATACATCCCTTGCCATTTTCTTTTCTGCTTCCAGCCTCCTGACCAAAACCTGATTATGTTTTCCATCATATTCAATGGAGATTTCTCCTTCCATTTGAAAACTGTTGCCTTCTTGTAAATTTGACATAATCCTGGGCCTCTGCCCAGAGCACTGGACTCCAGAAAACCCAAACAAAGAATAAGGTAGTTAATTGGTGGAGGTATAGAGCAATACCAGCAGAGACCAAGTTCAAAAACAAACACTATTTACATCTGTTCCTTGAACAGTTACATGTATCACATGATGGAGGGGAGGAGGGGAGAAATTCACAGGAACAAGAAAGGTATCCATCATCAAAAGTTAATAAAGCATGAAGATATGCTTTTTAGTTCAGAAAAATCACAGAACCACTCTTCCTATCAGCCACAAAATACCACTCTCCACGTGCCCTGTACTCATGCTGATCCCCAAGCACCTGTTATACACTGCTCAGCTCTTCAGCACACAAACCTTGGGTTTTTTCTGAGCATGGTTTACTGGCACAATCATTACTTAAAAGAATACAAGCTGTCAGGCCATGCCAAGCAGCTCTCAGGTCTTTCAGTCTTCCTCAGTATGCTATGCATGAGTGCAGGTTTTACTGCTAGTGAACAACGATACGAACACGTTGGTGAGCCACAGATCTAAAAAACAAACCAAACCAACCAAACAAACAAAAAAAAACTTAAAAAAAAAAAAAAAGGGCAATACACCATTATTCAGCTCCTACTCTCAGCAGGAGAAAATAAAGCTTGGCAAGATAAGTGTTCAAAACAAGATCATAGACTATATGTGGTCCCACTTTAACATTTACTTTCAAAGCAATCCAATACATTTCAGGGATTATGTCCTGAGCTCTTACTGGGAAAAAAAAGTGACGAATCTGTCTGAAAAAGCAAAACCATAAGAAGCATCCACAACGTAAGTCTTCAAAGAAGATGTTGTGTTACTACTGATTTTCAGCTTGGAGTTTTCTGTTGTTGACATCCAGCCACCAGAAATGGATTTACCTCTCAACTCATTTCTTTTTCAGCACCAAGCAATGATCAACTTGTAATGATTTTCAGTCAAAGTTCAGCTGGTCTGCTTTTGAACAACTGTAGCAAAACATTCAAAAAGCCTTACTTACAAAGACTACAAGATTTCATTCTTCCTAGATTTAAGACTAACATTGGACAAAAGAGGCAACGCTTCAGAGGTAAGGATGGAAAGTCACTTAGTTCATGACAAGCTCTGAGTTCTCATTAAGGACAACCCTCCTATCTTTTGGAAAATTACATCAGTTAGTGCTGTAATTAGGTAAGTAAGTAAACATACATACATATATATATATCTCTTTATAAAAGGTATATTTGTAAAAATATCTAAAATTAGTGAGGAAAAAAATCCTTCAAGTATTTGCATCATTCCAAACTTCCCTTCTATTTTGCATTACCATATTCTTCACAGTAGTTTGGGACACTAAGTAAATAGTACAACAGATTTTATTACCATCATCATCAGTAATAGCAGTAGTAGCAGCAGCACACTGCTATTGTGTTGCATCTAGAAAATTACCACTTAGGGATGAAGTGGCTTTTATGGAGAAGTTGGTAACACTAAAGTGACAAGCAATTATACTAGGAGTATTTTCAATTAGTTTGGACGTTACTTTAGAGATTGACACTATAACAGAAAGCAACAGGTTACCAACAAAATTAGTAGATTCATTAGCACAACTTCTGTACGAATGCTCCACATGTGAGCTATCTTCAACGAATCTCTTTCACATATTTTCATGCTGAAGGTAAACAGACAAAAATCAGTATATTTCAGAAATGCAGGCAAAAGTAGCATAGACCTTATTAAAGGCTTTTTAGTTGTGCAGTGTTCTCATGTGTCCATTTCCCAAGGCAAATAACCTTTTTGCCTGACCAGTTAAATCATAAATAAAGGACAAACAAGTAAGTTTGGGGATTTTTTTAGCCTGGAATGATCACGGCAGCTTTACAAGGTTAAACAGAACATATTCAAAACAACAAATATCTTCTAGTGCTTTAAGAGAAAAGGTACAAAGAAGAAAGGAACAAAATATTCACCCTGCATAATTTTTTGAACTTATTACATGTAAGGAGACTTTGGCAGACTGCTTTCCTTGTAAACAACTTAAATTAACAAATCAATAGGAGAACACTCTTTCAACTATTTCAAATGTTTCCATTAAAGTTGGCTGTGGTTTCCACTGTAACTAATAGGAGTAAATAAAAAAAGCAGCATTTAGCTTATGCAGCACTGCAGTCATTACAGAAAGGCCAGGAAAGCCAAAAATTAATGAGCCTGAGATAGTTGACATTTTCATGCATCTTGGCTCTACAGTCAGGCAAAATAGCTGGCAACCTGACAAGCCTGATGCCAGACAGTTAGCAGAGCTTTAAATTTGTTGAAGAACGTGAAGCAGTAATGGCATTTAAAGTGAGCCATTGAGACATTAAGAAGTTAAACTGAAGTCCTATATTGCCAGCTCTACAATTCCCAATCTGTTTCAGAAGTTTAGAGGCTATCCCAAGGAAAGACAAAGCAGGAAAATTCTGTAACCAAAATGACTTGTAGAAAAGCTCAGAATTTCCCGGGGAGAGAGGAACCCACCAATCCAAGAACGAAAAAGAAAACTAAAGATTTCCAACAATACCGAATCAGCATCCTGGGTCTGGTAGACTTGCTAGCCCCTTGCAAGCCCCCCCCCAGAGCCTCTCCATGGAAGACCAGAAACTGTGGCTAACCAGTCCTTCTCCCCCTCTCCTTCTCAGTCTGGTACCTTGATGTGAGGGAGTGCAGGCTCTTAACACCCCTTGTGCAATAAAGGGTCATAATGAACCTGCAGTGGGGAAAGGTAGCTTGAGAAACTGAGGGATTAAGACATTGCAAGCAGGAGATGCTGACAGTACATTTCATCTGCACTCAGTGGTTCAAACAGCAACTGAAGCAGTATAAATGCAGCCTAAAAAAATCTAAAGTTAAATTACCTAAAAGCTTCCTGCATTTTTGTTGCGTTATTGCTGGTTTGATTTAAAAAAAAAGCATGATCACAACTTGTCATTAAGGGTAACACTGCAAGGACCTATGCAAAAATAAAAACTTCTAACACTATATTTCCATGTCCCACTTTATTTTTTTTCAGTTTTGATTTTAAGTTAGTTTAAGTTACATGCACAGCATTCTCTTGTTCCAAAAACACTGACCATGTTTCAAGAAAACCAGCCTTTCTAACTCCACAAAAGCAATAAGCCTTTTAAAATTTGAAATTTAGGTCTCCCTATGCAACTTCACCTTATTTAATATAGTAGTTTAAAGATGGAGCCTATTGACATGTATACTTTATTCGTTAATAGTAAAACAAGTCTGGATCCAAGTTTGAAGCAAGCAGATGAGAAAAGTGAGTTTAATAAAAAAAGCTCAGTTCTACACCAAGTAAAGTCAAGTGAATTCTGCAATTGATTTTTAATGAAAGCAGGCTCAGTACCCAAGCATCTCTCAGAAGTTAAAAGAAGAAGTTCTTGTGTTTCTCAGTGCATACAACAATGTCATATCCTGTCACTTACAGCTATGAATTTTAGCTTTTTTTCTTTCAGAAATAAAAAAATAATTTTAAAAAATCAGTTAAATTAAGGTATTGCTCTAATTTATTATGGTAAAACAGAATACACAACAGAATGCTCATTCTATATTATATTTAGCATTAACATAAAAGCAGATACCTTCTACCAGACAAAACTTCTTTAAAGAGTACATACTCTTCTTAAAAGAAAGATTCTCTGTAATTTATCTTCAACTGAATGTAAGCAAAAATACAGTTAACAAAGCTTCCAGTATTTCCTAATAACTAGTATGAGGAAAATGGTTAAATTTTCAGTTGAAGTGTTCTAGTGTATTATCAACTTCTGCCATAGATGGTAGAAGAACACAGTTGTGTTTATACATTCAGAAAACTTCAGTGTAACTTAACGTTATAACACCCTATGAAAAAAGGCAGTTTGCAAACAGTGTTCTGTTCAGAAGGCTTCATGATGCTGCTTCACTGCAAGAGCACTATAAATGCTACACTACACTCTAGTGTCCTTTTTCTGAATAGCGGCACTTTTGTTGAACACAATGGTTTTTGCTCTAGCACCAATATTTTTAAAAAGCAGTCAATCGGTTTCCTGGTATAATACTACACAATAATGTATTTTAAAACATTATACCTGCTATTTAACAGTAAAAGGTTATTATATTTCATTAAAACATGTTGATTTTTACTGAATACAGAATATTTCATTTATTTAACCAGGCATCAAGTTATTTAAGCCACTCTAAAGCTTTTCGGCGATACTGGAAGATGCTGCTCTTAAGGCAGGTAATCCATTAAGCACAAGTGCTTTTTAAGTGCTGAATATAGCAGTCACCACATCAAACCTCAGAACCATATTGATTTGTACCACTCAAGGCACTTTGCAGGCTGCATGTCTTGAGAATAATACCTTGCTTGCTTTTAAATAAGAAAGCTAGAAGTCCACTGCATAGATGAAACTTTCTTATGTAACTTGAAAACACTATTTTTATAACTAATGAAGTATATTTAACAAGCATGTTTGTAAAACTTAATAAAAACAAGGTTAGACTGCACCCAAGTACCTCATTAAGAGACTGACAGGAATAAGAAGGACCACAACAGTTAAGATTTTGCACTGAGGAAAATAGCATTGCTTGATCTGAAAGGCCAGTGGTATTAACTGAAGCAGAACACAGCAGTACAAAGTCATAAATGGACTCATAAAATAACTCAGAATTGGACAGATTCGGACTGAAAGCAGGACTAATTTCAAAGCACTTGAACCACCTTATCTGAGCCTTCCAAGAGCAGAGTCTCACCAGGCAACGAGCATTTAACCCCTCTCACAAAGCGCGATTCATTTTTTCTGAAGCTGAAACACAGCTACACTTTCGTTGAAACAGACAGGATACACTTCTCCCACCAGGGGATGCTGCTCGTCCCTGCTCAGCCTTTGCTGCAGGGTGGTTCCTTCGCTGACAGTGCTGCATGGGTTCCTTCAGCCCTGGGCACAGAGCTCTGAATGTGCTGAGTTTCATGAGTTTCCTCATGATTAGACAGATGTCAACGTCTCTCTGAGTGGCAGCTCTAACCTACAGCAGTACAGCAATTGCTCCGTCCACCTGGCTTCACCTGCTAGCTGTGTAAGTCTTCACCCTGCCAACCTGGGCACCAGGAGCACGTTCAACAGCTTTGCACGCAGCATAAACCCCCACGAAAACCTCTCCTACTTTGAACTGTCAGCTGTTTGAGGTCAACAGCCCAGGCAGCTCTCTTTGTTGGTTTTGTAGACCTATTCATCCAGTCTGTATCTTCCCAGCTTGACTACCAGGATATTGTAGAAAACTGCCAAACGTTCCCTTAGTATTCCTATCCACTCAGACAAATGTAACCACCCCTGCTCCAAAAGCTGTCATCATGGTTAGATACTGTTAAATCCATTAACCAGTCTGTCAAAGAAGATGGGCACTCCTGTGCCCTACGCCCACTTGTTTTAGTGGTACGTGACTTTTTTAGGTTTTTGCTTTTTTTTTCTTTTTTTAGGTTTTTGCTTTGTGTAATGTTTATAAAAATCAACAGCAATTCTTGTAAAGCAACCATTGGTATTTTTCATATTCTTTATGATTAAATTGGGAAGGCTTGATCAATGTTGAAACATCTTTGGCTTCCCTTATAATACACTACCATCCCCAAGGCAAAGTTGCACTTGGTGTAATTACAGAAAAGCCAATCAAAGGTAATAAAGTTGCTTTAATTAACAAGATTATTCTCTGCTGCAGTTCTTGTCTGTGGTTGTGTTTCTATTAGCCTATAGTTGTCCATAGTCAAAACTATGTGGCCAGTCATATTCTTTTTCCTTTTTTTTAATGCCAGATCAAAATGCATGCTAACCAAGTCAGCTGAGGCACAAAATAAGCAGCCTAAAAAGGTCTCTACTATTTCAAATTGTTATATTGCTCTCAGTGCCACACCACAAAATCAAGTTGTTGTCCTACATTACTTCAGTTATGGGGCCTGCCTCATTTTGGTTTTCAAGCTAACAGCAACTAGGAAACTATATTAAGCGTATTCTCCTATTTAAATGTTTGGGTGTGGGGCTTTAACTTCTGAAAGCAAATAGTCAGCTATGAAAGCCTTAAGAAGTTATCGATTCAAAATTTATCACCACCGACCTTTCGGTTTTGGCAGACAGAGTATGTATTAAATTGTATCCTCAAGAAAAAAACAGTATAAAGTCAACTGCACATATTTCATTTGCATGAGCTGTTTGCCATCTCAAACACCAACTACAAGCAGGGTCATTTTACACTTTTTTTTTTTAACTGGCACTTACACACAAACACCTTCAAAATGTAAAATCTCATTATCTTATTTCATTCAAATTCTTCACCATAAGCTATTTCCAATAGTTGTATTTTCTCCACAACCATCACAGGCAATAGAAAGTCTCAAATACTTAATACTTATAAACATTCTGTTCCTTCAGGACACTCAAGTCATTCATACTATCCAAAATGAAAACTTATTTACTATACTCCCACATTTCTATTGACATCTTGACTGCCTGAGTACTTGGTTAAAAAAATTGTCAATCAGGTGTCTTGACATATTTTTAAAAAAGTCAGAACCTGAAGTCGGTCCCCATGAGGAACCACCATAAAGAGAATCCATTCTTCCATGCTTTTGTATTGAATTCAGATCATCATGACAACTAAGTCACATTCATTAAGGTGCTAACAGTAAAAATCTACAGTTCAGGAAATAAGTGCGTCAGTTAAACATACCTGGCCACAACCTACAGGATAACATTCAGGGTAAAATTTCTTCCCATGAGGTACCCTAAGTCACAGCCTTACTCTACTCAGCACTTCTGCACTTCTACTCCAAGTCATGCCACAGAATGTCATGCTCATTGAAAAGCATAATTTAGTTATATTCCCAAGGAAGAGAATGGAGAAGATACACCGCAAAAATACACTGTGCGCACAATTTACTCATGTGCAGTCATCTCCACCAAAACTTCAATTAAAAAATGCCACTTTCTCTTTTTCTTAAAAAGTAAGCAACTCTTTAGTCTTTTCATCCTCCTTGGTTTTTCTGCCCCTATATTTCTTTCAGCGTCTGTGCTCATTGTACCCATCCTCTTCACAACAGGTGTAATTCATTCACAGCTCTTCAGAAAGCCAACTACTGCATGGTAGGGAGAAGCTGAGTAAATACTTTCCATCAGATTTACCATGAAAGAAAACAGAAAGATGTCTATTCTAGAAACCATTTCTGAAGGTGACTGATCAGAAAATCTGTCCAAAATTGAAGGAACTAGGGTAGAGGTCGTGAAACACAATGACAAAAAAACTCAACAGTAACGAACAGTACACTATGGGCATTTTGAAAGAGCTCAAGGTTAAACACCTCAGTAAGGAATGACAGTGGGTTAACTCTCATTCAGTGGTTCCTTGAAATGTCAGGACTAGAAATGGCAAGGAGGAAACAACTAAAAATAAAAATCTTCAACAAATAAAGCTGTTCACGTGAACAGAAGCTACAATTAAAAATATGGTTAGTGGACCCTTACAAAAAGTAGAAGAAGAATTGGCATGGCTTTTGCAAAAGGAAATCCTGCTTTTCAAAACTATTTAAGATCTCTGAAAGAGTCAATAAAGACAGCGGTGAGGGTGCTGTAGTTATCAAAATTAACTTTGGCCTTCCAAAATACTTCCCAAACTCCCTTACCAAAAGGTTACAAGGAAGCTAAGTAGCCATAGAATGAGGAATGGTCCTATAAGCAGAAGAACATTACCCAAGCTCTGGCTGGCTCACTCATACCTTATATACTATGTGGAGAAGAGGAAGGTAGAAACCACAACAAAAATAAACCAAAAGGTAATTCCTCCCACTCTGGGGTTTGTAGGCCTGGAGTGTCTTCCTGCCAGCCCGATGTTGCTGATACAAGAACTTTACATGGGTTCAAGGGGGACTGGAGAAATTCACATTAAAAAAACAAAACAAAACAAAACCAACTTATGTCTACTGCGGCATACATCCAGTTCAAGAAGTTATTTGAGCTACAAATCACCGGAGAAAAAAAAGGACAGCAAAAAGCAAGTGTCCTGTATCTGTTCTCTGGGCTTCAACTACTGCCTACGGCTACTTTTTTCAACAGTGAACACTTAAAAATATTATGACTTGCCTGGTACATATTTTTTTAATGACAACTTATATACAGGAATCTTACCAAAAATAAGCTTCTGAACTCTGACACTTTAGCAAAATTACATGCCTTTCTACTTATTTCACCAATTAACAGAAACAGAAGAAATCAGTGTAGGTGCTGGGAATCTTTTCCTTTGGCTGTTATGCACAGTGCAGGAACATCTGACATCCTGCTACTCACTCTACTAAAAGGACATATCTACAAAGACATAAAATCAGGTTACGAGATATTTCCATAACACCAGAAGTCACTGCCTGCTTTAAAAAGATACCCAAATTCACAACAAGTTGTATTAACCCCTCCATGCCCCGGTGCTTGAATGGATTTCAAAATTAGCTGTAAAGCTGTTAGATGAGGCTAGTTTCTCGTTTTCTTTTCACAAAGCACCAAGGACTGCTCAGCCCTGCTGAAGTGTCTGCGTGGCACTAGGGCGACACACCTTCCCCCTCCCACCTCAGCTTTTGCTCTTCAGGTGTGTTCGTACAGACAAAAGGTGCAGTACTCCCTGCCGAGCCTCTATATATTCCCTGCCACACTCCGTCATTACCCTCCATAACAAAGTTACTTCATGTCATGATTTTGTTACACACGAGGTGCGCACATGCTTTCAGGACACGATGCCTTCAGGACAAGAGGCAATGGGCAGAAACTGAACATCAGAAACACCTGAACATCAGAAAGAACTTCTTTGCTCTCCACTGGAACAGACTGCCCAGAGAAGCTGTGGAGTCTCCCTCATTGGGGATGTCCAAGGGCCATGTGGACACAATCCCGTACCACGTGCTCTGGGATGACCCTGTTGGAGCAGGGAGGTGGGACCACATGCCCTCCGTGGTGCCCCCCAGCCCGGCCCATCTGTGACTGTGCGATGCCACAGGCGCTGCTCGGCGGGCGGGCCACCGCTGACACCGACCCGCTCGGTGCGGGTGTCGCCGGGGGCGGCTCCGGCCCCGCCGCGACACCGACCCGCGCCCGCCCCGGGGCCTCGGCGCGGCCCCGCGCCCCCGTCACCTGCAGCGCCCGCACTCGGGCCGCCTCTCGCAGCGCTCCACCGGCAGCTCCCAAAGCCCTTCGCAGCCTTCGCCCTCCTCCTCCTCCTCCTCTCCCGGGGCCGGGTCCCCCCCGCCGCTCCCCTCCATTGCCGGCCCGCCCGAGCCGCGCGGCCGCCACCCGCCAGGGGGCGCCAGGCGGGCGCCAGAGGGAGGGGGCGTCCGCCGCCCGCGCTCACGTGTTGGGAGGCGGCACCGCCCCTTCCCGGGGCTCGCCCAATGGGGGCGCGCGGAGCGCCGTCCAATGGGGAGGCTCCGAGGGGAGCCGCGCCGTGCAGGGAGCGGCCGGCAGGGGGCGCTGTGGGCGCGCGGCGCTCGCGGACAGCGGAGAACCTTGCCGGGAACTGCCGGGAACGGGGAAGGGGGGCCTCGGATCTGCTGCCCCTGCTCTCACCCCTGCCCTCACCTGCACGGCTATTGCCGCCGAGAGAGAGCGACATATCAGCCAAGGGCTGGAGCCCCCAGCGCCCCACCGAGCGCGGATAACCAGCTTCTGGTGCTGGTGCCCCTGGAGGTGGAGATTGAAATTCTAGTAGCGTTTTTTATTAAAAAACCCACGAACTTCTGGTCGTTAAGTGCTTATCTGACCGTTTTAATTGGTGTTTTGTTCGAAGTCGTGCCGAGTAGGGGTTTGAAAATTCCCATGCCCGTGGATCCCTTTTACCCTCCCTTGGGCTCTAGGACAGTTCCTGCAATACATGCATAAATGTAAGTTTATACTTAATTGAGCTTATACCTTAAGTGATAATTAAGGTAGATCTGTTAATAAGGTGCTGATATTGGAGTCTGTTATACAGTACAATAAAATTCAACTTCAAAGTCATTGCCATTTACGTTAGAAATCTACTGAAATACAGTAACCAGTAAATCTCCACAGGACAGATTCTCTCCTGAAATTAATAACTGCAGTCATGTTGTTTCCTGTTTTCTGTTCTGCATCCAAAATAAACTGTATTGTGTTTATGTACTTACAATCTTCAGAGCCACTTGATGCAATTCAGGCCTCCTGGTATTAGACACATGCACAATATTAATGTAGTTTTGTTTTTAGGTTGTGTATTTTTGTACCATAGTTTTGTAGCTCATAGCTCAAGCTACAAATAAATGCATTTTCTTGTATAGACATTGGAATGCATTTTACTCACTAGGTAAAAAAAAAGTAAAAATCAGAGACCAGTGATTCTGAAGCTAGCTGTATATTTACATACTGTAAATTTGAAAATAAATAAAATAAATAAATAAATAAATAAATAAGGAGGTAAGGAAAAGTTACTTACTGCTAGTATTATAGGCCACCTAATTTAGGACAGGGGGACTAGTGTGGGAGTGAGAGAGCTGAAACTTTCTTATTAAGGGGAAAGCCTCATCACAAGGTGAATTGTTATAACTTACAAGGAACTTATTTAGGCTGATTATTAGAAGTAACACAGCTGTAGTGGATATGAGAAGGCATATTGATGTCTTAGTGCGGGGTCACTTTTCTACTTCCAGCTTACTGAGAAGAGTCCCCATGGTACTGACAGTAGCCTGGAAATACCTTCATAGCTTTCCACGAGTATCTTCAAAGACTTTTTATCTGGTCTGGTAAGAATAATCAGTTTCAGTCATCAGTTTAGAAGAAAGTAAACCACTGTAAACAGTTCTGATCTGACCACACAGAAGAGAAAATTGATCTGCAGATAGATGCCTAAAATACATGTAACAATTACATGGCCTGAAGTAATTTTGTTGTCAAGGGAATGGGTAAATGTAGCAGGGAATAGGTAGAGGCTCAGTAGAGAGAGTGCTTTTCTCTATGTGCATACATCTGAAGTGGAAAGTGAATCAGCTTAACCTGAAGGAAACTGGAAGCATGAGATCAGGTTAGGGTAGACTGACCAGGCCTAAAAGCTGGGCTTGAGGGTTGAGGGTTCCTGTTACTTCAATATTGCTGTTTTGGACTACCAACAACAGCAGAAAGGATTAAAAACCAGCTCAACCCTAGATTTTTTTTTTCTTCTTTTTTTGAACAGAACTAGTATTTGCTATGTGTCTGGTTCCAAAGTTTAACAGACCAGCAACTTCTCACACTACAGGCCAACAAACTATAGATCTGGCACTAAATACTCATTTTAAAAAAATTGGAAGCATTATTTTTAGGCCAGAAGTCTTGTTTAAACAACTGAAGGAGTTTAAGAGGAGAAATGCCTGAATATTGAAGTTTGAGGCAAAAAAGTAAAATAAATTTTGTGGCAGATCTTCATAATCTTTTGCAGGCTAATAGATATGTATGTCCACACTATCTTTTTAATGCGTGATTACCTTGAGTATTTGATGTGCATAGTTGAATCAAAATTAACACCTCCACCATTGTATTAGAAAACTGAGGAATCCACAGCACCTCTTTGGACCAGTGTTTGCAATTTGTAAATTTACAGATCTAAATGATGGGTTGTCTGGGAGCTTCTTACTTGCATTTAATACATTTGATGTACTGAACTGTTCCCTTTTTTGGATCATGAATGGTCACATGTTTAGTGACTAGCTGTAGACTCACTGTAGTATGGAAAGTCCATTAAGTTTTATGGAAAGTACCATTCCTCTGCACGTCCGGCCTCTTCTGTGTCCCTACATAAACTATTTCTCTTTTATTCTAGGATTTAATATTTATTTTATTCTAGGATTAGCCCTTACTGAGTACGTACAAGTTAGAATTCTTGCTGTTACAAGTCACCAAAAAAGCCCTGCCAAGAAGTTCAAATTTATTATACATTTATTTTAAGAGATGGGAAGAAACTGTCAGGATGGCAGTTCTCAAAGAAGCATATTCAAATGGCAGTTTCCCAGCAGCTTTAGCCAGTTTAATTCTAAGTGCCATGTTTCTACTGCCTGGATTGACCCACAGTTTCAAATACTGACATAAGTAATTTGAAATCCTGAGGAATGAATTTCTTTTTTTTTTCTTCTTTTTTTTTTTTTTTTTGCAAAAGCTGTGCCCTCGTAGAGAATTGCAGCTTTCATATGTTGAATTTGGGCTGGTTGTGGTTCCTGTCCATACCCATACTTGTCTATATGTTCCAGTGATGGATCCAGAAGCCGTCAGTTAAGCTGGATAGACTACCTGACCGGGCTTACTGCACAGTCACTCGTGTCAGCATGAGGTGTAGTCTGTGTAAGGGGACTCGGAGCTGGGAGCTTGGAAGACATAATGAGCTAAGCTGCTGTCTCAGAGCACCACAGGTGAGCCTGGAGAACTGACTAGGACTGAGAACTGAGAGTCAAGTGGAACAAGACAGATGAGCTTGGAAATGCTCATACAAAGGCTGTAATGAGGAAGAAGGATGTTTTTGTTGTGTGATTCTGCCTCATTGTCTCACAACAGAAGACAGACAGACATCTTGCTATTTGTACAGCAGAATAGGTTCACAAAGCTCCTTTTTAGCTGTCAATGTGCGTGAACAGAAGGCCATGTGCAGATATGAAGCCGTATGTTAAATAAGGGGGGTTGAGTGTAATGTTGGTAAATACCATTACGGCTGGGAATAGAGCTCTGTGCAGGTGAAGTCTGGGGGTGCCTGATCGAAAAACTAGGAACTGTTGAATTTTGGAGAAGAGCTTGCTTTCTGTTTGACCCAAGCATGCACTGACCTGATTTATCATACCACTTGTATCCCAACACAGGCCTTTTTGAGGGAAAAAGAACGATTTAGTGAGACACAGTAGCTGGCCAGAATAATTAACTCCAACCTTCCACCAAGGACTTGCTGGAGGTGCTGTATTTTTCCACATGCTCAGAGATGCTGTGTGTTCTAAGGGCAAAAACTGTCTGTGACTGTCTCTATTCTAGAAGGTGCTCTATTATAACTGATTTACAACAAAAAACATGACTGTAAAACATTTAGCCATCCAGTACTGAAATCGACTGCATAGTAAGAATCATGTAATAATGATGTACATTGCATAATGCTGTCTCCTATAATCTGTTGAACCCGTGGGTTTCAGACTTTACCAATTCTATTTAAAGTCTTTGAATTTGTCTGTCACTCATGATAACTCACTGCTTTGTAAATACTGACAGCAAGTGACTTGAAAAACGCAGAGTTCATTTCAGATACTTTAGTCACTACAGGGGGGTTGGAAATGTCCTTTACATGAACTAAAGAAACAGCAGCAGCAACAGAAACATCCTGTTTGTCACTTAATCTTCATCTGCATTTTTTTCTGTTGGCCTAAGAACTAAAATTTGTGCAATTGTGTCCAAAATGCAGCAGTGATTCTGCCTTTATTCTTTCTGATGAAAATTCTTCCGCAGAGTTGACTGTTGTGCTTTCTACACATTTGCCAAAAAAGAGATACTTTCCATAACATTGTTTCCTTCTCAGAATCACAGGATTTGGGCAATAATAATGTTCGTCCACTGAAACTCTTTTTTTTCTCCACAGCCTAGAGATACCCTGTAAGAAAGCACTAATAGGAATTATTTTCATGCAAGGAAATAGCATAAAGTAACATTCCATTCCAACCATCTAATTCTAATTCCTGTATATACACTTTTATTTTTTGCATAACTACACACATGAGTTACAGTGAAATAATAAGAGTGTGACATTTCAAGGTAACTACTACATCACAAAACTATTGGTTTGCATATTTTCACATACTGTTAATACCAGCAAGTGTTCTTCCTCTTTCTCCCTTTCACTTTGGGATAATTACCAGCAATTTTAGAAAAAATAATAGTGTAGACAATGATACATATTGGGAGTAGAACCTTATTTCTTTACGCAGTTTTACAACAGTGAAACCTTTTTGTGAATCTGCATTGGAACTAATTTCAAATAAGTTATATTAGGGTACTTACATTGTAATATTTTTCTTCCAAGAAGATGGGAAGTACTGGGGTAGGACAAATATCAGTACAGACTGGGACTTGTTTTTGAACTCTCACTCAGCTTAGTGTAAGTGGCTTAGATTAGCCTCACTTTCAAGAGAGAAACCATGAGGAGTCTGAATATTGGTCTGCAACTGCACACTTGTGCAGTTATCATTCATCACTTGCAAATACATTTTACCTCACACAGATATACTATTAGAGCCCTAAGCCTCTGGCATAGATACAGTTATGCCAGCAGGTATTATTGAGAGGCAGCTTTTAATCATTTTGGTTGCATTTGTTACTATAAAGTGTTACTAGCTGGACAGAAAGATTGCTACTTCCAAATGAATTTAATAAATATTGCCGTGCTTGTATGGCTGTTTGCAGTCTGCCTGCACTTGGAGTTCAGCATTCTGCATTTGGTGGGCACATGCCAATGGCTCTGCAGGCATTTGTGCCTGATAAAGTAGTCACTCTTAATGGTGGATTAGCAATTCCTTCTCCTAATGGTAATTGTAAACATACATGCACGCATTGAATTCTTATGAAACAATGTTCGCTTGTTCCAGCTCAGGAACTGGTGAGTGCTGGCAGGGTAACAGGTGTTAGACGATGCTGCTGCAGGCTGCCTCCAGCCAATTTCCATTAGGCTCAGATAAGCATGTTGTTCAAGCCAACATTTATTCAGCAACCTTTAGAAGTTGTAGCATATTTCTAAATGCAACAAATAATTTGAAGGTTTGCATAAATTGTCAGAGCTGACGGAGGTGATGATCTTGCCTGTCTTGCCATCCTCCCCATCTCCCTTGGTGCTAACAAGAGTGATCATGTGCCCACACAGCCACCCTGCAATATTCTTTCTCTTTATTTATTCTCAGACGGGTCAGCTGAGCTTACCCTGTGGCCAGCCGGGCACTGGTGCTGGCATAAACATGCTGATGGGAGGAATGAGGAGCAGAAAAATGTCCATCTGATCCTTTCAGAACTCTAGTACCAGTAAAAAAGTAAAAGACCAGTAAAAATGTAAAAATGCTGAGGGAAATGGACTGTTTCCCCAGGCATGTACTGCTGCCTGCAGAGGTTGGCTTCCGTCCCCAGTCACTGTCTTGGTGTGGGCCAGCCCTGTGCAGAGTACAGTCATAGTCTGCTGGAAGGGCATGTGGCAACATATCCACATTGCCAGCTAAAAATAACTCTTCATGTACTTGTGGGGTTTTTTTCTCACCCTTCCTTTTGTGAGCCACCACTTTTCCTTTCCTGTTGTTCTACTGCTCAAACGCTTCTGACAGATAAAACCTCCATACTGAATAGATGGTCTGAACACTTTCAGACTCTTTTCAGTACCAACCGTGTAGTCCAAGACTCAGCAATTCAGTCCATCACACAACGACCGGTGAAATACGAATTGGATACTGCCCCCACTTTAGGAGAAACCCTCAAGGCCATACAGCAGGTGAAAATTGGCAAGGCAGCTGGGGTTGATGGAATTCCACCTGAAGTCTGGAAACATGGGGGCCTTGCACTCCATGCTAAATTTCATGAGCTTGTGGTGCGCTGCTGGGAACTAGGCGAACTACCTTCAGACCTTCGTGATGCAGTCATCATCACCTTATATAAGAAGAAAGGTACTAAATCAGACTGCTCAAATTACCGTGGTATTACTCTGCTCTCCATTGCTGGCAAAATCTTGGCAAGAATACTCCTGAACAGACTAATTCCCGCTATAGCAGAAGAAATTCTACCTGAATCTCAGTGTGGCTTCAGAGCCAACAGGAGCACCACAGACATGATCTTTGTTCTCAGACAACTGCAAGAGAAGTGTAGGGAACAGAACAAAGGTCTCTTTGTAACCTTTGTCGACCTCACCAAGGCTTTCGATACTGTGAGCAGAAAAGGTCTTTGGCAGATTTTGGAACGTCTAGGTTGTCCCCCCAAGTTCCTTAAAATGATCACCTCACTTCATGAAGATCAGCATGGCCAAGTCAGATATGGCAACACACTTTCTGAGCCCTTTCTAATAAAGAACGGCGTGAAACAAGGCTGCGTTCTCGCTCCTACCTTATTCACAATCTTTTTCAGTATGATGCTCCAAAGGGCCACGGCAGACCTCGATGATCAGGACGGTATCTACATTCGATATCGTACTGATGGAAGCCTATTCAACCTAAGGCGACTGAAGGCCCACACTAAGACCCTGAACCATCTTGTCCGGGACCTGCTTTATGCTGATGACGCCGCCCTTGTCGCTCATACAGAAGCAGCTCTGCAGCGTTTAACATCCTGCTTTGCAGATGCTGCTGAGCTCTTTGGGCTGGAAGTCAGCTTAAAGAAGACAGAAGTTCTCCATCAACCTGCACCTCAGGAAGTCCTCCATCATCCCCACATCACCATCGGCCAATCAGAACTCAAATCAGTCCAACAGTTTAATTACTTAGGCAGCCTCATCTCCTCAGATGGTAAGATTGACGGGGAGATAGACAATAGGTTAGCGAAGGCATATAGTGCTTTTGGAAAACTCCATAAAAGAGTATGGCGTAATAAACACTTGAAGAAAGGTACCAAGATCAGTGTCTACAGAGCCATAGTGCTGTCTACTCTTTTATATGGTTCCGAAACATGGGTCATCTACCGCCACCACCTGCGTCTCCTAGAACGCTTCCATCAACGCTGCCTCCGCACAATCCTGAACATCCGTTGGTCAGATTATGTGACCAATACATCTGTTCTTGAACAGGCAGCAATCACAAGTATTGAGGCCATGCTACTGAGAACGCAACTGCGCTGGGCAGGGCACGTCTCCAGGATGAAGGACCACCGCCTCCCTAAGATCCTGCTTTATGGTGAACTTGCCTCTGGCTGCCGCAAGAGAGGAGCTCCGAAGAAAAGATACAAGGACTCCCTGAAGCAACAACTCAGCCTTGGGCATATTGATCACCATAACTGGTCTACTCTGGCCTCTAACCGGGAGGCCTGGAGACAGTCCATTTATAACGCCGCTGATGCTTTTGAGAAAGCACGCAGGATCACTCTTGAGGAGAAAAGACAACGCAGAAAGAATCGAGCCTTGCAGAATATACCATATAAGGAGTCTTTCTGCTGTGTCTTTTGCAACCGGACTTGCCTTTCCCGTATTGGCCTTTTTAGCCACCAACGCGCTTGCAAGAATAGTGGGTAGAGCCCTTCCCAAATCTTCGTTCGCGAAGCCTAGCCATGATGATGATGATGATGATGATGATGATGTTCTACTGCTGCAGTGTTCATCTTGTCCGTGCTACGGTGGGCTGTGAAACAACATGCCAGCCTGATACTCGGGCTGTGCTCCCTGCCAGCATGCCACATCACACCGTGCTGTGTTTCTCTGATTCAGAAAACCTCTGTGTACTCAATTCTTTGTTTTGCTTTGATAGGGGTTGTTTGCAAAAGATGTGAAGAGAAAAGATGTCTGGAAAAATACACCGAACTACTACTTTGGTAGCCTAATTTGGCTCACAAGTCTGGTTGTTTTTATGCTTGTAAAAACTAACTGCCTTCTCAGCTGCTTTTGATTTTATCTGTTGCAAGTAGATCTCACATGTTGCATTAGAAAGTCACGTGGAACTTCATAAAGTTATTCTATTAGGTCACATGTAAGTGTCATCTCCTTTTTGAAACAGCTTAGAATGAACATCCGAGGTGAGTGAAATACAGCATGTGACAGATCATTCACATTCATTCACTTCTTTCATAAAAGATGGAAACAAACATTTGTAAAGTGTAAACACATTTTCATACACAGTCATTTCATCACTAGTTTGAAAGTTTGGTAACAAGGATTCTGATGGCATCATGGTCTCACTCATGACACTGGACTAATAACAGAGGTCATTCCAATCACTAAACCTCTAATTGCACTCTAATTGTAACTCTGATAACCTGGAGCACATTATAGAAATAGGTAACTGAGAAGTTCATGCTCATTTCAAAATCCTTGCCTAAAATCAGATTCAAAAATCAAAATCTATGCACTGTATAAAAACAAGTATAGTTAGTCGTATAATCTTGGTATGCTGTGTATGTCATTTCATCGCTGTAAAATGCAGCTGAAAATACGAAGAGCAGGTGCAAAACAAACCAGGTGAACTTTAGGGGTGGTGGTTAAAATAAGTAGCCAAGAGATAGCCTTTGAAGTGGTATCTGCTAAAATACTGTAGGTGAGGGCCACGATGTCCTCCACAGCTTTGTAGCTTAAGAGCTAAACCAGAGAGTTTCCATTTTTAGGACTACCCAGTGGAGACTTCTGTATGTTACAAGTCTCTTGGACGCTGACAAGCATGTGCAGACAATTCACTTGTATCAGCTTGTACTGCTGATGCAGATGTGGCATGTCACAGGGAGAGAAAAGATTGTGAGTGCACTGTTTAAGGAATACTGATTAAAATCTTTAACTCTAAATTTTTATTAAAGGCCTCTAAAAGTCAATGTTCCAATCAGCTCTATCTTTACAAGGCAGTTTGACATGTCGAAGCATTTTCCCACTCATTTTAGAAGCTTTACATTCAGCAAGTCATTTCAAAGTCGTAAGAAAATTATTACCTGAGTGTGAAGTTTCACAGTGGGGAATCCAGTCAAACACCATAATTACAGTATTTTTTTAGTGTTTCCTGCTCCAGTGTCAGTAATGGTATGTCCTACCCTAGGTGGTCGAAGGAGGCAGGTTCCATACGTCTGGAAACTGTTGCCTGTTCTTTAACTCCCACAATAAGTGTAGCTGAATTACTTCTACTCTTAGCAAACAACCAAGCAAATAGCTTTAAGGATAAGTCCAAACTGTACCTGTCCTGCAATGTAACATTCAGCTTGTTCTCTGTTTCTTCTATCAGAAGGGTACATACAGCTAACAGAGATGATTTATTCTTGGCTACAAGGACACACCTCTGAAAAGGAGAAGTATCCCTCTCTTTAAATCCAAGAGGTTTTGGTCATTTGGAAAACATGACAATGCAAAGTGGAGATGTCAGGGCAACTTTACTCATGCCCATGTGCTTATCAATATCTTGCCATTTCTCATTTTTGGCAGTTTCACAAACCGGATGCACAATATAGGATCTGGTTTTTCTGGTTTTGGAAATACAGTCTTCTGGACAAGCCTTCATCAAATGGAGTAAAAGCCTCAGGTCACAGCCATGGCAGAGGACATTCAGCTGAGTCTTTTTGTAAGAACAAGAAAGTAACAATATCAGTCTGTAAAATGTAAGCATTTCATGGTTTCGTCTCTAGACTTCTTAAGAATATTATTGACAGATGTGAAAGCATACAGTAAGCCAGAAAAACTCTCTTCCAGAGCATCATTCATGCAGCACAACTGTCCTGGATCTATAGATCAAACACTAAATTAGTATTAAATAGTATATCTGGATATCTGCCATGCTACTCTAGGACTAGGCTGTAGTTTGAATACAGATTGTAAAGTGTGAGAGGGCTAATTATGAAAACAGAAGTTCGTCCTGTGTAGTGAGAGAGAAGTGAGTGAGAGAGAAGACAATAGTATGGGACGTAGAAAAAAAGGTGTATTAATGAGACACATATTTCCAGTAGAAGGAACTTTGAACAAAACTATGCCTTAGACAGCAAAGCACATAGCACAGCAGATTGTTTTTGCCTCTGTGCTAGCGAGTCTTGACAAGTGCATTAAGTGGAATGATTCAGGATGCTTCCTGGTCCTGGACAGAACTTATTTTGGATGCTTCCAGCTCACTGTCACAGTTCTATTACTTTGCATCTAACAAAGCAGATGTTCCAAAACTGGTGCTATTAGGTAGTTTCTTGTCCCTATCTTACACACTGAGACACATTGCATCTATCACAACCATATCTTTACTTTATATTTATTCTTATGGTTAAGCCTGAGTTGTTATATGGATGCATATAAACAATTAAGATAATTTTTAGACAGATGTTATTAGTGATGCATGACATATTAATGTCCCCTTAGCTGCCTCTGCATCTTGGGTTCTGGGATATTGTTTTTGCTTTTCTGATCATTGTGCTAATTCTGGCAATATACTTGCTAATCCTTCATCATCCCAACAATATCCTTAATAGTATCAGGCATTTAAGGATATTAAGTTGAAGTTAATGGATTTGTTTCCCCTACAAAGAGTTGTTTATACAATAAAAAGCACTGTCAGGCAAAACACGGTCTTTTTTTCCAGTAGCTGACAAATCAGAGGGAGTAAAAATAAACCACCTTATTCATTTTAGAAATCTTGCTACTTTTTGAACAAACAGATTCCTTTTGTAATATCCTGATTTTAACATTTTGCTAGGCCCTGACCAAATTCTTTTCATTGGACTGGACTGATTTTTTTTCCCAAGAAGTTTTAATTTCTAACAAAAGCTTTGAACAGAGTTAAATAACCTAAATACATAATTCTTTGGAGTGGCCTTGCACAGTACATAGTTGTGGTAGTGTCAATATATTTGTGTTACTGCAGCTCTACCATCTGCTTGATAGATAATGTTGTAGGCAAGATCAATGCCTAACATTATTATGCCAGTAGAAACCTCGATGTAATGTAGACATAATGGCCCTACAATATACTTCCTAGGGCATTCCCCAGACAAGGACATGGCATCTATATTATCTTTCATCTGCAACCTCAGCCTGACTTCTGGCAGTCTACAAAAAACAAAACCCCTCTCGCTTTGCAAGAAGTCACAATGGGGATTTTCTTAAAAGAATGCTGGATTGATTTCTCCCTGACGTTTTGTCTGTAAGGACAGCAAGGTGAGTCTCTGTAAGGACAGCAGAGCAGAGGTTTAATGGCATGATGAGGTGTGCTTGCACACCTAAATGGGGCTGCGCTTATGCTGACATCAAATGTGTTCCTTCAGGCACATGGTGTAGATGATTTTAGTCATGAGACTGCATAGGAGAGATGGGGAAGACAGAAGGATACTGTTTTATATAGTGCTGTAGGTGCCAGACTAGCAAAATGATTAAAAGTAGCAGAAGGACACAGGAAGTAGGGAATATCTTATTATTATAACGTAGCTCACTGCTTAAGGAACACCTTGGGCATGAATTAAAGGTGTGTATTGTCTGGTAAGATGGAGCATGGTCACTCGTGATACTGGATAGACACTTCAAGAATGAGCATATTCTCTGTAGAATCAGAACCAGCTTTGATTTCAGTGGGAGTGGTGAATCATGAAGAACCTATTGGCATCATTTGCTTTCCAAGACCAAGACCTGATTTTGCCCTGAACTAATCTTGACATAGTCTGAAAAATCACTGTCTCTCATAGCCTAAAATTCACTATGAGGTGTGCATGTGTAAAGAATAGGTATGTGTATGAGCTGAGCTGTCATAGACTCTGTCACCTGTGTATATTTTGAGAAGGTTGTCAGTGGCCCACAAGCACCGCCCTCTTATTTGAATATAATACCATTAAGCTTTCCCTTATCTACATCTGTATGTCTGTATGCAGCCCTCCACCTCAGAGGAGTTCCACTCACTGTTCCCTAGCAGCAGTGTGATCCTCCAAGAGGACTTGTGTTTAAGGGAAGACTGGATATGGCACTTAGTGCTATGGTCAAGTTGACACAGTTCATAGTTGGGCCATGGGTTGGACTTGATGATCTCAGAGGTCTTTTCCAACCTAATTGATTCTATGATTCTGTGACTTTTGAGATAAAAAAAAGGCTTGAAACTTAGTCATAATGTTGTGAAATACTGGCGAAAAGGCCACAAGGCTTTTAACAAGCTGGATTCAAGGAGAAAGGAGACTCATAGAAGCTATTGATTTTCTTGAATATTGCTGGAGTTTTTAACAAATCAGGATGTGAGTGCAAGTAGTAAGATTTTATAGACAATAAGCAGAATATAAGGATAACTACATTCCTAGAAAAAGCTTCTTTTGAAAAAAATGCAGATTTCAGACCAAATTGCACCAGGGAGGAGAATTCTCTGATGAATTTTTTTTAACTGATTAAAATAAGGATTCAAACACACTTCATCAAATTCCACGTATTTATATTAATTATACTTACTTGATATCATACCATAAGTGGAATCGAGATTACCAAGTATGGAAAAGACTGATTGATACTCTTTATTGAACTTTCTAGGTACATTAGGTAAAATAAAGAAATTGGCTGGAAAAAAAATGTTAGAGAGAAAAGATACAACAACTACAGTAAGTACACCATGTTACTTGGGGGTAATCAAATATATGACATTTCTTTTGAGATATTCTTTGTGATAGAAGCAAATTAGAAAGTCACAGTATACATTGGAAAGGAGCAATAAATGGACACACTTCCCAATTACAATGACTGGGTCTTTTTTCCCCACAGATATTACTCTATGCTTTATTAATAGGATATAAACAGGCAAATAAAAGTTGATGAGGCAGCTGACAAGATGAATACTTTGGCAAGTATTTGACAATTGTATTTGAAAACGATAGGCTTTTATAGCCAAGTAGTTTCTGTAGATTATTCGGTCTCAGAAATAATGAGGAATAAATTTGCAGCACTCACAGCAAAAGATAAAGCGTTGCAGAAATTCATTAAGGCCATCTCAGTAAGGCAGCCAGGGAAGAACACACTGAGCCTCTTATTACCAGCTCAATTCAGAGATACATATCACTGATGACTTACTACTTGAGGAAATAAACTTATGTCAGTGCAAGTAGGATTCACAAGAATATGTGGAGGTCACAGGGTATAACAAGCTGTAAAAGAGAGAAGAAAAATATATGAAGTATGAAACCTACAAAAATTATTAAAGTGGACAAATACAGTTCTGGACATGCAGAAGCCAAGCTCTTAAGTGTGTACGTTCCACCAAAGATGATGTTATGATGTTGTGCTGTTAGGATGTAATTACACTAGCAGAGACTCTAATAAAAAATCATGTCACAGCACATCATACATCTGTATTTGTCAAAGATAAAATATTAAAATTGATGCAACTACCAGCAGCTCATCATAAGTGGTCAGGATTTTAAAGAAATAGTGAAGGATTAAAGAGTTAACTGAGAAACATACATTCCCGGATATTATCCACTATACTGTTTACTGGGAAGTGCAATAATAGAAGAGCAAACATATTTTCCAAAGTTTAGCCTTTGACAAAGGATCCAAGCTTGGCTCTGCTGAACTGTGCCTTAAAATATAGACCATCCCTAGGAGAGCCGTTAATTAACATCAAATACTAGCCAGAAATATTTCTTTAGCAAAGATGGCAAAAAACATAATTGACCCAAATTAATCAAAAACTTTAGGATGAGATTTACGTGCACAACAGCATATGGTAGGCTGAGAGGTCTATCCTTACTGAGGAACCTACTTATATTCCTGTGAAACACAAGCTTTTTGAATTACAGTCTTTCAGGAAAAAGCTGTCATTTCCTCTTTATCTTTCGTGGGCGATATGAAGGAAGAACATGTAGCAGCAAAGCAAACATAAAGTGGAACAAGTGTAGAAATCTGTTTCTACCAGCTCTCACATGAAAAAGGAGTCAGCAGCTGCAGCAAGCAGAAGGAAGAAGTGCCTTTTAGGGATCTGTTCCTTCAAGTACAATCTTGAAAGGGTTCCTAAGCACTCTCACCACAATACTGAAAATGCTTGCCAATGCAAAAGATTGTAATAAAAAATTACAAGGTTAAATATTTTTTCTGTTAATGTCAAGGATAGCCTCACCATCCTTAAGAGTGAGCAAGGACTAGGTTCAAAGGACCACGGTGCCACAGGATAATCCAGGGGAGGACAGAGCTCAGGAGGTGGCTGGTGCAAGACACGGCTCCTGGCAGGGTCAGCCATGGGGTCAGACCAGGCTGCTCAGGGAGGGAGGGAGCCTGCACAGTCGCTGGGCTCTGCTCATCTGTCCTCCTGGGGAGAGGTTTCCTAATGGCCAATCTTGGCCTCTTCTGTCCCTCAACGGCTCACTGTGCCCCACTGAGAAGATCCCAGCTCCCTGACAGCCTCTAATAAGCACTGGAAGCTGTTGTTGGCTACCCCCAAGGCTCCCCCCTTGTCCAGGTTGAGCCAGCCCTGGTGTGCCAGCCACTGCACACAGTGCTGGAAACCCTATGGCATATCCTCCATAAGTCACATCATCAGAGTCTCTCCCATTTGCTGCTGTGTGTTCAGTCCCATTTGAACCATGAGCTCAGCTATGGGCCTGCTTCCTTAAGAAACTTGAAGAATCCCCATTTTCCCCTTGTAAACACTGAAAATTTTGTGGACAAAAAAAGAAAACCCAATGGATAAAAGTAATAGAGAAAGCTATATTTTTTAATAATATTAATTCTCTGCATATATAGATTTGTATTTGAGGACTTGGAAGCACCTTGCTGAATTGACCTAAAATAATCACACCCTATCATTTCCCATGACAGGTATGATCTGAAGCACAGAGAAATTCAAAATCCCATGTTACAACACTGCAGCCCATGGAATATGAGAACTGCTGTGAGATAATAGGAAAAGATAGCTCAATGGTTTTCTGCTGAGAACAGTAAGAAAAATCAGCATTCACTTCAGTGAAGAGTGGGAAATGGGTTGGAAGGAATATATCTCAGGCATGTTCAAGGCCAGCTAAGGTGACATTCACATGAAAAGAAAAAAAAAGGCACATAAGCAACAGCAATGTGTTGAATGCTGAAAGAAAAACCACTTAGCAGCCAAACAACACAAATACTGCAATCAGTGTGGCTTGTGGCTGCACAATATTACACAAAGTTGCACATTTCAGAATCTTATGCAGTTTGAGCTGCATCTGACGCTGATTTTGCTGTTGTGTATCTGTGTGATCATGTGCAGCAAAGGTCTTTGTTTTGGTGCTGTCACCCAAAGAGAAAACAGAGGAAAAGTTGTAATGTGTCAAATCTGAGTGTCGTTCTCAGGTGCAAATTTAATAAAACAGCCTCTATATTAAAAAGCGTGTGTTGATATGAACAAAGGTGACAAATTCATTGGTAGCTTGTAAAGGGTTTATCCTCAGATTACCTTGATTTGCACACAGTTTGTTTACTACAGTGCAACAGAAATTTTGTTGGTGTGAGGTGTACTCTGCAAAGTCAGAGAAATGTATGAATGAGCACATCAAATTATTGGGGACATGTATTTACACAACTTTCAGGTGCTCAGCATGTGCATTAGGCACCTCTGTTTAGAGGTAGAGAAATGTAGGCAGCTTTTAATGGAGAGCAGCTAACTGTAAAATACTCTGGTGTGTACCAGCCCACAGACAACCAGATTGGTCCCGTGCCCATGGCACATTTGTAAGGAGATTGAAAGCAGCAACAAAGGGAGCTGCATTTGAGGCTGAACAGACATGACAGGCAGGTTTATGCTGCTGCCTGCTGCTGCAGTGAGGCCTGTCAGCAAAGCATTAGGAGAAAAGTTTATAAAAACTTATATCCTAATAATGGCACCTATGAATAAATGTAGTGTCCCAGCCATCTTAGGCACATATTTCACTTAACAGTGGTAAAGGAAAAGAAAGGATACACTTCTCTCTTTACTCAGTTAATTTTGTCCTGTCCAGGCTTGTGAGAGGCTCCTAGGGGGACAATTGCCAAATATTTGCAATAGATAGGCAAACAAATACCGTCTTCAGAGAGCAATAGCGAGCGTCTCATCCCATGCCATTGGCAGATTCCCAGGCATATTGCCTTGTAAGGTATTTGGCCAATATTTATTTACTTCAATATCTGTCAACTTCACACCCCAAGTCAGATGTCACTTATCTGATTTAAATGAAAGAGATTCATGTTCTTATTTTGTGTACATTTAGTATCTATGAAAGGGTTTGGAAAATTTCCAGACGCATCTCTCAGTTCCTGTAACTGGTAAATAAACCCACACTTGACCAAAATTAGATCACGTCTTAAGAAGGAATGAAATTATTTGTAGATATTTTTCTCATTGGATTTCTCCAAAAGTGATAAAACTAACAGCTGATATGTTTAGTGAACAATTTGCACTGTGCTTTAATTTCCATTCTCATTCCTGTCATCAGACCAGTGGACAATATACAATTATGTAGCAAGTCTGCTCATTTTTTCTTCTTTTATAAAGCTTTAAATTTCTTCCAATTCAATTATTTTATTCAATATAATATTATGCAAAGTGGCCTTACAAAAATTACTATTTGCCAAACCTAAATTTTTTTAATGTTCTTTATGTGACATACCCTCATTAAAAAGAATGAAGTGATAGCATTTAAGTCTTAAGTATTATTGGAGTCCCATAAATTAAAAGCTTTCAGAACTAAAACAAGTTTAGAGTTAATGTGGAAGTCACAGAATATGAAATCTGAACCCCCCATTTTTTCCCCCAAGAAATATCTACATTTTTTTTGGCAAAATGGGTACATTGCTTTGTTAAAGAGTTCTTGAGGGTTCTAAATTCTTGGACTTGAGCCCTTCCTTTGCTTACAGTTTTTTAAGTTATTGGTGATGACAGTTTTAAAACTGTGCAAGCAGTACTGAAACCAAGATATAAAACTTCACTGGAACTTTCTTGAGGACAGTTATTTTTATTTATATGTATTTCAATCATTCAATGGAAAATCACAGTTGTCACAGTAGATTCTATCTGTGGCAAAAAACAAATTGTTGATTTCAATGGTTTTGATATATGGTTTTGTATTTTCTGTTGTTTATTACAGAGTACATTAGAATAATGAAATATTGATTTGTCAAATAGTCATCTAGTGTTAACGCAAAAATCGTAGTGCTACATCTTGGAAAAAAATCCTTTTTATATTAGATAGTACTTCTTATGTAATGTGAAAACACTGTGAACTCTTAGACCTGTAAAAATCTTGTAACCCAAAGCAGGATATGCTGTTGTTTGAATCATCCAGCAATGACATAGTCAAGCATACATATATCTTCATATTTCAGGTAATCATTGTTGATTGCTATGCATTCTGAAAACATGCCAAGTAGCATGCATAAGTGGTGATTCATAGTCTCTTTCTCTCACACAAAAACATACACATGTGGATGCGCACATCTGTACACACAGGCTTCCAGAGAAATAAACAGGGCTGTTCAATATTTACGTGAAACTCAAGAGCAGGAAACAATTTCCTAGATTGAACTGCCAGTTTTAGGCTTTCAAGTGCTCATTATTCACTGAGTTAGTTAGTTATTAATTATTTTCCTCTCTGGACTAGTATATTTAAACACAGAATCTAATTATATCTCATTACTATCAATTTTATTTCTCTCTCCTCCTGGGGTAAGACTGTGTCTTTCTATTTTTATTTAGAAAGAAGATAGAGTAAGGTGTAAATGCAAACACAGAATACCTATCATGCTTCTCTTTTGCCTTGTGACTGTATTAGCTACCTGTTTCTTTGCAAAGTCCCTCAGAAAAAATAGAGATACTTGAGTAAAGTTCAAAGAAAAATTCCTTGTAGAGATGGGTATTGATTAAAGCTCTCCAAGTGTATTTACCAGTGCCACTGAACCATAATGCAGTGGAAACTCAGTTAATGTATAGAATAAGCCACTGGAATTGCAGAAGAGCACTTTATTTCTCTTCCTCCAAAATGTGTTTAAGGGCATCATCTTTACAATACAGCTGACAGTCTACTCCAGCTTGTTACATGTGATCTAAATGTACTTGTGGAATAAAGCTTTGCACAGCTGTTTTTCATTTGCCGTGTTGGCATTTTAATATCTGTATGGTTCAAGCAGACTTTGTGTTTTTAAATCATTACTGAAAACCTACCAGAATAAACTGCTTGCAAGAACATATACCTAACATGAAAGAAACCAGACTTCCCTGGATCCCAGTCTGCATTTACAAAGCGATTTAGTGTATCAAAGCTTATTGATGGCTGTTTTTATTTCATTTCTCTCATATTTTCTCTTATGTTTGGTTCTTTCTCAGGTGTATGCTTCTGGTACAACAGGATCCCTTTTGTTCACACATGCAGGGAAAAAAATCCTATTAGTTGCTCCATGGCGTTAGAACAACACTGTGGAAAAAGCATGTTCTAGGTTTTATACATGCCCTACCTCACATCGTATTTCCCCATTGCTCAATCAAGTCCTACAGGGCTATTGCAATACAAGCAATAAACAGTAATAACCAAGGCATTGTAGCACTTTGGGGTGTTGAGCACCCTTAACTTTCATTAGAAACAGGTTGAATATGACTGGATTAAGGCCTAAATACTTTAAAAAGCTCCTGGTACCATTCAGTTGCTCAGACAGGGATTACAACTACTGCAGGCAGTAGCAAAGTGGTAAATATTGACTCAGCATTAAATAAAATCAGTTCATTGAGGTGGAGTGTACAATATGTGGTGGAGGAAGAGTCACGAGGAAGCAATATTGCTCTTGGGCAGATTAAACAGTGTACACCACAAACCCACATGCTATTTCAGGAAAGTCACAGTCTTCATAAAACACAGTGACACTTTACACACTTAACAATCTTTAAACAAGGAAGTTGCATGCACTTTTTTTTTTTAAATCTTAATTGTCAAAGCTCATTTTCTTGAGTTATAAAACAGATGGTACTGATGAACAACCCACCACTCTTCATTATGTCTTAAAATGTGCATGTGTAAATTTTAGTTCCTGTCAACAATTATGTTAAAAAATCTTACAATTTGTTGTTTATAACACGGAGGATGTTTCAATACCATTCTCTCTATAAAAACACAAGCACTCTATTGCCATATAAAGAAAAACAGATGTCATACAGGTCATCAAGTAATGAGAAAGGCAGCAATTTTAATAGTTTTTTTCAAACCCCTTAAGTGTGGTTTGTTCCACTCAAAATCAGTAACTGCAATGCCATTTTCTCCTCATCATTTAGGAGTCAACTGCAAATCTACTGCCAAGCTGAAATGTTAGTGTTTCATTTGTCTCAGCACCTTTATTAAATTTTATGTTTCTACAGAGCTATGAAAATGCTGTTGAATGATGCAAGGAATGTGCAGGAACCCACCTTCGTTTGGTTGCTCTTACTTTCTCCCCCCTACTTTGGGGAATAAAAACAATACCAAGAAGGTAATATTAAAAAAAGCAAGTATACCTAACTGTCCAGATACCCCTGCATTTGTATGTAGGAATACCTGATCTCTGTTAGTGAAATGTAGGAAGCAGAAAAAGAAACAACTTGTGGACTGTGTACCACTAAAACTGCTGGCAAAAGAACAAAAAGTGGGGCTACCTCCCAAAGTAGCTGTGAGATACGAGGGGGTGTATGCATTTGAGGGGAAATTGTTAGTTCCACTGAAACTGGAGAGAAAAACGGGTTTCATGTTTTTCTTTCCCAATACTAGAATGGCCATCTGCTTAAGTCTCTGTATATGTATGGGGAATAACCAAACCTCTGTCTAACCAAATCCTCCTATGAGGTTAAAACCTAACCATAAAGAACCTCAAAGAGGTAAAAGGCTGAAAAAATAGCGTAAAATGACTTTATTTTTTCAGGTTAGCTGTTGAGCATCCTAAGGCATTTTAAAGGCCGAAATATAAACGTCTGCATGCAATAGACTTGTGGAGATATGCTGATGCTGAATTTGAAAACATATATATCCAAGCACTTGATATAAACATGAAAGGAACACTAAAGTGATTGCATTATACCTCAGGTAAGTTTCTTACAGACACATATAAAAGATGCCACCCTTTTAAACATGATATGGAAAACATGTACCATGTGAAATACCACAGAAAGTTCAAAACATATAATAGAATATTCTTCCTTAGAATAGACAGACAATATGAATATTCATTATATGAATGTGGAGTGTCCATATTTATTTACATATAATTTAACATTTCACAGTAAACTAAAAAAAATAGTATTTATTATTATACTCAACTTGAAATTGGCAGTATATCAAAAAAAGAATAGACTTACTGAATAATTAAGGTTTTATATAAAAAGGACAAATACATACTGGTAGATAGCACTTCATAATGCCTATTTCAATAGCCTTTCACGTGAATTTCAAGTAACAGACCATACACAAGCAGCCTAATCAGAGCTCAGTGCCAGCAGGTAAGTTGTCAGCGGAACTTCTCCAAGGCCAGACCGAGTCTTCCGGGTCTACACAAATAACTGACCAACTGAATGGCATCTGTATTTGGCTGGAGAAAGGCTGGCTCAGTCATTTCCAGGATACCAACTATTGCACTATGGCACAAAAAGTACCCTGTGCACATGAGGCTGATGACATTTGAAAACTGACTGATGTGTCTGGGAATTGTCACTGTTTAGCATTTGCAGCAGGACAGGACTCCTACATGCCATACAAGATCACTCTCACCTATGCACCACAGAGTCCACCAGTGGATATTTTGTGCAGCAGCTCTCAGAGCTCTGCTCCAGTGCAGCTCCGTGTCCTGGCAGCAGTCTGCTGGGAAGCAATGGGGGGACTCACCAGGGCCACCCCACCACCCTCACTCAAGAGATGAAGTTCAGCTCAGCATTCTCAGCTGTCAGGGATCACGGGGTATTTTATAAATACACAGAGAAAGAGTGGACAGTTAATGTATTATCCAGTAGTGTTTCCACGATTTTCTTAAAAAGTAGCTCTAACCTCAGTCTGTGAAATCAATGCAAAACCCTGAATATGAATGGAAATTTTAAAAGCCTGTAAATTTTTATCTGTTAATTTGCAAGCCTGAAGGATCTAATAATGGTTGACTTTTACCTTGGAAACAACTACTGATGATACTCTGAGCTGGAACAGAAGTATCAGCAAAAGCCAAAAAACCCCAAATTTAATAAATGAAAACATCTTTACCAATATCTTGTAAAAAAGGATACCAGTCAGTATATATTTTTCTCACCAAGTAAAAGGTTACATCAGATCACTGAAGTGAAAGGGGATATACTTCACTGTACAGGAGAAGTGACAGCAACATTAGCTGTTACAAAATGTCTTTCACCAAATGAAAACAGTAAAAAAAACACAAACAAACAAAAAACCAAAAAAAACCCCAAATATCATTCCAACCTTCAGGCTACAGATAGAAAACACAAGCTACTGAAGACAGGAATAAAGCAAGCTTTTTGCAAAGAAAGGTCTCACAAAGTGGTCAGTTGTTGAGAACCTCACTACTAAATGTCAACATTTACGTATTTATGAATTTCACATTTTCCCAAGATGCCATGCTGTGTTTTGACTCTTTTTACACAGTTAAAAGTCATAAAAGCTCAAGAAGAGAATCAAGTACTTCATCAACTGCTTTCCAGTGTGAGCACAGAGGGAGAACTCCAGATCTTAAGGAGATCAGTACAGGCTTTTTAGTCTTGATCTTACTAAGGTCTGACTTCTGCTTTGGTTATTCAGAAACCAAAGAAATGCCACAGAATGATCAAAGACAACAAAGACAAGGTCAAAGAGTATATGAGGTGGGTTATTCCTGGCTGCAATGCATTGTTTTTTTAAGGAAAAAAAGGTAAAATATATCAAGAAAAGGTATGTTACCTTCCGGTAGCTCATTATTAAGAAATAAGGGAAGAAGAACAACATTTTCTAGCAGTGTAGACAAACTCTAAACCTGCCACTTAAAATGCCAGCTTCTTTCAAAGTTGCCTGTATATCACTGACATAAGAAACCTCGCTGTCGTTAATGAGTGACTCACGGATGTTTATTGCACAGGAAGAACAGAAAGCATGTCATTGAAATTCTGAAAGTGAAATAATTTACATGTATACGTCAATTTGCTTTGCAGATGTGCAATTTCGAATTTAGAAGAGACTTGTGGGAGTATGATTTAAAATTGTCATTTGGACTTTCTTCAGATACTGTTAGGGAAATACAAGGAGGATTTATTAATGAAAAGTGTGTATGCATATACTTGGTATTGCTTTATGAAGCATTCAAAGACCTCAGTGTTATTGAAAAACTAATGCTTTGCTGAATAATCAAAAAGCAATAAATTGTTTACTTCTAAACCCTTCTGTGCATGCACAAATGCTGAAATTCTGTCAGGCTTTCAGAACAGCCACAGCCACTGTATATCAAAATACTGGATAGTGACAGCCTTTTCTATGTTTTCCTCTTCTGATACTGAGAATATTTTGTATAGTGCCCCTTAAGAAAAACAAAGGCAAGGGCTGAGTGAGCATGCTCAGCAGTTGTGAATGACAGGAGTCATCAGCTTGTGACAAGAGCTGCAGTTCCTGGAAGACTCAAAGAAAGAAGATTTACTGAGATTAGGGGAAAAAACAATGAAAAGGAGCTTGTGATTGAATTTTGTAATCCTGTAGGTAAATTAAATGCTTATTCCATTTTTTAGATGCCTCTGCATGAAAGGTGAAACAAAGGTCTTTTTAAAAGAAAAAAACGTTTACTGAGAAGGTGAGAAAATATGCAAAATTAACAAAAAACCACAGAAAACACTTCTGTAGCAACTATTAGCTTGCTGAGCCTTTTTTTTTTACCTTCCAGAAATTGTCAAGTTTTCAAATTCTGAGCAAACCAACCTCTGTGTTTTTCTCAACAAGATGATGTATAAATACACTTCTGGTTTTATTGAATCATTTTAAGTTTTTCTTTTCCAATGCCACTACGCAACAGTGCATTTGCTTTGACATTAAAATAAATATACAGTAGATAATTTGTCTCCAGCTGAAGTCACAGATGTTGCAGAAGAAGTGAGAAAGGGCATCAAACTGAAGGACACGTGCCCAAGTCCCACTGCTGGGGGCTATCCTTGCCATTCCCCAAGCTGAGAAGTGGGAGAGGCCCAGCAGCAGTGTCAGGAACCAGCAGTGAGGTGAGGTGTGAGATCTCCTGCGCTACAGTGCACTGCTGATGGCAGATGTGGGAAGGGAAAGGTAGTACCCCATTCCTGTGGGGATGGGAGCCAGGATATGGATGTATGTGTCTGACAGGTCATTACATGGGCTCTCCCTCTATCCACAGAGGAGAGAACAGAAGATAATGTCTTTTCTGTTATGAAGTAAGCCAAACATATTAATCTGAGTAGTCACAAAGACCAAATCCACTTAAGAAGGAAATGAGAAGTTCTGTATTTTCTTAGCATATCAGTGTGTTAGGGTGTGCCAATTGTAAACATGTCATATTGTGCTGTGCTTAGATATAGATTAAAAAGCAGTTATCAACTCCAGACTTAAACTCTTCCTTTCATTATTTTAGTTGGTGTCCTGAGTTTCCCTTTTTCCTGAATTCTTCATCTTCTTCATACAGGGGTCTGGGATGGTTGTCTCCTGTTACCCTCCTCTCTCATCATACTGCAAATCCTATGTGCTTTACACCTGTGGATTGAATAAGGCTTGAAAAACCAATCCAGTTCTGCAGCATCTCTGACCTCTTCAGTCCAGTGTGTTCCACATCAGTCATTGTGAGAAGAAGTCCCAGCTGGCTGCAACTGTGAACAGAGCAGTTCACAATCTGAGCCCAGAGGTAGCTGGTTGTGCTGAAAATGGCAAATAAGGGCCTCTTACTGTCTCAGTCACAATTCATTTTCTTGCCTAGAACCCAATGAACAGAATTTCTGTTAACTTAAAAATCCACTAAGGTTGCTTTATGAGATTCTGCAGCTGGCAGAAGAATAAAATCACTTATCAGTGATCAGAACTCCTAGTAAGGTTAAGATCACTATTCATTGATAGGATAATTGGATAAGCTTTTTTATCCTTTGCCAAACAAAAGTGATTATGGTGATAGCAGTTTATAACTACCGTGAGAAAACCATGGCTCTTTGAAGGAACACTGATATGCATAGAGTGCCAAACTTGATGGATTTTTCTCATATCAGGAGATTTTAAAAAATATAAGAACTCTTTCTTTTATTAGCATGAATTATTGCAGCAAATTGTGTTATGGTGAGATGTTTTTCATTCTGCTTTTCAAAGGATGCAAGGCTTATATTTACTAAAATGACCTGTAAGACACAGTGCCCAAAACGGTATGAGACTGACTTTGCTTCCACAGAGACTGGAAAAGTTACAAAAGGAAAAAAGGCATTGCCATGTACAGATACATGGTATCATCTTATAAATAGCATGGGATGTGGTACACAAAGTTATGCCTAACATTGTGAAATTATTTTAATTATGTATAATTTCTTGAAATAGCTGGTGGGCAGAAAGAGGCTCTAACAGTTGATGAATTAAAATTTGACGCGGGAGCTGTAATTTATAAGGGAAAACACTAGTGATGCTGAAGTGCCTAGGAGAAATTTACGGAATCTTAAAAACTAGTTACGGTGGGAAAAATATATTATAAAGTGCTTTCAGTGTAGGAGAAAGAATGGCCGTGCTGTCTCACAATGGGGAGACACTGTCAGTCTATTTGGTGCTGAAGCGCTACTGAAATGGTGAGGCGGACGTGAAGAGCCTCCCGCCATCCCATCACGGAGGTCAGACTGCCTGGTGTTCTCGGGCCCGACTCGACCTTTCCTCGTCTCGTTGAGCCAAACCGGCCTCCACCAACCCCGCTCTTGAACTGCACGTAAAGCAGTGCCCGTCCTACCCTGCTCCCTTTTCCTCTCATTTTATGAGGACAGTGAAAAGCCCGCTTGCCTACAGGTGATTTGATGTTCAAGCAAAAACCTCTTGTTTCCCGAGTCTCGGGGGACCAAGCGTCCCGTTGCCACGTGCTTCCCCTTGTCACTGCCGCCGAGGAAGCCGCGGCTGAGCCCCTGTGCGGGGGCTGGAAGGGGCTGCGCTCGGGGTCACCGCTGCCGGTGAGTCCACTCCGTCACCCACCCCCTGGCTCTGGCGCGTCGGTCCCCTTGCAGGGCCGCGGCCGCAGCGCATTCCACAGCTATTTTGACAGGAAAGTCAAGTTATTTTAGCAGGAAAGTCGACCTCCCCCCGCGCACACACAGCCCTCGGCCCGCCCCAGGCACCGCGGCGCGGCCGGGCATGCGCGGCCCCCGCCCCGCCTCTGGGACGCACCGCCTCCGCCGCCGCCGGGCGCGGGGGGACTAGCGGCGGTGGCCGAGCGGCCGCGCCCTCCGCCATGAACCTGCACCAGGTGCTGACGGGCGCCGTGAACCCTGGCGACAGCTGCTTCTCCGTGGGCAGCCTGCGCGAGCAGCCCTTCACGGTGAGTGTCCCCTCCGCCGCGGCACCTCCGCGGGGCCCGCGCTGCCCGGCGCCCAAAGCGGCTGCGTCAGGCGCGGGGCCGCGGCCGGCCCGGGGCGCGGGGCGAGCCGCGGGGGCGCGTCCACCGGCGGCAGCACCGCCGGGGGGGCCTGTGGGTCGCGGGCCCGGAGGTGGCGGAGACCCGCAGAACTTGCCCGTAGGGGCGGCCCCGGCTTGGCGCTACCGGCCCGGTGCCGGGCAGGGCGCGGAGCCCGCGGGGCGGGCGGGCAGGCACGTGTGGCTCGCAGGGGCTTTGGGGACGCGGCGATGTGGTGGTGGCTCTGATAAAAGATTACATAAACGGCGGCCGGGACGTGCGGCTCTCGGTGCAAGGGAGTTTCGGCGCTGGCGTGCGGTCAGGGTAGGGGGTTGAAGTCTTCACTGCGCATAGTTGGGGACGGTGTTGGAGTACCTTGCCGTGGTGGTAAGATTTTCAAAGCATATTTGGTCTCCCTGTCGATGTTTGTGCTTAGAGTGGAAGGAGAACACTTGCAGTACGTGGTAAAGGCCAAATGCTTTATTAGTGTGTGTTTTCTTCACCTTCACTTTTGTTTTGTAAACAGAGTTATGTTGTTGTGTTCTTCTTCGTATCCTCCCTCTGTGTGGGCCCGAAGAGGAATGAAATAAGATGCAGCAAAGTTTCTCAGGGCACCACGTTTTTAACCTTACCTTTTATGGCTGCCCCCACCTTCAGCATGGTGTGGTTTTCAGTTTGATAGGGGAATGATAGCTAGAAATGCAAGGATTAAGAAACTTATGGTTTTCTGTCCCATCTGGAATGTGCATTTAAATTCATCTGGCTACGTGTGGCTTTGCTCTCAGGCACCGGGGCGAGGATCTGCCTTCCCACGGTTAGGCTGACAGTGCAGAGTTCCTCTGTGTGCAGCATTGTCCGGCGATGTGCTTGCTTCCAAAAAAGTGGATCCTATAAATAAGTTCGTGTTGGAAGATTTCTTAAACTACAGCAGTTGGGACTTCGTATGCCAACTGTGCCAAACTTTCTGGTTTTACATATCCAGAAATTTCATCAAAGACCTATCGAAGGTGGTGGGACACTGTTTTGTAAGAGGCAAGGAGGTCTCCTTTACAATGAAATGCTAGTAAGCTTTCAAAGTATGTTCTCATAAGTTTCCCATTTTGGTTTCATTCTTTTTTGAGGGAAATAATTCGAATCATTACTGTCACTGAACTCACTTTCTACCTGCTACAGCCCAACTTATCAAAAGTGTTGGGAGTTCCCCAGTGGGTAAGAAGAGTAAGAATCTCTTCTTGGGGAGAAAGGCATGACTGGAAGTGCAGTTTTCAGTATCTTTAGTGTGGTCTTTTTTTTTTTTTACAAGACCTATTTTCACATAAATATAGTGACAGTGTTTATTAATGTGTAATAATAATGTTTCCCATAGGCTCATTCATCTTCCTTAGTTTGTCCTTTTCCCCAGAAGGTTATTAATGGATTTCTCTCAGATTTAAAACTGCTAACAGAAATATCCTTGAGTGCTTCAGGGCTGGTTTTGTTGTTGTTACTCATTCTGTACTGCCGTTTTAAGTTAATGAGATTGCTGAGAAGGATTAAGTGAAAGGTACTGAAACTAATTTCTGCACTTTTGGAAAGAAATGATGGACTAAACCTTTAAAAAAGCCAAGAAAAAAAAATTGACAGTTGTTTTTCCATGTCTGAAATTGTGATATAAGCATTAATTAGTATAAATACTGTTGAGTTATATTTTAGAAACAGGAAAAAATCGAAACATGTCTGACTTCTGTGTTTCAAGCTTCTATGCTTTTATGCTTCCAGTTTTCATGGCTGAGAACTCATGAGAGTTGATATTTCAGGGTTATGTACAGGTGGGGCAAATTATCTTTGTCCAACAGGACAACTTGGTCTGTAATATTTTGATTTTTTAATTTAGTGTACACTATGCTTCAGAATATTTTCTGATGTGCAGCACTGAATATTTGAAGTGAAATACTTAAGATATTACAGTTTTAAGCTAAAAATATCAGATTCTTCTCTTGACCTCTGAAAAGCTGGAAGCTAAACTAGTAAAAAAGTGCCTGTACCCACTGAATTGTATGCACCTTTTTGAATATGTGCAGTAGTTTTAAGAAGGTGTTTGAGATATTTGTTCTAATGGTGTACATGTTTGTTGTTCTGACCTTGGTATTTTAGGATGTGAAGTGTAAAGTGGAGCATGACCTTCCTTTGATAAAGAGTCTTTAGCCCATCTTTTATTTATATATAGAAAAAGACTCATAATCATTCCGTTATCATAAGAAGCATGCTTGTTGTTTATCTGTGGAGAGCAGGCAGTAGTAACACATGACACACTAAATGAATGAGACCTTGGGCCTCAGATGTCAGAATTTAACTGTTTGTTCTTTATATCCTCCTCCTGAAATTGAAACTGTTTTATTTTCCGTGTAATTGTCCATGGTGGAAGACATCCTTTGTTTATTCATTTCAGATCTGAAATATTAGAATAAAAGTTTAAAGAGTTTGTATAGTTCATCAAATAGGATTCCTCTGAACTAGTTATTGCTGAAGTTGTATTTAAATTATTGGGTGACCCGCACTTTTGTGATTGGTTGGCTTTGTGCATTTTTATTTATTTGGTTCTGATTCTGTAATATTTTTTTTGTTTTTCTTTTTGCTGTTTTTCCAAGTAGCAGAGGATAGGGGAGAAAAATGGCTGTGAGCAATAGCAACTTTACAAGTACAAGTCCTAAGACTGATAAGGAAAGTGACAAAAGAGCGATTGTTTGTAAGGGTAAAAATTTGTGAAAGAAAGATTAATTACATGGATTATTTTAATTGGACCATAATACTTTCTTGACACATTTCCTCTCTCTGTGAGATTAAATTCATTCTGGACTTGAGACTTGGTTTGTACGATAGATGAAAATATAAATTTATAACATTTGAAGTTGAAAAGCATTTGAAAATTTCGGGGGGGTGGCATTGATAGCTTCATCAAGATAGCTTGGTCAAGACTGAGTTTTTCAAAGGTATAAAGATTTCCCATTTTGCAAACTTTTTTGATAAATAAAAGTAGATTTTGTGACTGAATGAAATTCTTACCTGTCTATCTACTTGTATTCAGAATTCTGCAGATATCTGTAGTCCAGAAAATTAACTGAGTGATTGTAAGACTCAAGCAAGGAATTACACTGTTTGCACCTGCTTCTTGACTGAGATTTAGTAAAGGGAAGGAACCTTTTTGAGACTTTTTTTTTTTGAAAATAATGTCCAGTTAAGCTGTTCTGGATTTGAGAAATTTACTGTCTTCTTAACTGAATTAATCTTAAAAAAAAAAAGGGAGGATAAAATTTCTTTACACATCAGTGAAAAGTAGAGTTTCAGTGAGACATGATTCTAAGTGCATGGCCAATCAATTTGCTACTTATATATACTATAATAAAGTATTTCATAGCTTAGAAAGTTGGTTTTTTTTCCAAACATGATAAAAGAGTAGTTCTTAAAATTTAATTAAGCGTCTTAACAAAAGAATTTATTTCTTTTAAATAAGATTTTAAAATTGAACACTTGGACTAATGTAAGTTGTGATGCAAAAATGGGGATGGAGAGAGACCACACCGAAATAGAATAGAATAATTCGCGGTGGCTGTGGTTTTTGATTTTGACCATTCTGTGCAAAGGAAAAAAATACAGCCATTATCACAGTATTACCTCTTCATAGGTTTATTTGCCTTTAATTTTTATCTTCTGCTGAGTTGTGCATTGTATTTGTAATCTGTATGTTCATCCCCTATGTATTTGCATGGGTTTATATATATGTATTACTTTATAAATATGTATGTGTGCACACATACTGCTGCATTCACCCATGGATAATAGCTGGCAATTAGGTGTACTTGTGCCCTTCCTGTAGGAGACCTAGGTTAAATAAAGTTCGCACAAGTTGAGCAAGGTAATGTGTCAGTCCTTATGTAGCTGTAGCAGAAACTACAGCAAAAACTTCTGTCAGTACATAGAAGAAATATATCAAGAAAGTTGAGTGTATGGGAAATAATTGCTTTAGAGATGCTGTGCTGTGTCGAGACCCATGATTATTGCTTTCATTCTGTTGAGAGTTCCCAGTACCAGTCTTGGATTTTGAGTTGTGTATATCAGGCTTTCATTTTAGAAAGAAATCAGAGTAGTTCATGTAATTGTCTATACTATTGTCTGTTAAAACTCAATGCTTTTAAAGCACTGTTATTGTCAAAATATCTGTTAATCTTCTTCTAAGAGGTATTAATTTAGAAATAAGAGCTGACATTGGATTAAAAGAATGGGTAGAATTTGTGTGAAAACCCAGTACTGCAATGCAAAATCACATTTGTTTTCACAGGCCTGAAACATCTTTCACTCCCTTATTTCAGGCTTGTTTTGTTATGTCAGCAGCCAGATCCATGGTCATGCAGCTTGAACTAGTTCTATCTTGTTTATTTGTGTAACAGAAGAACAAAGCATTGTTTAATAAACATTCCAAGAACATGATAATATCACATTATCTGCTTGTCTCATTGTGCAAAGACAACTTTCTTGTAAATGTTCTAGGGCGTTCTTAAGGTGAAAGGCTTTTATGGTTTGCCAACATTAGACATAGAGGCTCTGCTTGTTTCAAAAAGCCATCTTGAGGTTTTTATATTATTGTTATTTTTTAAAATACATATTTGGGAACTCTTTTCTTGTTCAACTATATGGCAGCTTTTTGTGCCCCACCCCTGCCACCAAGGGCCAAGTAATGTACACAGAAGTATGTATAAAATAAATTTTTATACTCTAAGATTGCTTCTTGCCCCATGCATAATAGACTAGAATTACCTATTTTCTCAGTTCCATAGCTTATAGAAAAGCATTAGCTTCTGTCAAAATGAAAATGAGTGACGTGAGCTGTCGTGGATAAGTCTTGCTGTAAAAATGAGATAAAGTGACTGGTAGGCAGAATTCATTTTTGTTATCTCAGAGAGACTGTTAGATTATGGAAGTTATTCCTTACTCATGAGTACAGTCTTTCATTATATATTAAGTTAATATGACCCCTACAATTTCTGCAGTGGAAAAAAAAAAAAAGAGTAAAATTAGCCCAGCAGTTAATTTTGTGGACTTGCTTTGGAGAAATGTCTTTATGGGATACTACTGCTTTGAAACCTCATTCAAAGCTGCAATCTGAGATTCATTGAATGCATAAGAGGATCTGATGTCTCTGCACAGGTACAGTGTGCAGAGGGGACAGCAAAGAACCAAAGCAAGGACACCTTGGAAGGAGGGGAGATACTCAAAGCTTCCCTCCTAAAGTGTCTGGTCAGTGTGAGATATAATGGGAATGGTGGGCAGCAGTAGGAAAGGGAGCCTGTTGCAGTTTCATTTGCCAGACAAGTCACGTTCTTATTCGGACACTTTTTTTCATTGTAGTATGTGACTTCCTTATTCTCTGCATCTTTTGCCTTTTGTCTTTGAAATTGTGGTTCTCCTGCAGGCAAACATTAACTAAGCATCAAAAATAACCTCCAAGTTATCCTTCTGCTTGACTGTAGTTATATTTGGAAGCTCTTTGAAAAGGCCTTTTTTTTTCCTTTCTACCTCTTTGGGAACAAATCAGCTCTACAGGCTTAGGAGCTAGTCAATGATTCTGCAGCTTATTGGGCATTGGGAAACCAATGTGACCAAGAATTATCTAATCCCTCTGAATAGACTGATGTCAGAAGTGATTCTTTTTTTTCCCTAGAATATCAATATTTTTAGATAATATGGAGAAATACCAGAACATAAGGGTGAATGATTGTATTTTTCTTCCAGAAATAAGATTTTGAAAGGGCACTCCTCTCACCCCCACCTTCTTACAAGTGAACGTAAAATAAATTGTTAGAACTGAGAACTACTACGATGAGAATATACTCCCTGACTTTTCATCAGAAAGTTCATCCCCAATTTGACAAACTTTTTTTTTTTAAACACACAGCATATGAATTTGGGTGAGAAATTACTATTAAATATAAAATAATAGCAGTGGTTCAACATAGAAAAAGAGAGGGGGAGCCATAGCTCTTGACTTGTGTTCATGAAGGGAACATTTTCAGGCAACAGCAAGTCTAGAATACGTCTTGCATACCTCTTTAAGCTACTGTTGTCCATCACAGCCTGATTTAGCAGGACCTAGCCTGGGTTCTGAGCTTTGGGCAGCACAATATGAGAAGGTTATAAAGCTATTAAAGTCCAGAGGAGGGCTATGAAGATGGTGAAAGGTCTAGAGGGGAAGCCACATGAGGATTGACTGAAGTCACTTGTTTTTTCAGTCTGGAGTGGAGGAGACTGAGGGGAGACCTCATTGCAGTCTACAGTTTCCTTGTGAGAGGAAGAGGAGGGGCAGGAACTGATCTCTTCTGTGGGGTGATCAGTGACAGCACCCAAAAAAATGGCAGGAAGCTGTGTCAGGGGGGTGTTGGGTTGGATAGTAGGAACAGATTCTTTACCCAGAGGGTGGTTGGGCACTGGAACAGGCTCCCTAGAGAAGCAATCACTAGGCCTGACAGAGTTCAAGAAGCGTTTGGACAACACTCTCTGGCACATGGTGTGACCCTTGATGAGGGTCCTGCGCAGGGCCAGGAGTTGGACTTTGATGATTCTTATGGGTCCCTTCCAACTCCGCATATTCTACCATACTGTTTTAAGTCCTTGTTCCTGTCCTGATACACTGATGAATATACCAGTTCCTCAAGACTCCACTGTATAGTGTTTCTTACTGTTACTGTAGCATTCTTTCAGTGCAAAACGCTAAGTGTACTCAGGACTATTTTTATATGCTAAAACTGATTGAGTTCTTGATCCCCTTAAAATGGTTAGTTTATGAATTTCAGGATTGCTGTTAGTGGTGTATGTTACTGTAAGACCCAACTGCAAGGTGGGGCACCTAGTTTGGATAACCCCCAGTATCAATACAGACTTAGGGGTGAACAGGTCGAGAGCAGCCCTGCCGAGAAGGACTTGGGGGTGCTGCTGGAGGAAATGCTGGATATGACCCTGCAACATTCATTTGCCGCTCAGAAAGCCAGCTGTGTCCTGGGCTGCATCAAAAGTGGCGTGGCCAGCAGGGCAGTGGAGGTGATTCTGTGCTCTGGTGAGACCCCACTGGAATCCTGTCTTCATTTCTGGGGTCCCCAGTACAGGAAGGACATTGACCTGTTCAAGCAAGTCCAGAGGAGGAACACTAAGATCACTACAGGGATGGAGCACCTCTTCTATGAGGAAAGGCTAAAATAACTGGGATTGTTCAGCTTTAGAGTGACCTTATTGCAAGTGACCTTCCAGTTCCTGAAGGGAGCTTACAAGAAAGATGGAGAGAGGCAATTTTTACAAGGACATGTAGTGACAGGATAAGGGGGAATGGCTTCAGACTAGAAGAGAGTAGGTTTAGGTTAGATATTAAGAAGAAATTCTTTGCTGTGAGGGTGGTGAGGCATTAGAACAGGTTGTCCAGAGAAGCTGTGGATGCCTGTCCCTGGAAGTGTTCAAGACCTTTTTAGGTGGAGCTCTGAATAACCTAGCATAGTGAAAGATGTTCCTGCCCATGGAAGGGGGGTTGGAACTAGATGATCTTTAAGGTACCTTCCAACCCAAACCATTCTGTGTTTCTATTCAGTGTTTGGGGTGGTGTGACACTGTGTGATTTCAGGCTTGCCTCTGAAGTTAGAAGTGGAGAGAATCAGATGTGAGAAGTATGGTAAGTCTGTGAAGTTCTGATGAGGCTTAGAGGGGCATACAGCAGAGCAGGTGGGCTTCATACAGTCTTCGACACTTCAGTCTTTTATATACATTTTTAATAAAGCTATGTCTATGTTTCTGTGTCATATCTTTACAGTGAAACACTTTTTTTTAATTGTATTTGTTTTCCTTAAAATTGCCTCTGTACAGAATGTTAAATTCAACAAAATGGCCTAGTGAAAATTTGTTTATATGGTAATTGTGAATAACCTTTTTCTGGTGAACTATGGACTTAACCAGTGAGTCACCAGGTAAGATGGTTTTTTATTGAAGAAAAAAAAATGTTCTGTGATGAACAGATCCAAAATTCATGCCATCACAATATGAAAATGATCACCTTAACATTTGAATGAAAATTGCTACTAAATCTCCCCTTTCAGAGTCAGTTTTTAATTAGACTGCTTTGGAATCTGCAGTTTAGTATGTCCATTTGTAATAAATGCTGCTCTTTTGACAGGAGGAATTATACTGCTTGAACCTCTTCTTGACGTTGAAGAGGGGACAAGACAGGAAGGGGCTCAAAAACCTGACCAATAATAAGTGATCATAAGTAAATATATAGTTGTATTTAGTCTACAGAATTACAGACAGTATTTTCAGTTATCAGGTTGTTTAAAGGGTGCCTGGTATTCTGCTAGTTGCAGTGATAGCTGAATATTGGCTGAGATAGTGATCACAGTTTTCTGGGTAAGATTGTTTTGTGAAGCATCACTGCACCCTTTGTGTGGAAAAATGTCTTTGGAACAAAATCTCCATATTTTTTATTTTATTATTTATTTTAATGTTTGTAATGGTACTGTAGTCTAGGTCAGGCTTGCTAAAAGTACTCATTCATATTTCAAATTTGTAAATCTAGCATTCACTTTTTCTGCTTTTCTTCAAGTCAGCAGTTTTTGTTTAATATACTAGATATTAGTAGGCTTGGTTGTGATGATCATGGTAATTTTTGTCAGTATCTGGAAATCTTTCTCCAGAGTTTGTGAGACTGCTCTTAAATCTTTTAGCCAATTAAAATGGCATTTTTGAGCCTTTTATCACTCTCTTGTTCTGTAACAGAACACTGTTGTTTGTGCTCTTAATTTTGTTGCTGTCTTTCTAACTTTTTTATGAATGTGCATTCCTTATTCTAGACTTTCATCCTTGAATGCTGCATTCCTGTGCTAATTGGATGATTCTGCTCACTGTTGTTTCCACAAGTTTCTCCAATGTTTAATGTTTTTCTCCATTTTAATCTGTACTTAGTTTCTAATAAAACTTCCAAGAAGATAGGAAGAAATTTTGTCTCAGACATTGCAGTACTCAATGAACTGTCTCTGCGAAGGTGTTAGAGACATTATAAATGTAAAAGAAAATAAAAATAATGCAAGTAACAAGAGACTCAAAAAGTCCAAGAATGCAGTTTTGCTTTTGTATAACTAACCTTCATTTCTCTTCTAAATGCTTTGTACCATTTTAGCTCCTTGATTCTATTCCCCCTTTTCAAAAATTTCAAAAATTTTAAACTTTAAAAAGTTTCTGTCTCCAATGTAAGAAATATATTACTTTTTCCTACTTTGCAAGAACTTCCTTTCATGCTTTTTCTTCTAGAAGTTTTCATAACTCCCATCTTTTTTTTGCCTCTTCTATCTGGAACCCCTGTTTACTTGTTATAGAAGTGTTCTGATGCACTTCTAAGCATGGAGAAAGAGTCCTTTTCCAGTACTATTGCTTGATTTTAAACTGTAGACATCTATTATCTCTGTAAATATTTCTGTACTTCTGTCTGTACTGTGTTTTACATGGGTAGGATACATGGACCATGCTGTTTCATTCTTCACTGATATACTGTAAGTAGCCAGAGCTTTATTCTTGTTTCTTTTTTGATTTTTTTTTTTTTATTTTAGGCATATGCATCAGGATGTGATATTGTGGTACTAGGGACTGACTTTGAACGATTACAGATAATCCCTGGAGCAAAACATGGAAACATTCAAGTGGGATGTGTGGACTGTTCAATGCAGCAGGGGAAGGTATGTAGACCAGTGTTTCTAATAGTGTTCTAGCAATGTAATGTTAAGCGCCTTCTCAGGAGTGATTCCTTTCTGTCTTGTAGTAAGCAGCAGAATGAATGTAAAATGAGTATGAGATTTTAGGAGATAATGTAACACTGCACAGAAGGCTATAGATATAGGGCTGCATAGAGGACATAGCAAGAATTTGGCTAAAAGATGACTGAGTTGGAAGCAAAGGTAATTTATTCACTATGACTTTCTGCATGTTGTTGACATGCTTTGGCATGTTAGTGGCAGATGAGTGCTTCCACAAAAATCACTTTCAGATCATCCAGAAAAATGACATCTGTTTCAAGCAATTCATAAAGGCTTAAAATTGCTATTGAATTCCTAGCTATTCTTTTTCTTATGTAGGTAACCTTTATCAGAAATGTTGTACTTTAGGCAGTATTGGGTTTCAAGTCCATTTAACAGAGCTCTTTCCTAATTTTTCTGTCAGAGTGAAAAAGAAATAACCAGGTAATTCCGTCCATTGGGATATCAGTGGGATTAAGTATTGACCAATTCAGTAGGAACTGGTCTGAAGTGTCTGGATAAATATTTGCTCGTATAAGAGGGGTTTTCTACCTTTTTTATTTCTTTAAACCTGTCCTAGCGAGGAGATAATGTTAGCTTTCTTCACATTACTACTAGCCCAATGAGTTCATAAGAGCTTTGATTAGGTTCTGGTGTCCATCTTGAGACAAGACCTCTGATGGAAACCAGTTCATGTTTACATGTGAAGTCTATGCTAATGAGTCCCCAGCCACTCCCTGTTCCTGCTTTTTAGCGGTTGAGTGATGAACTCTTGCAATGGTAGTGAAGGAACACAAATGAAAACGAGGAAAATGTTCATCTCTGTGTCTCTGGTACCTCACAGCCATAAAGTCTGCCTGGGTTTCTCCACTGGCTGCTGTTAATTAGAAACTTGGTTTTTGAGTTCACTGGGCATATATTAAGAGATGGTGAAACACACAGGCAGATCACACATCACAGTTAATCATAAAAAATATTTCTGTAAATTTGCAAGGTCTTCTTGGCTGCATGATGTTAGTTATTTATGCATTTAAAGGACAAACTGTCCTTGAATTGTAAATTAACACTTGTGAATATATCATACTATAAGGCTTACTAAGCTTCAGAATTTTTTTGTTTCTTGAGTAGACCTATGAAGTCATCGTGATTCTGCAAGTCTGTATTGTTTGCTGTCAGCAAATTGGATGTATTTGCAGAGTGCTGAAATACTAAGCACTGATTGGCTAGGATTTTGCTTATTGACCAGACTGATCAATGCATTTCCAGTTCGCTGTTGTAAGGTTAGAATTTTTTCTTGCACCTTCTTCATCGGTACTGACACACAGATTTCTCTTTGATTTACGAAACAAAGTGTTGGACTACTGCAGCACTCTCAGCCTCCTGTCTTCAGAGAAGTACTCCAGCTCTCTGACCACTTTTGTGTTCCTTTTCTGGACCTGCTTCTACGTATCCATATATTCTGGTGCTGGGGACACTGGATGTGGTACTCCAGGTCGTGTCTCACTAAAGCAAGGATTATCGCCTCCCTCACTCTGTTGGTCACATTCTTTTGATGCAGCCCAGGACATGATTGGCTTTCTGGGCAGCAAACCCATGTTACCACCTCATGCACAATTTTTTATTCACCAGTATCCTCCAGTCCATTTCTACATGGCTGCTCTCAATCCCTTGATTTCCCTAGGGTGCGTTGATAGTCGGTATTGACTGACTGAGGTGCAGGACCTTGCACTTGGCCTTGTTGAGCTAGATAAGGTTCGCATGGGCTCTCTCCTGAAGTCTGTCATGGTCCCTCTGAATGGCAGTCCTTCCCTTTCTCCAATGTGTTTACTGCACCACACGCTTGATGTGGTCTGCAGACTTACTGAGGGTGCACTCAGTCCTGCTGTCCATGTCATTAGGAATTACTGTAGTGTCTTACAATGCAGTAATGCTTCCCTGCATATCTCATTTCTAATAGCACAACTTGCGACTACTATAAGCTTTTATTTGGTGTCTGAGTAATTATTGTTGTAGTTTTGGAAATTCTTCAACGTTGTCATTATTCCTTTTGGCAACATCTTCTCAGTGAGGACTAGGCCGAGTATGTATGATTATGGAAGCCTATGTAAAGTTTAAGTGCGTAGCAATTACTCTAGACACTGTATGTTTAGCATTTTGGAATGCTAATGTTCATATTTCTTAAAAACCCACTAAACAATAAAATATGGAAAAAATGTCCACGTTTGCTGTTGGGTGTGGAATGGAAATATTAGAGAATAAAAGAGTAAGTAAGGTAGTTAAAGAGAATTAGGGAAGGGAAACATTAGTCTGAGATGGAAAGTGCCTGAAGAAACTTTTTCCTTGCAAATGTGACTAAATTACTCTTGGCAGTTTTGGGTCAGGCTGATGTTTAGGTTGTTAGTGTGATAGAAATTTATTTAACTATCTGCTCTTTTAATGCAGAGGGTTTCTCTTGAAACTATGGATCTATGGATTGTAGGTTTTGAATGAATCTGTACGTTTGTACAGATCATGTACGTCTGTATTTAAAGGATCTGTAAATAATGATGAGTATGAAAATTTATTACTTTTTTTTTGAGAGCTTTTGTGGTTGATACATGACTCTGTTTATTGTTTTTAAAAGAAAACTATGAATACTTTTTAAGTCCGAATTTTACAGAAATAGGTAATTGACTGTTACAGCATATTATAACTGTAGATGTTCTTTTAACAGCAAGCACCACTTCAGAATGCAGGCTGTCCATTATGCATGATGTATGCAAACTCCTTAATTTTTGTAAATCTGTATTTCAGGTAGTTTTAGGCAACATTTACATTTCCTTGTGACAGCTCACTTAGGCTCTCTGCCTGAGGTCTTTAACATACATTTGGCTTGTTTAGGCTCTTCCTAACAAGTCTTTTAGGCTTGCTTTTATATAGATATCTTGTGATCAAGTACTCTTAATTTTGTCCTAATGCAAGTTTGGGGTGATTGGTAACCACTGATGAAATAACTTTTTGAACTACCAATTAAAGCTGACCATATTGCAACTTTTTTGGAAATATATATTAGCCTTTAGTAGTAGTTCTGTTTGCAGTTCTCTGCATTGGATGTTTTGCTTGTGTAGTTTGGGTCTTCTGAATTAACTTTTTATGAGGCAACATGTTCTACTGCTAGGGAAGTGCACAAAAGCATTGTGAACCAATATTGGTTCTGTGTTTGAGAAGGTGAACTCTGCAGACTCTTTTGAGTCTATGTGTAATTTAATATGGAAATAATATTGCTAATAATATTTTTTTTAAAGAAAATCTCATGTACACTTATAGTCTCAGTAGTTCATCACGATTAATGAGTAAGGATTATATTTTTATTATCTACATCAGTTCATGATTTTAACCAGATGTCCTTTTTCTGTTATCAAAAGGAAATATGGATATGAGCTTCAAATTTGTCTACAAGAAGGGTTAAAAGTAAAATCAACCATTTGCATTTCATTCTTGTTCAGTAGCTGTTTCTTCTGTGTATGTTTATGTACATATAAATATAAACTGCTTTAGATTGCAGCTTCTTACGGAAAGGTGATTTGTATCTTTGAGCCAGTCAGCCTTTTGAAGCAGAGCAGCAGTCATCATAATGTAAGTATTGCATCACTCCTTGATTTATTTGAGCAGTTATAAAGCCCATATCAGTTTTCTGGTTTGCTTTAAAGTTGAAGATTTTTTTGACGTCTTCTTTTAATGCTAGAATAAAATTGAGATATAAGGTGGTGCTTGGGAAGTGAAAATGGTGGGATAAGGACAGAGGCCTGTTATTTGAAATAGTTTTAATAAAGAAGGTTTTACTGTATTGCTTCATAGTACTTATTTATGTAACCCTGCAGTTCATAACCGAAATATTCCAGAACCGAAAAAGACGTACACAGCCCTGTTCTGCAAATAGTGTAGCCATTACAATAGGAATTCCTTTTTGATGTGTTTTACAGTTGTTACTTTTGCATATTAAACTACATGCTTTTGCCCAAATCTATAATAGTTTCAAAAATCTATGGCTTTTTTAGAATATCTGACTAAATGCTTATATTTCAGTGTTAGAATGCTGAATAAGAACAGTATTTATTCTCTTAGTGGTTTAGTGATTAACATCCAGAATCTTAGTTTCTAAATAATAATATGATTTAGAGCAAGTTATTTAACCATGCTTCTTACATGAAGAGTGATACTCATATAGTTAGAAGCATTAGATTCTAATTAAAGCCAGTTTGATTATATGAGAACTTTGATTAGAAGTTGCTCAAGGAGCTTCTGTCTCCCTTTTCATGGATTTGGTTTCTCCATGTATATTAGGAAATTGTTTATATGGCCATCTAGTGGATTGCCTTCTTTGTACTAACAAACTCAGTCACGTGATTCTTGGTGTAGTTGTAAGTTTGTGGTATATTATATATTAATTAAGTAGCTGGCATTGAATATATATTTTTATATATATATATATATATAAAATATATATAGTGTGTATATATGTAAATTATTATATATATTATATATATAATATATGTAAATTATTATATATATTATATATAATATATATATAAATTATTATATATATATTATATATATAAAATATATATAATAATTTATATCACTGGAAAGCGGTGGAATAAAATAATGGTAAAATGTGAGTTCCTAAGCTCATACGAATATTTTAGAAGTACTGCTCTCATTTTTGGGCATTGGAACCGTTGAATCCATCCTGAATGTTTTTCTAGACTGGTAAATAGTACACTTAGCTTGAAACTTCAAAGTTAGTGTAGTAACTGTAGGCAGGAGAGGAAGCACTCGCCATCCATGGTTTGCTTTCAAATGTTTATAATTGAAGAAATATTCTGTTACTTCATTCTTTCGGTTAGCCTCTCTGTAATATATTGTTCCAGGTTATTTTAAGATTGTGTCTGTCTTACATTTACCAGAATGTACAGGTCCTTAAAAAAAAAATAAAACCACAACAAAAAAACAACTAGCTTCAGAAATGTTTTGTTTAGATCCTTATTAGGAGATGCTGCTTTCTTTTTTCTGCCAAACTTCTGAGAGATTGAGCTGTCATATTTTAACTTTCACATCTATTTGATGTGATATTTTTGGGGTGGGGGATGATTACTTTAAAAAAATCTGTCTTTGAGAATTAAGAGAAAAACATGTTGGCTCTTAGTATTTTTTTGAGTAATGTATTCAGTTTCTTCTGTAATTCAAGGCATCAAATATTTGCAGTCTGCTATGGAAACAGACCACATAAATGTTTTGTGAATTTAATTCTCAATTTGTTCCAGTGAGTGAACTAAAAACTAAAGATAATTGACTGTCCTATTGTATAGTAAAAAAGAGGGGGAGGGAGGAAGAATCCTGTATGTTATCCTAACCTTATTGAAACCCTCTAATTCAACAATGGCATGGATATCAAACACCAGGTGCATATAATAAATTTCATTTTTTATATATCTTTTCTTTGTTCCAAAATAAAATTGCATTTCCCAACTTATTTTATGTATGGAAGTTTTTTCAATCTGTATTTTGAAATGAGAGGTTAGAAACTTCTATATGTATGGTCATACTAGTGAAAAACTATTTTGTTTCAAAGACAAAATGAATGAATTTTTATTAGATAAGCAGTAATGTAGTTTAAACATCCTTCATAAAAGTTGGAGAATGCAGTGAAGATGTTTTATTTCTATTATAAAGAGAAGGAAGTGTTTTCATGCTCATGTTTGTGAATGCTTAAAATTTCAGGTACTACATTATCAGTGGCAGAAGAGTGCTCAGATCACACTGGAAACCATAGTACATAATCTAACATGGGATCCCACAGGTAGGAATAGAATAAAAGAAACATCTATCTGTTTGATACTAATTTCTTATATAAGTTTTACCATTCTTTAAGGGACAAGGAAAAGATTTTTGTTTTGTCCTAGCATGATGGAGAACACCAAGTGGAGTGAAATCTACCCTTTGTCACTTATTACAGGAGAACGAAAATACTAAGTGCATCTATATGGTCTGACTTGATTGTTCTTGTCTCAGCAGTTTCTAATGCTTATAACCGTGGATTAAATGGTAGTGGTTGTTGAGAAAGAGGAGTATCTACAGTAGGTGTTTCTTTTAGGGAATTGCTAAAATTTGGGTAATTTTCACAATTTGAACTGTAGATGCTCAAATCTACCAAAAAAATCTAGAAAAGGTATATCTGCCATGTTTTGTTCTACAGTTTCAGCTTTGCAAAACTTTTTTTCTTCTTTCTCTTTAAAGAAGTCTATATCTTCCTACTTTTTTTGGAGTTTGATTATTATAAATATTTGTTTTAGGTACTCGACTGTTGACTGGTTCCAGTTGTCTTCAACTTTGGTCCAATGTTCCTTTGGAAAACCCTTCTGACAATGACAGTACAGAAAGAACAGATATTGGACTTGGAGAGTGGAGATGTATCTGGCAATGCAAGTAAGAAATGGATTTAAAAACAAGTAATTCCTGTTTCCTTGCTTATTCGTACTTTTCAGATAAAATATCTAATGTAGTTCAGTGAAATTATATTGCATACTGTTATTTGATAAATGTTATTGATGTGTGATAAACTTGAATCCTGTCTTCCTTGGCTATGTAATGTTTCTTTCTTCTTACAAGATCAGTTGTAATTGGTTTTGGGGTAGTTCATCTTCTTAGGCAGTTCTTCAGTTATACTGAACACCAGTAAAATATTGAGGGGAGGCTACTATTGAAACTGTCCCAGTAGACACTGTTCCTTGTACAAGAAGTAAGGTGAAAGCTGCACAATTGAAAATTATTGTACTTGCAGGACTGATGAAAATAAGCTTTCTTCTGTGTTCTGTGTAACATCTCCCTCCTTTCACACACCTTTTACTGTTTCTGTGTTCTGGATATTTGGAACAGTCATGCCAAGGTTGATACATTCTGGTTTACTGTGTCTCTGAATGCTCTTCTTGTATTCATGTTGATTTTAATATTTGCATCTGTGTGTTGGTACATTTAGAACAGTTTTAGTTTAGTGCTTCAGTTTATAAGATAGTTTAAATGATGGTCCTTCCTACTATAGGAGGGCTTTTCTAGTATCTTGGGTGTGCTGTTCGCTTGGGAGCACTGTTCGCTTGGCAGTCTCCTAAATAAGTTTGCCAAAGTGGCTGGCTGGATGGACTCACCTGAGGTTATGCTTCATGAAGCTTTTAGCATTGCTTGGGCAGTTCTCTGGATGAACCAGAACATCCTTTTTATAATCCTTCAGTTGTTTCTTTTTCTCTGTAGTTGAACTTTTATCAAAGGTGTGTTTAAAATCCCAAGATCATCCAAATGACAACTGAAAAATTTCTCTTTGCATACAATGAACTTTCTAAAGATAAGAAGTTGAAGATTTACTCTGTTTATTATGACATCTTTGGTTGCTCATCTCTCATCCTAATAAGGGGAGAAGTCAGCCTGTAGATGGAATGCCATGGAGTATGGCTTTAGAATCTGGGGTTGTGGTACCAGTAGTCAAGATCATACAGGTAGTGCTTTTCCTCTGTCTCTTCTATAATATGTTTTGCATTTGTGTCAAGTATAAAGACTTACAGGAGTCATCTTAGCTCTCCACCTGTTCTCCTCTTTAAAACTTTTTGTTCGAGACAGAACTAAGTGTTTTCTTCTTTGAACTAGTAGGTCCTGGGAAGGGTCAACATAACTTGCCTTCTCTGTTCACCTTTTATGCCTATATGTTTTCTGGCGTTTTTACTGCAGTTAGATTTAGAATAGGTTTTTCTTAAGGGGAAGTTTGCAAGGCAGTGATTTTGTGTTACTACCCTTTGCCAGAATAATTTTTAGTGTCTGAAGGAATCATTCCCAAATGTCTTTGTATTTGCCCCAGTAGGAGAATTTTGCTTAAACCCGAGTGGATTTCTTTGATACGTGGCTCTTGTAATTGCCTTGCGGTTGTTACTGCACACACTAAATGCATCGTGCTTTTGTTGACCTGTTGGTGAACTTAATCAGGACTCAACAACTTTCTATATATATCTAATACATTCGAGATGAAAATGTACACTGTATCTGTGCTGCACTATCAGATTCCTTTATGTTCTTGTTGCTATTAACAAGCCTGTCACTTAGGCAACAACTCAGTTCTTCAAAACCTGTAAAAGGAGCTTATTTATTAGTATTTCCAATTAAAGTAAAACACTACAGAAATGAACCACATAATTAGGTTTAGAATATTTTGGTGTGGCATCTTGTATCGCTGTGATTCGTGTAAAAACTACTTTCACATACTTTTTAACTTCATTATTCTTTTTACACCTTTTTCTTTTCTGGAGTTGTAGGAAGTATAAGAAATGGAGCTGTCTTTCAGTTAAGTTGGAAGATAATATCAGACAACAGACATCAGTTTGAAATCCAAAGGATTGCAAAGTGGAAGTAGAACAGTTAAATTTGTTAGCAGCTATTTTTCATTTATGATATTTTTGAATATTGGATACTGTATCACCCTCAGGTTTTCTGGTTTTCTTGTCTGACCACAGCAATGTGTTGCACATGAGTTTACCTTCTAGTCCTTTTGGACTTTGTTAAAACTTAGTTGTTTCGCAAAACATAATATACACTTGTATTTAATAATCAAACGACTTTCCTAAATTCAAGGAGAAACAAATTGTTTAGAATTCTAAAAAAGCTCTTAAAAATTTTTTTCTTTTTGTCTTTTTTTCATAGAACTGCTTCTCAAGTTTGTTTAATGAAATTCTCACCAGATGGGGAGTTTTTTGCTACTGCTGGAAAGGTAAGCTTTTTTTTCCCTAATGGTATTGTACTAGTTCTGATAAGCTATTAAAGCAAACAAACTAAAACACATTTAAAAAAAAGGCACTTATTTGATTAAAAAATTCTTTTGTTCTATTTTTGGCATATTTGTCTATGCATCTTTAAGTTTTGGTAAGCAGGAATTTGGGAGAAAAGCAATTTGAAGCAGGGAGGCAACACACCAAATATTCACTGCTTACTACTTTAAAATACCCATTTTTAATTGGTACCAAATTATAAGACATCAGAAAAAGAAGAGTTGGGGAATGGGGGGAGATCTGTGGATGAGATCGCTGCTGGATGTCCTTTTAGTGAGGAAATACATTCAGGATGTCACTATTACTGTGACACCATTAATAAAAAAAGAGCTCTCATATGTTTCTGTGCAAACGTGTCTGTATGCTTATTTGTGTACATAGAAGAGAATTCACACTCCCCTCCATAGGTATATTCACACATCGTTAATGTCAGTGTTTGGGGCCAGTCTCAAAGATTACTTCTGTGTGCAGCACTGGGCAGTTTAACAGCAAAAGCGAAACCCCTTGGCAAAATAAGCAAAAAAAATTAATGCAAAAAGTCAGTCTTGTCTTTTCTCTTCCTGAAACTAACAAACTAATCTTTTATTTATACTCCAAAACTTGTTGTTCAGGTTTGTAAGAGAATAATGTCCTAATAAGTCAAAGCAGAAAAAAAAAATCAAGATCATGTGGAGATTAAGTGAAAAAATGTGGCAAGTACATGCAAGAATTTATATCACTTGTTAAGGAATTTGAGTGAAATTACTCTGCAAATAATACTATTGTCTTTATTTGAGGGGAGAGTCACACTGACATTGGTCAAAGAGTTACAATAAGAATGTCTATATCCAACTTGTGAGAATTTATGGAATTATCAAAGTAGATTGTGGAACAAACATGCCGGTTTCAGGTTATTGTTATGAAAAAAGTAACTGAAAACAGTATAAGCAGTTTTGCACAGGTTAACAGATGCAGGTAGGCATTGAGTTTGTGCTGCCAACTACAGAACCTGGCAAAGGCTGCAGAGTTATTACAAAGGAAACAAAATGCTAGTATGTCACATTAATTGGGACAATGCAATTGCTGAGGTTAGTGAAAACCTGGTTTAAGTGTCACAGAATCCTGAGCAGTAGTAACCTGACAGAATGAGTTTCAGATAGAAGAAGGAAAGACAGTTTTGCAATCTGGTCTGGTCTGTCTTGGAAACACGAATGAAAAATGAGTGTGTACATGTAAAGAATGGTTAGAACAGTGTTTGATTTAGTAATAGAGTGTGGAACTTTGCTGTTTGGTTGCTGTTTGGGTCATAATGTGCCTTAATACATGCTTGAAAAACAAAGATTCAGGGATAGTTCAGTCTGCAAATGAACCTTGCTTTTGAAAGGTAGTTGTTGTCCATATTTTCATGATTCACTTACGTGCATCAGGAACAGGCGAGTAATGCCCATCTTGATTAGTTGTGTTTGTTTTTTGCTTTAAACTTGCCATTTCAGGTCATCATGCTTGTTTGGAAGAGTAACTTTTAAGGCATTTGCTATCTTTAAAGAAGAGATAAAGATGTAAGAAAGCTGTAAAATAACCTAGATTTCTTTTTCTAGGGAAACTATATTCCAACTGACTAGCTTCCAACATACAAAGTGGAGTACTAGACTTTCTTATATTCTGTATAATAACAAAGAACCAAATTCTAATGCTCCATTCTTTTTTTGCTTATTTGGTTGTTACATTGGTTGCTATATGTTCTGTGCTGCATTTAGCCATTTGCTGACTGAAAGAGCCATTCCAGCCGTGTTTCAGATAACTATTACTTACAAAAATTGTCTGAGTACACGTTTTATTTTAAAAAAAAAGTGTTCTATCATTGTCAGCAATATACATTATATGTATTACACTTTTTTTGATGGGTAGGAGTTAGTATTTATTTTGTAAGTCAAGTTTTAATGGATTCTAATGTTATACTTTGATAGAATTATTGAAAAATGAATTAATCTGCAAATAGCTTCTATAGGGGTAATACTCTTGCAGAATTTTTGACTAGAATGTCTTATGTCCTATTGTGTTTTCTTACATTATAAACTCACTCAAAGCAAAATTACTGAATAAGTAAGAAAAATTAATAAATTAGAAAATTAATAGCATACTTTTTACCACAAATGCTTAAGTCAGTTACCTGCCTGGAAAATCTTCAAACACATCTTTATTTCTGTGTCTTGTTTCTTCATTTAATTTTTTATGAGGGACAATGCTGATGAGCAAAACAAACTCCCTCTCCTCCCAGTAGGATCATCAGTTGATACAGTATTTCAATGCCATTCATATTTAATAGCTGATCAACAACATCAGTCTAGATTCAGATTAATTTATCTAGTCCTTGAAGGCATAATCAATTTATGTGTGTATCTGACAAAAGCAGATCGAGCAGTGCTCAGCTTGATTTTTGACATGGCGTCTATGACCTTTGTGTGTTTTCCCAACACTTAAATTTGTGCTAGGGGGTTTTGGCTGTTTTCTGCCATGGTATAATTACTTGTATTAAGATTTGAATACCATTTCAAGCTAATGCAGCTTGAATTTTTGTGGTTAAAAATTGGCAGCTAATCAGGAGGACCAAAATTAAATCCTGTTAGTAATGGCAAGCAAGTTAAATGGAAGCTCTGCTACTGTGTTTTCTTTAAGATCAAGTTTCGAAGTTGTATTTACTGAACTTGTTTCTGTAAATTGTACTGAATTTGTTTCTCTGTGTTACTCTGATCAGAAAAGTATTTTACTTTAAAGATGAATGAAACCTCAAGAGACAAACCCAGAAGTACTTGAAGTGCGTCATACTCTTATGTGAGGTAGTTTTATTTGCTGTCTTTTCTTTTTTCCTTTCCACAGGATGACTGTCTTGTGAAAGTATGGTACAACACAGAGAGCTGGCGATCAGCCATAACACCACCTGGTGCCAATCCTGAAAACCAAGCAAAAGAAATTGATTTTTCATTTGTTTATTTGGCTCATCCTCGGTCAGTAAATGCGTTTTCATGGAGGAAGACCAGTAAATTCATGCCACGGTCAGTAGTTCTAACAACATGAAGTTCATAAGTTGCCCAAAAAACCCCCTGAACTATACAGTGTTCCCAGCTGTACAGTCAACAGTCACAAATTGGATGGTTTACTTCAGTTATTAATTTTATACTGTCTGTGTGTGTTCTTGAGAGGTAAGCATCCTCTTACCTGGAAAAGAACTAGAAAGTTGGAAGGGGAGTCTCACAGACTAACTTAGGCATTGAACTTAATATAAAATCAGCTCTTGGAAAAGTCTCTTTGCATTGTATTGATTGCACTGTCTGAAATGACCATTCATTCATTTAATCCCAGCTCGTTCCTTTCCATCCTAATGGAATCAGAGCAAATCAAAATAAGTCCTCTTCCACAAACATTCAAGTATTTTCATGTATTTTAATTTCTTTCTCTACCTGGTACAAAACTAGACCTCTGTCAGAAACAGTATCTGGAAATTCAAGTAAAATAATAATTTGGAACTGATATCTTGGTTTTGAGCTTTTTAGGGTGTAAGTTCTGATTCAAAATGACCTGTCCCTAATTTCCACCAGTACTTGCAGTCTCAAACTGAAATAGTGTTAGCATTTCTGTGCCCTGCAACCATTTTTTGGCTATATTATTCCAAATAGTAACCAAATTTGCATACCTTTATGTGGAGCAAGTTTATGCTGTCCTTTATACCACCCTGTAAGCAGAAGATTCTTCATAAAGCCATTACTATAGTTCTTAAATCACTTCTGAAAATCCATCTGCTCCATGATTCCGAAGGGAGTTTTGTGCTGACAGTCTGGTCAGATGATCTATATATCTTTTGAGCCTTAGATAAAGCTCAAGTGTAAACTTACATGAACTGGAAACCTCATGATCTGCATAGCTCTTTCCAGTGTTTAGAGTAATTGGATTTTTTGGCTATTTATGTAACACAAGTTGCATTTGGAAAAATAGTAATAAGGAAAAAATTCTAGCTTTCAATTGGCTGTTGTATCCCTGGTATCACTTGGTTTCTGTCCTTTGTATATGTAATTTTGTAAGTGGTAGATAGCGGTAAGATCTGGAATTAAGAAAAGATATCTAGAATATTATTAGCTTTTTATGTGAAGAGCTTTAAAAGGAAAAACATAAATTTTGCTATTACAAGTATGAATTATTCTTTGAATTGAAATCCACGATTTGCTGTTGCACTGTTATGTGATGAAGTTTGAGGTAATTTATAATCAGATACTGGAACAGATGGGAAAGCCTTTGATACATCTTAAGAATGTATTGATAAGTTTTTCTTTCATTAGTATGTTTAAGTTACTTGGTGCAATTCCAAAAACTGTTTGGAACTGTTGGTTTATTTTGATGCTATGTAATAGTAAGCAGCTTTTTCATACCTTAAATTTTCTTTCTTTAGTGGTGCTGTCTGCAATGTACTCCTGACTTGCTGTAAGGATAATGTTTGTCGTCTCTGGGCAGAGACTTTATTACCCAATGACAGTTTGTTGTATGGTGGAGGATACAGCAATTGGAGTGAAGCTGTGAACTTCGCAAATAACTTCAAGAGAAATATTTCAAGCAAAGAAAAAGTGCAAAGTGCTTTAGAGGTAAGAACTGAAATTGAACAGTGACAATAAACACTTGTACAAACATGTAATTTAGACAGGTTTATAATTATAAACTCAGACATGTATCATAAACTGAAATCCTTTATACCAGAGATGTGGATAAAATGCTATAATAGGGTGAGTTTCTTTGAAATCTTCCTTGGGAAATCTAAGTTGGACAGCTCTCCTACTGAACTTCTCACATTAGAAGACACACTGTTCCAAAGTCCCAGCTGCCTATTTTGGTCTGATGACTGAAGAAAAATGCTTTACAGTATCTAGTTCAAAGGGCTAGGAACAGTATGGAGCACATACTATACATAGGTTATGTGAAACTCAGGAGTGATGCTGCCTTAAAATGTATGGTAGGGGCTCACCTGTTACCTCTGAAGTTGTGAGATGTTCTCTGACTTCTGCAACTGGAAAAACAGTGGTCATATGGAGGGAATAAAAACAGCCTTTCTGCAGTAGTCCTCAAGTAGAGCAAATTGCTTGTAAACTTTAAGGCAAATGGTCTTTGCCAGATAGTGTTTCCTAACCAGTGAGAATCAGGAAGGTGAAGCAGTAGTGGTCTCCTGCAAAGTTATGTAGAGCTTATGTGGGCATTGTGCTTTTATCTTCATGGAGTGATGTGTTTAGTATGCTTATAGTGCTTTCTTAGCGCTTATGGCATACATGAAAAATATGACAGGCTGAAAGGCACAACACAACAAAGGAAATCGTCAAAAGATGGGAGAGAAACGAAAAGTTGGAGACAGTTCTGTGTTTCTGTTGAGAATGAGAGGCAATATTAGAGATCGGAAACCACAATTATATGAGAATTAAGGAAACACTGTTTACATGTGGATGCTGTGTTAAGATGCAAAGCACAACAAGTGAAAAGGAATGCCAAGGATGTAATACAAATTGTGTATCTTCATGTACCTGTATGTGCTTACATAGATGCCTACAGCACAATGGGCTTGAACTAAGTCAGTCTTAAAAATCAAATATTACTTTTTCCCTTGGAAACATGCATTTGCATAAAAGAGGAAGACCTTAAAACTCATTGGGCCCTAATGAAGTGCTGATCTAATTAGGTCCAAAGTCCAAATCCAATTTTTCAGTCTCTGAAATGGGGCTACTCAAATTTGCTGCTTTGTTCAGAATCCTCAATAAGCATGGTATATGTTTATGAAATACAATAGTATTTTCTGTTTAAATGTAAAAACTGTATGAACATTGTCTGCACACTGGAATATGAAGTAGTTACTTATGCGAAGGTGTTTCATGGACCCTCATAAATAAATCTGAAGGCATTGGTATCTTTCCATTGCAGACACCACCTGAATGGTGTAATATTGCAAGAAACTCCACTGATTCTTCAAAGTAGCTTTTAATCTGAGAAATACAATTCACTAGTTTCTAGAAAACCTCTTACAGATGAAATCTACTTTTTCTTTTTGAAAGGAATTAAAATGACACCTTGTTCTTCATGCAGTTAAACCTGAGGCACTTCCGACGAGGAAGGAGGAGGTCAGGTGCTGTTGTAGCGCATACTGGATATGCTCTGCATCAGCAAGATCCCCATGAAGTTCACAGGAACATTCCTCCTCATGCAAATGCCCTTTGTCACTTCCATATTGCTGCCAGTATCAACCCAGCCACAGGTAAGAAATGTGGTCCATCTTTGCTGCAAAATGAACTGCAATTTCTGTTAGGTATGTCTTCTCTGTAGAAGCTTAACAAATGTCTTTGTACAGTATTTACATGATCATGCAAAATTGCTAGTATGTTTGTTTCATTTATGCATGAAAGAACCTTCTACAGTAATGAAATGATTTGAATAAATTTTCTCTGCAGTAATTCTGTCTTTCATTTTGTCATCTTTTAACTGAGATTCATAGTGGTCTAAGATGGAGTAAGGTAAGTATTTGTAACTGGAGCTACAATTTACTGTGAATTGTGTATGATACTGGGAGCGCACTGATGCAATGAAAAATTTCTAAGCTGATTAAAATCAGTACGTGACACTAAGTGTGTGAAATAACCACATGTTCCACTACTTCTGTTCTGTCTCTGAACGAAACAAAACACGCCTTCATCTTGCATTCCATAAACTTTAATACTGTCTAGCACTCAAACAACATGTTGATAAGCATTGAGGAAACTCCTCTGTAGTTGCTAATATTTCTATCTTCATAATCTTTGTGTATGCTGAAAATGAAGTGCACGTCTGCTCATTGCAAAACGGAATAGAAATGCAATATTGAATGGCCTTTCATTAAGGTTTTACTGCTGTTATGTGGTTTTCTGTGTCTAGACTTAAAGAACAAATGTATTATGTCATTCTTACCTTAAACTAGTTAAGCTCTGTCTTATAGTATTTTAAAATTGTTTTTCTGTCTCTACTGACCCTTGTTTGAAAGGCCAGTTTTGATCTAAAGGCATTCATGATGAGTTCATATTTGTATCTGTGCAGTCTTTGGTATGATTGTAAAGAACAAGTGATTTCAGTTAAAATTGCTGTGCTAAGCAAAGCTGTAAACCCTTTCTCCTCCAAGATTAGTCTTCAGCATTTTTTAGTATTGGTTCATTTGTTCATATTTTAACAGATAGGACTAGAATCACATTGAGCCTACCAGAGGGAAACTTCTTTCAGTTTTGTGTTGTACCATCAGTGCTATCCTATGTGTTCAGGAAAAGTCTCCAGTCATTACATGTATTACTACCCAATTCATAGGGGAAAATTTCTTCAAAACTTCATGAAGATTTGTAGTTTTCTTCTCTACTTTCTCATCTGCAGATTGCACAAGGAGCTAGATAACCTTTTCTTGTGGCTAGCACATAATCTTTCACCTTTTTTTTTTTTTTGTACCTAGTCTTTTCTTATTATTTTTATACACAATAGATAGTGCCTTGGTTTAAACCCAGCCTGCCACCAGGCCCCACGCAGCCACTCTCTCACTCCCCTGTCAGCAGGACTGGGGAGAGAATCAGAAGGGTGAAAGCCAGAAGACTCCTGATATAATAGAGTTTAATAGGGAAAGCAAAACAAGGAATTATTTCACTACTTCCCATGGACAGGCAGGTGTTCAACCATCTCCAGGAGGGCAGGGCCCCATCTTACGTTAGGGCTACTTGGGAAGACAAACACCATCGCTCCTTACATCCTTCCTTCCTCCTCCTTACCCCTACTTTTTATGCTGAGCATGATGTTGTGCGGTCTGGAATATCCCTTTGGTCAGTTTGGGTCACCTGTCCTGGCTGTGTCCTCTCTTAACTTCCCATACACCCCCAATTTCCTCGCCAGCATGGGAGTACAGAAAGCAGACAAGGCCTTGAGTCTGTATAAGTGCTAACATTGCTCAGCAATTACGAGCAAAACCATCTCTGTATTATCAATCCTGTGTTCAGCACAAATCCAAAAAACAGACCCATTCCAGCTGCTGGAAAGATGATTAACTACCTTAGCCAAAACTACCCAGCACAACTAAATAAACTTTGATTTTGCTTTTAATAGTCTTTCCAATATAAATTCGCCTAACAGGAAATTCACAGAATGAGAATAAAAATAATTTTGAAAAAGATTGGAAAAATATTTTCCTAGTTATTCAAAACTTGTCTGTGACCTTTTTAATTGTATATTCATTTTATATTTTCTGTATTAATCTGTGTCTATTACTGTCTTTTGGATCACTTGGTCTTTAACTCAGTTGCTTGGAAAATAACAGGTTGTTCTTTAAAGTAACTTTAACATTCTAAATCTTAATTTGAAGAAGTATGTGTTCTTCCTCACAGTCAAGTCCTTAAGTACCTCAGTCTAATGAGATTTTCTGAGTAGGCCTTTTTGTTTGCCCTATCGAAATTGGATTTAATCTGAAAACCTAATTGTATTTCCTTTCATTTCATTTAAAACAAATCAGTTTGTGATCTCTCACTTGAAAGTTTGCCCTTACTACAACATTTTAAAGTAGTCAATAAAAACTTAAGGCCAAAACAGCTTCAGATTTTGAGGAATAATGTTGTCATATGTAAGAATAAATATAAAATTTCATATAGTATATGAAATTAATTTTTTTATAGTGACAAAATCCTTGAGACCTGGTTTTATATGATGGTGTTATTTCAACGGATGTTCAGCTTGGGTGGAGTTCAGTGGTTACTACGACAAAATTGTCTCTAGGTAATTTCAGAAGAAGTTCTTCCATCCAAAGACACTAGTATTTTTCTGGAAAGAGTGATTGTGATTTATGAAGCAAGTAGAAATTCACTAGGGATAATGTCCAGAGCTGGGCATCAGTTAGAAACTGGTAATTTTGAGGTAGGAGAATGGAAAAAAATAGTGATTTCTTATCTGAAGAGTAATCTTTTTAGATCACCTTACTCAGCTTTGTGTTCCGAAAAGGGGTCAACAGAATTTTTCCCTCCAAGATCTGTTACTATCCGTATATATAATGCTATTTTTGATACTGGCATTGGCCTATTTAGGAAGGCAGACTGTATTTCTTAAATCATCTGTACTCCTCTTGCCTCCTTCACCTACTGCATCCCCTTCCCACAATAAAATTACTGGTTGTCCTGGTAGTCCTTTTGTTTTATCTGTGTGCTCTTAGTTATAATTTTCTTTGACTAGATTGGAGGATTAGTAATTCAAAGCCGTCATTGACTTTGATTAAAACCAACAGATTTTGAGTGAAAAGTATTTTGTCTCCCAGGACATGGAATGTAAGTAATGCTGCATAAAAAGGAAGCAGAAGGAGATGGGAATATACATGGAGGCTTCTAGGTGGGAATTACATGCAGGCTGAGCTTTTAACATGTTGTTTAACATCAGTGATTTGAGGAAATTTCAGTAAATCACCTAGCCGCCTTTTAGCTACGCTTAATTTAAATGATGTTGCTCTGCAGCAGTCTGATCCTTGCTTCTGTCACACACTTTGTGATTACTGCTGTGTTTTTCACAGCAACATGGGGCACCGGTTACCATCAAAGGGCAGTGTCAAATAACAGAATCTATCAGAATTAGAAATTCTGGGATTTTGTGATGGTGTTACAGGGGGTGTCATCTGTTGACTGTACTGGTTTTTGCTTGTGTAAGCCTGTAGTCTTTGATTACAATGTATATCTGCAGCATCCATTGTGGACTAAATGTTGGAAATCATGCTTAAATTATTTGGGTCATACTGAGCTGTAGTAGCAAAAGACAAGGTAAATTAACCTGAATGTACAGTGTTACATCAAGAAGATATAACCTCACAGGGTGGTACTGTGATCCTAAGGTAAGCATTACAAAGAACGTCTCTGTGGAACATCTCTTGTGGTGGCTGAAAAGAGATCACGCAGGTGAAAGGAATGGCGAGTGGCAATACACTGCGTGTATTTTTTTCAAAACAGGGTTTCTGCTTAAAAATAATTTCTCTAAAATGATTTTTTGACCAAACTACTTAGTTTTAAAAAAATGTCAACATCTTTTTTTGGTAGATATCCCTCTTCTCCCTTCTATCACATCTCTGAGTCTTGGTGAAAATGAAGAAAAAAGTGGTCCTTTTGTTGTGCACTGGCTAAACAATAAAGAACTTCATTTTACCTTATCCATGGAAGTGTTTTTGCAACAACTTAAAAGGAGTTTTGAACATCATTCTCCTGAGACTAATACTGAGGAATCTAATCAAATGGATGGCAGATCAGAAGAAGGTAAAAGTTAGAGAGACATATACCGTTTAGAAAAATGGCTTTCATTTTAGAAAGTAGTTTGTAATGTTCCTTCAGGTGACGTCAGAGGTGGGCAGCTTGACATGGAAGACACATATTACAGTAGCAGTTCTATGCATTTTTTTCCCATATGCTGAAAGTACCTAAGTGACTTTAAAAAATCTCTATCTAAAAAAGCTGTTGGTTGGGGTTTTTTTTTGTTTGTTTGGGTTTGCTGTTTTTGTGGGTTTTTTTATGGTTGTTCTAGAAATTTTGAGTTAATATATGCTGAAAACTGCACTGTTTACTTAGGCTGACCTGAAGGCCTTTGCATAAAAGCGTTACTTTAATATTAAGGAAGCAAGTGCAATACTTTGAATTAACTTCCTTTTTTTAGATATTAACATACACTTCATTTAAATAGCTTTATTCTGTAATATAATATATTCAATTAATTTATATATTTTAGAGCTTGGTGCTCATGTTCTGTCTATGTATGCAAAAATTTGTATAAAATGTGGAAAAGAAAAATATTTCAAATTAAGGTGCAATATAAACTATTTTGGTTTATTAGACATTAAGGTCCACTAGAGGATTTCTGGTTATAATTTTCATTCTTTTAGATTAGTTCTTTAATTTTAAAGTAGTTCTCATATGATTGTCTTATAAGAGGCCTGAAAGGTGCTCCAATGCCTGAATAACACCACTTGTTATACTGCTGGTTTTGAATATAATATATATTTATATATCTCTGTGTTCTAGAAGCTGATGAAATTGGGGATGAGCAAAAAGGAAACCAAGAAAAGAAGGAACTGAGCGATGAGAAAGCTACTCCAAATTCAAGCCTTGTTCCTTTATCTTCTGCTATTATTGATCATGAAATTGAAGTTCTGCTCTCTGAATGGAGTAAAAATGCTGACATGCTATTCAGTATACATCCTATGGATGGTTCACTGCTGGTGTGGCATGTGGACTGGCTAGACGAATACCAGCCTGGCATGTTTCGCCAGGTGCAGGTACTTTATTTCTTCTGCATTGTACATAGTTACTCAGTGAGACGTATGATGAGACAATAACTAATACTTATTCTTCCTTTCTTAAAATTCCAGGTGTCATTTGTCTCAAGAATTCCTGTTGCATTTCCAACGGGTGATGCAAACTCTCTTTGCAGAAGTATAGTGATGTATGCTTGTACCAAAAATGTTGATTTAGCTATTCAACAAGGCAAACAAAAGCCTCCTGGCCTTACACGATCTTCATCTATGCTTATCTCTTCTGGACACAGTAAATCAACCAACAGTTTAAAACTAAGCATCTTCACACCTAATGTTATGATGATTTCCAAACATGCAGATGGGTCATTGAACCAGTGGCTAGTGAGTTTTGCTGAGGAATCTGCTTTTTCAACCGTACTCAGTATTTCACATAAATCCCGATATTGTGGTCACCGTTTTCATCTTAATGACTTGGCTTGCCACTCAGTATTACCACTGCTGCTTACAACCTCACATCACAATGCTCTAATTTCACCAGATGTTGAGAATGCAATACAGGCAAATGATTCCTTGAGGTCTCAGGAGTCACCAGTAAGAGTTCAGAGTAGAGCCAATGCAAATGTGACATCCCAGGATCCCAATGCGGTTTACAGTGAACTTATTCTTTGGAGAGTAGATCCTGTTGGGCCTTTGTCCTTTTCTGGTGGGGTTTCTGAACTTGCCCGGATCAATTCTCTTCATATTTCAGCTTTTTCTAATGTTGCGTGGCTGCCCACACTTATACCCAGCTATTGCCTTGGTGAGTTTTGTTTCCTGATTTGCGAAATGTTTTAGAATAAAAGTAAATAACCTAATAATGCTTTTAAATAGATAATATAGAAATATTTGAATGTAATGGAAAGAATATTAAGTATGGGTCCTTTACTTCACAAATTTTCAAGCTGCTGGTACTTGGGAATTCTTTATTCTTATGTGAAGATTGGCTGTGCTCTTCTGTCTTATTTTATGTATTTGATTTTTTAGGAGCTTATGCAGTTAAGTTTTTAAATACAAGTGCATTCTTCAGAGCATGTTGAACTCTTAAAAGCTGAGGAAGGTTCAGCTCTAGTTTGCAAATGGGATTCTCATTTCCTTTAATATGCTTTGATTTGATTGCTGAGCACAGCATTAAACTTTGTAATTCTTGCTTGTGAATAGAAGTTAACATTTTTTATGCTGAATTGTTTTCTGTCATAACTTCAAAACTGCCTCTTGTCCAGAAAAAAAAAATAGAAGGAAGCAAGTTAGTGTTTGAATAGTTGAGCACTTTTTGCCTTCCTGCTTTTCAGGTGCATACTGTAATTCTCCAAGTGCCTGCTTTGTGGCTAGTGATGGGCAGCATTTGAAATTATATCAAGCTGTGATAGATGCTAAGAAACTTCTGTGTGAGCTCTCCAATCCAGAAATTTCTGTAAGTAAAAAGCCATCTCAAGTTTTTGCACGTTACAACTTCATTCAGTCTCACTAGGCTCAAACGTATTGGTAACTAAACTGGTTGCTGAGGATTTTACAGGTGATTCTGCTTGTAAAAGCAGATGAGATGAAACTTTTTTTAGCCGCTGTATATCATTTAATCTCAAACTCTGCATACTGAGGCAGGCCAGTGTTTGATTGGGAAATGCCTCTGAAACACTTGCACTATGAGGAATAATACCTGTGTGTGTGCATTGCCATCCTAATGAAAAGCTGAGATGACAGTGCAGCTTGGGGAAAGGACAATACCTTGCTAAATGTGGGGCTTTCCAGATATTCTTGTCACTTTTCACCCGTCCAAACCCTATGTGCTTTTGATAAATGGGGAATATTACCTGTGTTCCTACTGAATCACAACCAGTGTAATATTTAGTGCTTTAGTTAACATTTGTGTAGTGATGTTGCACCTACCTAGCAGGCTGTGTCACAGAAATGCACAAAACTAAGTTAACAAGACCACCCCTCTGACTCTTTTTAAACAGAAGTATGTTGGTGAAGTTTTTAACATCATAAGTCAGCAATCTACGGCTCGCCCAGGGTGTATCATTGAACTGGATGCTATCACAGAGCTTGTAAGATTTTCTCCTATACTCATTTTTCACCATAATTAGCTTTTTTAAAAAGTGTTAATAGTAAATGTGATACCTGTAGCTCTCTGTCAGGTAAAGATGAGGTATTTTGAGACTGTGGTGTATACTTGCTCTTGTTTTCAGTAATACCTGTAAGTGAAAAGAATGTGTGTAATGAAAGTGCATTTTCATGAGAAATCTTTCACTGATGTGTATAACTTAGCAAGTTAGAAGCTGTCATGTTAGAGAGCTTAAGCAGTACATTCCATAATGTTCTCTTTTTGTTTGTGTTTTTACTTTCTTAGCATGGCCGGAAAACACAGTTATTCCATGTTTTTCAAGAAGACTTCATTTTACATAACCAGGAGAAGGAAATGCCTGCAAAGAAGAACAATTTATCAGACTCTGGTAAAGAATTCTTTTTCATAGAACATTGAAATTTTCATGCCACAGCAAAAAACTTCTTAATAAATAGCTTTTGTCATTTTAAGGTCAAATACCTTACTTTGAGATCTTCAGAAGAATTTCTAGTCTAATGGAATTCATGGGTGTTTCACTTCCTCTGAGTTATGTGCAACTAAGTTTTAGATAAAGTAGTTTAAATCATGAGATACCCCTTATGTAGTGTATTAAGCAGTCCCTTCCTGATACCTATCTTACGTGAGGGGGAAGGGGTTTTAAATGTGAAGCCTGTAGTGGTAGAGTATGACATAGAGAAATCTTATTGTATCCTGTCATGGTGGATGTTCATCCTTTACATCAGCTAAATACTGCTCCTCAGGCCTTGCATGGTATAATAAATGGCAGACCAAATAATTCGCCCTCACTAGAATACTATGAGTAGTGTGTGGATTTGTAGGTCTTTGGGCAGATCTGAGTTGCTGTGGAATAAATGATTTGTTTTCCTTGGTGGAGTGGATCAGTGATTCTGTTATGTAGGCATCACAATTTTGTGTTGTTCTGTTCCAATGAAATAGTGTGGGGAAAAGAGGGTCAGAGTAAAGTTTGTAGTAAAGTGGTAAAGGAAGTCCTGAATGAAAGGAAGCAAAAGGCATGGAAAAGTGTCAAAGGGACCAAGGAACATACTGCTTGAACTTTATATTCATAGTGATCATTTGTGAATTGGCTGTTTCTACTTGAGGAAAAGATTTGGAGTAGTGGAGATAATCCCAGCCTTCAACAGAGTTCAAAAAATGCAAATGGGATGTTGAAAATTAGGCACAAAACAGAGAACAAAAAGAAGTGTTAATAATAATGGCCAGTCTTCGCGAACGAAGATTTGGGGAAAGGTCTTTTACCTTTCCAGCCTGCGCAATGGATTTTTTAGGTGAGACACAGCCTGCGCTGAACTGAGCCCACCCTTTAATCCTAAGGTTCATCTGCCGGGGCCAAGCAAGCTTGGACAATGGCAGTGAGGTCCTCAGGACGTAGGTTTGTTTAGAGTGACCTTCTCATAGATGGATGGCCTCACAGGGCTAACGAGCTACCATCTGCCCGGGAAAAAAAAGAAGTGTTACTGTACACCTAATTGTATGTTTACGTCTTGAATATGATACACAGAAAGGATTTAAAAAGAAATATGGAAGACATTTGATCTTAGAAAAGACAACTGTATGTATCTGTATGTGTTCTGAAGTTCTGCATGGATTGCTGCCATGTAAGGAATTGGGCTAAGTGGAAAACCGTAAATTAACACTGGGTCATTTGCATGCGTTCTAATCTGAAAGTATTTTCTAATCCTTTAAAGCCTTCTAGTTTTTTAAAAGAACACTGTTTCATCTTTAATAATGCATAAAGATTGTTTTTAAAAAGAATGAATTAGTTTGTTTTTCTCTAGTACCATAAGCACCACAGTGTCAAACACACAGGGCAAATACAGCTTATTCTTGATCACGTCTTACGTAGATAAACAGCAAAAGAAGGGTCAGAGGAATCATGGAGGAAAGATGATCACTGAACTATTCCTTCTTGGTCCTAATGGGTTTACTTTGATACTAAGAAGGGAGAATTGGCTTGGTACACCGTCCAGAAACGGGTTCCTATTGATAGTACAACTCGTGTCCTTTTTTCTTGGTATGAAACTATAGTAAATTAATTCTTGGGAAGAAGCATTGCATCTCTTGTGTGTTCCAGACTATTTGTAGTCCCAGTCTATATATAGTTGGTCTGGCTGGGTTGTGACCAACAAGCCTAGCCATTAGACCAAGCTGTGACTTTCAGAAATGTGGACAATGGCATTTCTTCTTTAGATATAATTTGTATAATTTTTATGAAAGCCAAACCTCTGTAACTGTTACAGTTACCACTAACAGATGGTTAAGAAACTGTGAGAGACAAACCTGTAAAAGACAAAGGTCCAGAGCTGGTAGTACATTCTAGGATCCAGCTTTATTATACACAGCAAAGTCACTCAAAAGTTATCTCTAAAAGAAAACATTGACAATTCTTACATGAGTGTATCCATAATTGTAGTGGTTGTTAGTTGTGATAAAATACTGAGAATTCATGATAGCTTGATGTGATTATGTGCTAGCCAGCATAATTTAGTTCTGCTTTCAGGTGAATAACCCCTAAGATATTCCTCTTCTCAGTTTCATCAGGAAACCAGCAGAATGGATTCTCCGAAAAATTCTACTTAATAGTAGTAGAATATACTCAAAGCCGTTCATTACTACATATGTGGCACTTACATTTGAAGTCAGTTCCTGTCTCAATAGGTAAGCTGTCTTTCTTGTAGTTTCCTTTTAAGAAGTAAGTTACTATCTAGTGAATATATCTGCTGTTCAATGTATTCTGAATTGTATTTCATCTTTTTGAAAAGAATCTGCAATTGATTACAAGCTTTTATCACAGCCCATTCTTTTTGGATTACTTAATCTTCAGAATGATGAAGCTTTTGAGTTCAGCCTGAGCCCAGAGTTTGGTATTTTTTGTGCATTTTAAGGGCAGAAATATTTAACTGGGTTAAACTTATTTAATACAGTCTAACAGTCAAGATGTTTTATTTCTCAGAATTTTTTCTTATGCCATTTTTGTGTTTACACGTTTTAATTTGGACCATGATCTGAAGCATCTAAGCATCAGTGATATCATCATAATTATAAACAATTTTGACGTTCTGAAATCTGCTGGTTCTCTTTCAAACTACCAAACTACCTCTAAAACTATAAAATTTTAAAGTAAGCAAAGATATACTTCAGTAGTTTTCTGTTAACATTTAAAGATTTGAAAAAAACATGTCTGAGATTCACCACTTACTGGAGGAATCTGTTATAATGCATGTTTCTGTTATTAAACTAAATTAGTATTTATTACTATTGCTTTCAAAGGCAGAAATAAGTATTATTGCAAGTAATTTATAAAATAGTGAGAATAAAAAAGATCCAAATTTTGTGATCTAGTTACGTGATGAGGATATTACTGATAAGGCTTTTCAGCAAATGTGTTGGCTATTCATGTTCCAAATCCATCAAATTCAACTTCAGCTCTTAAGTTTTATTTAAAAAAAAGGGAAAATTTATATTACGTAATCTCTGAGAACCTACATTTTAAGCGATAAAATATACTTGTAATAAAACTTTTCTGAAAAATAACTTTCCCCTTTTTGTAAGGTAAGACATGGACATCTTCATTTAATTTTCTAGACCTGCAGATATTTTATGCGCATGGAAACCTTATTTTCAGTGGATAGCCACATACATAACTCTCTGTCTGCAGTTTTGGTCTTTCTGGTTATAGTTTGATTGTTTTATAATTTCTCAGTAGTTATGGAATCTCAGAAGTGTTTAATCTGAAATATGCTAGCATTTCTCTTTGAATATGAATGAAAGTATAAGTCATGTTTTATCTGTCTTTTTTGGAACTATTAAGGTGAGTAAAATTACTTCTTGAGTTAAAAGAAATTATTGGTTTTTTAAAATTAACAATGCAAAATTTTTTTTAGATGAAAAGACAGGTTCAAATCCACCTGAGGAAGCAACACAAACAGAAGAATTGTATTCTTCACCTGATCCAGAGAAGATCCAATCACCTTTTACTCAAAAGTATCGGGCCTGTAGGGCAAACCTTCAGAGCACCAGCCGGCTTACTCTGTCTTCCAAAATGGTATATAGTCAAGAGCTGAATATGCCAGAAGGAGTAGAGATAATAAGTGTAAAGCCATCAGCAGGTTTGTAATTTTTTTCAAAAAGGACTAAAATTAGGACTCCTTGCCTTTCTGACTTTGGTCTTAAAATAGAAACAAAGTAGTAGTTAAGTTTGGTATTTGATGTTAAAATTAAAATGCCTGTAGGTGGATCCAAAAGGTTTGCTAAAACCTGTTTCCCTAACTTTATATCTCCATCCTGGAACTAATACAAAAATAAAGCTTTTCTTTAAGGTATAATATTTATTGAATTTCACATTCTTGCAATAAAAAGAATTATACAAGCACAAATTTTGTTTTGCAGTCATTCATGAAATTTTTTGTTGGATCTATAAGTTTTAAGGTTTTCATCAGTAGTCTTTCAGAAATATAATAGATTTACATTTTTGAATGGAGGCATGTTTGATGGAAGAGATAATATATAGTAATGTTCATGTTCAAATAATATAATTTGACTTTCCTCTAGAGAATGAAATGGAATCAAAAGGTAAAATGGTTTTGTGGTATTTTTGTCGCATTGTCTTCTTTGTGAGGCCCTGTAAAACAACCTCTTTGTGAGGAAGTAGTAATATTTTTTAAATTTCAGAATAATAAAATGGTAGCTGTATAAAAACGTCTCTGGTTTTGTGCTTGCTTTTTAGTATTTCCCACAGTGAAAATGTATTTTATTTCATTTTAGGACATCTCAGTTCTTCTTCCATATATCCTGTTTGTCGTGCACCTTACCTACTGGCTACTTCATGCTCTGATGGAAAAGTTCGATTCTGGAGATGCAGAGTTGTCACTGAATCATCAGGTTTTTCCATGCCGGAATATAGCACACATGGTGATATTAAATATGTATGGGAAGAATGGCCATTACTGATTGAGGATGGACTTCCTAGCAGTAGTGCTATTAGTGTTCCAGGAAGGCCGACTGAAGTCAGCTGTGCACACACCAACAGATTAGCAGTAGCATACAAGCAGGTAGCATCTAAAAATAGCCATCAAGATTTTGTAATGCATGTTAGTATTTTTGAATGTGAATCTACAGGGGGCTCTTCTTGGATTTTAGAACAGACTCTTAATTTAGATGAGATAGGCACCATGTTTGACTCTGGTGTTAGTATTGACAGCAACTTAGTGGCATATAACCAGCAGGACACTTTCCTGTCTCATGGTGGGAGTATTATACCCAGCAGCAAGCACTTGGTACACTTAGACTGGATGTCTAGGGAAGATGGTTCACATATTCTGACAGTGGGAATTGGATCAAAACTTTATATGTTTGGTCAGCTATCTGGGAAGAGGCAAGAACAAAATGGTAGTGAGATTGTAGCGGTCTCCCATAGTGGCAGCACTAAAGCCACAACCCTTTCTGGATTTGTTTTGCTGCGTTGTGTTGACTTGGTTTCATCTGTAGAAGGATCACCTCCTTTTCCCGTCTCCTTGTCTTGGGTGCGCGATGGCATTCTTGTAGTTGGAATGGATTGTGAAATGCATGTTTATTCCCAGTGGCAATCTCCTGCTAAGCAGGAACTAGTTAGTACAGATTCCTACAGTGGAAGTATGTCATGTATAACGAACTTAATGAAACAAAGTCAGTCAGCCACCTCAGGTCTGCATCCATCAAAGAGAACCTTGACCAGATCTATGACCAGCCTTGCACAGAAACTTAGTGGGAAAAGATCTGCCTGTAATCTCTCTGTGGAAATGGAAGATTCTGGTCTTTTTGAAGCAGCTCATACATTATCTCCAACTTTACCTCAGTACCATCCATATCAACTGCTGGAACTCATGGATCTCGGTAAAGTACGCAGAGCAAAAGCCATTCTGTCCCATTTGGTGAAGTGCATTGCTGGAGAAGTTGTTGCTATAAGTGAATCTGAGCCTAATCATGATAAGAGGCTCAGATCTCTGACAATCAGTGCTAGCGGAAGTACTGCAAGAGATCCGAAAACATTCAGCAAAACGGAGACTACAGACTATATTGAAATAGACTCTGTTCCACCATTGCCTTTGTATGCTTTGCTTGCAGCGGATGATGATTCGTCTTATTCCTGTTCAGAGAAGACTAATAATCAAAATAGTCAAAATAAAAAAGATACACTCAATGACAATTATGAAAATCTCTTTCAAAATCCTGTTATAAGTACAGATGATCTTGTTACACTTGATGCAGAAGAAGAGAGTTTGAAACCGAAAGTCATTGATCTTTCTCAGTATAGCCCAACTTACTTTGGACCAGAACATGCTCAAGTTCTTTCTCGTCACTTACTTCATTCAAGCTTGCCAGGTCTGACTAGGATGGAGCAAATGTCATTGCTGGCCTTGGCAGATACAATTGCTACTACCAGTACTGACATTGGAGAAAGCAGAGACAGAAGTCAAGGTAAGGGGTCTCTTCCAAGTTAAATGTACTACTGTGCTTCACAACCCTTTTGGAGAGTTTTTCCCTATTTTGGAATATTTTTGTGGCTTACAGTTTTATTTCATAGTATAGGCTGTGTTATTTACTGTGCCATCACTGTATTTACTGTTTAACTAGAGTTTCAAGAGTTAATGCTTTGATAAGAATCAAATTTTGTTTTTCTCACTGTTAATGCCACTGTTTATCCATCAGTCCACACACCATGATTATTTTAGTTCACTTTTGAAGGGACAACTTTCTTAATGAAGAATATTTGTTGGACTGTATTTCAGAGAAATTGAGAAATAAAGTTTGCGAGTGTTTTTTTAATGTGATAACACTTTTTCTATTTCTTACATTAAAGAGAACAAAAAGTTTCAAAACTTTTTATATTTGAAATCTTCTTTCCCTTCCCTTGAAGGGAAGAACTGTGAATTAAGCAATTGTATTTACAAATCTAAAGTGTTAGTAGTCACAAAATTGTATTTCTAATATTAAGACACACAATAACTTCTTTGAGTAGTTTCACTAAAGTGTATGTAAAAATATTTATTTCCAGGTGGAGAAACTCTTGATGAGTGTGGTTTAAAATTTTTATTGGCTGTTCGGCTTCACACATTTCTGTCAACTGCACTTCCTCCTGTACATCGAGCTCAGCTGCTTCACCAAGGTAACTGATGTCTTTTCTTAGATGAGTTGGATTTTGGTGATGTACATATGACTGGTGTGCTGTTGACATGCCTTCACAGAATCAATGGGTTAATGTACTGGGTTTTTTAAAAAAAGATTGTCCAATGTGAATGAATGCCAGAGCAGAAAATGTCTGTTTTATTTTTGGTCTTGGAAATGAAGTAATTTCTTGTCTAGCAAGTTTTTAATTTTACTTTTTTTTCTGTTTCCCCAATGAACTGGCTTTTCTGTACTTCTAGTATCATATCACTCCAATAACCTTCTGCAGGAATAAGCAGTAGAAAGTAGTACATATTTACTTAGGTTTTTAGTGCCAATTGGGAAAAAAAGTATTTTACAGACTGTTTGGACTTTATTTCTATATGCTTACTGTAATTATAGAGTGAACTATTTCAAATATGGAGGGGTTTGTATGATTTAACTGTTTTCATCCTGATATTGCAGGCAATGGAACAAGGTGGATTTCATTAGTCATAATCAAATGTAAAGAATTGGCTGTGATTACTCTTTTAGCCATCATGACAGTTGATGGCATTTTCAGTCTCATGACCTGTCACCCCTCAGCTGAATCAGAGACTGGCATTTGGCCAGGATGCCACAGCAGATTATTGCAGAGTTAGCTCTCTGATGAACTAATTTTAGTTGAGATACTTCTGCTCAGAAATCGATGAGAGTGAGAAGTGCCTCCAGGATGCATGCAGAAGTGCAATTCAGTGTGCCTCTCTACAAAGAAGCGTCTGGCTGTCACAAGAGTTACAATTATCCATAACCAGCTATGTTGCTGCTTAATAAATGTTGTCTTCCTCCTGACATTTTTTTATTTCATGTTTTCTTTTGTATCTCTGTCCCCAAATGTGTTTTCTGCTCTGATTATCTGAAACTTTGCATTTTCAAATCCAAGTCGAAGTAATGAACTTACCTTTCAAAACTTTGAAAAATTTAGTCAGTACGTTGTGCTTTTTATCATGGCTAATCTTAGTGCCACCATTATCCATATATTTGAGGTTTAGTAACTCAGTTCTTTGCAAACTTACATAAAGAGTTGGCAGATGAAAAATTGTTTTCAGCTATATGATCTTTCTTTAGTATTGGATATGCAGTGCTAACAGATGTTCTTACATTTTTGTTGCCTCATCAACAATGCACTTATAAATGCAAAATAAAGAGTTTGATTTTCTTTCCCTTATCCCTTTCCTATCCCCTTGACTTCAGATTCTAGAATATTTTATTAATGGATGTCTTCTAAATTTTTTTTTTAATGTGTTATAATGCAGGCTTATCTACTAGTCACTTTGCCTGGGCGTTTCATTCGGTAGCGGAAGAAGAACTGCTAAGTATGCTCCCTGCAGTACAGAAGGGAGATCCAACGTGGTCAGAGCTCAGAGCTATGGGGATAGGATGGTGGGTTCGAAATATCCACAGCCTGCGAAAATGCATAGAAAAGGTAGACATAGTGTTCTGAAAAAAAATTACGAAACTCTTTTCAAACAGCTGTCCTCTGGTGTTTACCTTCTGTTTACGTGGTTTTAAAGTTTTAGATATATTAAGTGTTTCTGAATGTTTCATGCTGTATTTTTGTATGTATAGTTTATTATATGAATATGAACATTTGTATTCAACTATTTTTTTTTAAGTACTTCAGATTTCAAATTCCACTGTGAAATACATTTTTTGCTTTTAGATATTCCATTTTGGAGGTGGTAATGTGCAGTGCTTATTGTGGATGCTCAAGATACAGATGGAGCATATAGTTGTTTTTAATAGCAAGATAGAGAAACAAGTTATGGAAAAAGGTTCTCCTTAGAAAGCTATCAGAAGTGGGAACAACTTAGGTATTGTACATCTGTCTTGCAAATTGATTAATTTTCATGATAAACAAACCTTCTGTTGTTTTATTTTGGTCTGTGGGGTTTTCTCTGTGTTTGTTTGGGGTGTTGTTCATTTTCTTTATATTAAATATTTTAACCATCACAGATGTGGCAATAAGCCTAACCTCATTATCACTTGTTTTAAGCTCTTGGAAAAGCCAAGTGTGTTGAGCTAGAAAATGACATGCACAAGACACTTTGACTAAAAAGCACGAAGTGGTAAAATGCATGTCTCTACTTTTACTTTTCAATCTTCAGTAATTAATCTTCACTTTATAAAACTTAACTGCCTTGCATTAAAAAGTTCCAGGTATTCTGGGCCTGAGTTTCAAGTTATCTTACATAGGTCTTGGACTATTCTTGCTGCCACTTACCCCTTATTCCTTTCCAACCTTCAAAAGTAATCTCCTGTAAACAATTTTTCTCGTGTTGTGACTGGTCCCAGCCTGTTTTTCAAGACTTCATATGTCCTTTGATTACCAGAGCAACTAATAAATTAATTTTTCCATGATTTCAGGAACTGATTTCAGATACAGGTATTCCCATCTGATCTTCCAAAAATCTTCTAGAACTGGAAGAGCATTAACTAAACCATATGAAAAGGGCTCTTGTATCTTCACATGTTTGCATCAGACTCATAATGAGAGGAGGGATCCTATATTAAAGAGTAGTTCCGAGCACTTCGGGGTATGGGATACCAGAAGCAACAAGAATCTTATTTCAGATTCATTTAAATTTTGGTTGTTTTTTGCTGTTGAACTGTCTTCACAGGTGGCTAAAGCGGCGTTTCAGCGAAACAATGACCCACTTGACGCAGCCATTTTTTACCTTGCAATGAAGAAGAAGGCTGTTATCTGGGGATTATACAGGTAGGAAATATTCAAGCTCTTACATGGAGTTTCACACTGTCTGGTATAATTTTGGGAAAAAGGTTGAATGTGATGGTAAGCCAAAAGAACACAAATATTACCATTGAAAGCTGAGATTTGATTGCTAAATTAGTCATTACAGTCAATGAGTCATTTCTGAGCTTCTTATATTTACTGAAGTAATTTAGTTGCTATTTCTGAAGGTAGATGTTTCAAGTTTTAGTCTCAAAGCTACTGTAGTCTCAGTCACTGCTTAATTCTGTTTTACTTTTGAGGATTAGCAGTGTAGTGTAATATATGATATGATATAGCATGATATATCTGTCTTTTAGAAAACTGTTTTTGGTTATAAATTTTACCTTAAGTTCAGGGGACTGAATTATGTCTGTCTTTGAAACAGATGTTTCATAATACACCGTTCACTGTTGCAAACTTCTTGAAAAGTAGTTTGCATTGTCACATACTCTTAAAAGCTCACCTGGGAAAAATGAGATTTTCCGTATTTGTATCAGGTTAATTGAAAAGACCATTGGGTTTTGCATTCACTAACGTTTGTTATTTTTAAATATGAAGCCTTCTCTACTCCCAGTGTAGTGACACTGCATTTCCTATTGTAAAGATCTGTGTAAAATTATAGTGGCATCTGAGGAAGTCAAGAACCATGATGCATCTAATAAAATGTATAATATTTTATCAATTATGTTCAATATGCAGGTCCCAAAAAGATACTAAAATGACACAGTTTTTTGGAAACAACTTTACTGAGGACAGATGGCGTAAAGCTGCATTAAAAAATGCTTTTTCTCTGCTTGGCAAACAGCGTTTTGAACATTCTGCAGCATTTTTCTTGTTGGCAGGACACTTAAAAGATGCAGTGGAGGTAATAAAATGAACTGCTTTTTTTATATTTAAGACTGTTATATTGTCCCAAATGCACAAATACATGGAATGTGATTTGCATTTTGCATTATTAGTATGGCCCCTGAAGCTTCTGATGCTTCTGGTTTGTGCTCTTCTTTCCCACTCTCCATCCCCCCAAATTAATGCCAAATACAAAACATTGATCTTTGCATTTTGATTCTTTTTTAGCTGTCATCTTAGTGATACTAAAAAGTCACATAATTAATTTCTCTGTTAATAATATATATTATAATATATTATTATTATAATACCTACAGTTAAGGGCGTTACCTACCATTATCTTACTTTCAGATTGTCTCCCTAGTCCTGTAAGAAGACAGCAGAGTTTTCATTAGGAAATCTGAGACCTGGCATTTTGGCAGTGATGTCTATTAGCTCCTAAAATCCCTTCACCAAACAAACCAAAAAAAAGCATTTCCGGAGTCTGTTTGAATTAAAAAGTTGTCAGGAAATTCATCTCTGATAATGAAGGATTTGTTCTCTTGAAGCCAATCGATTTCAAAGATCGGTTGTCATGTCACTTAAGCTGAAGAAATGCATATCAGATCTTGCATGTAATAGCTGGCTACACCTATTCTGCATAGTTCCTGCTTAGTTTTTATGGGGTTGATTGAATTACTTATTTTAGTCTGAGCAGATTCATGTCAATTCCTGCCTTGTGATCATTTTAAAGAGAGGAGAAATTATGAAGTTTGACCTCTTGAATATATTTATTTTCAATTAGGTCTGCCTTGAAAAACTGCATGACATTCAGTTGGCTCTTGTAATATCAAGACTTTATGAGTCAGAGTTTGAAGTATCTAGTACTTATAAATCTGTACTACAGAAGAGAGTTTTGGGAAGTGTGTTTACTGGAAAAGAGAGCTCAGGAAACATACACTGTGACCCTTTTCTGCGAAGTATGGCATACTGGATTTTGGAAGATTATAGCAAGGCTCTTGACACTTTGATTAAACATTCTGATGAAGATGAAGGAGGTAAGAATATAAGTATTTTCTCTGTTAGATTGGTTTTAACTATTTGTTCCTTTAAGCCGCAGTTTCTTGAAGTATCACCTGAACAAAACCAGGTACCATGTACTTCTTCACAGTGTTAGTAAATAGCTTGCTGTAGCAACGTATGTGGATTTTAATAACAGATATGGTGACTGTGTTGTCCTTATCCTTTATCCCATGAATGGATACTTTGTTCTTTAAGTGTATGAATATCAGGATAATGGGATGATCCTAAAGTGATGCAGTTGTTTTTAAAGCAGCAGTTTAAAGATGAAGAGAGAAATTAACTTCATTAGTTAATTTGGCTCCATCACAGCCTAAAAAGAAATTTCTGATTGCACAGTTACATAGGAGAGTCCAGAAGACAGGGTGTTTTTCAGCTTTTAGTCCTTGGAAAAATAGTTGACAACATAAACTACCAACAAAAAGATTTTGATATTTATGATGGTACAAGGAGGCCCACATTGTGCCTGAAATAGCATGTAGGTCTCCTAGAGCGATTAATTTCTATGTTCACTTGCTAATTTTATAAGCTTCTAAGAATCAATTGTGTTATTTCCTAAAGTTAGTGTTGTCAAGGAAGTTGAATGTTTCAAGTCCCTGGTAGTTACCATGCTAGCTGTTTTCAGTCCTGGCTACTGAGAGAAATTTGAGGGGAACAAATGAAGACTCAAATACTTATAGTTGTGTAATTACTTTTAAAAACTGATTTCAGTCGAAGTTACATGCCTCAGTATAATTTTGAGTAAATGAGGAGTATAGTGTTTGGTTTTTTCTGTCTTGGTCACATCTTTCTGTGTAAAGTAATTTTAAAATGTTACTAATTTTTCTGTGATCAATTCAGTGGCTTGTTTGTGGTGTCTTGCTTTATTTTCTTACTTAAAAGGTACTCTTTCATTTACCTCTTATCTGTCACTAGTTGTGCCATAACTCCTGATAAAGGAGAGAGTAAGAGTCTATCTTCTGTCTCAGTTAACCTGGACTCTTTGAAAACCGAGTGACTCATCCTGTGTTGCTGCTCATATCTTTTCAGGGTTTTTCTTGTTTTGGACATGAAAATAAAATGCATAGGTGTTACACTGCTGTGTAATTCATTTATTTGTATGTCATACTGCTACCATTAAGTATATATGTTACAGATTTCCTAGTTTTATGGTAAGTTTGTTTTTTTTAAGATGTAGACAAAATAAAAAAACTAATCCAAAATTTTAAAAAAAGACTTTAGGTAAAAATCTTTAGTAAAGTGTAACATCTTATTGTCATTTAGAGGTAGATAGTTTAGAAATCTAAACTGAACAGAAAAGTGATCTTGTTTGACTGCAGCAAAACGGTCCTTGGTGGGAGGAAAAGAAGTGGCATCTGTTTTAATTTAAAAGGTCTTACTTGCTGTCCCACTCAAGCTTCTCTTTTTAGTTATGTTTTGGTTTGGCAGTGTCCTCCCCACCAAAATATTCCAATTATAAAGATGCAAAGGAAGGTGGAAAGGGGGGATGCAGTGAAGTAAACAGTAGAATGAATGTATGAATTAGACAGTAGAATTAATATTAAGACCTGATAGCTTTCTGATGAACTCGGGATTTTGCAGATTGATGTTTCTTACAGAATGGTACATTTTCCTCATGCTGCAATCTCTTTTCAGGTGAAGGAGATGGTTCATCAACTTGTAACCCTGCAGTGTTTAACTTCTATAACTACTTAAGAACACATCCACTCTTGTTGAGACGTCATTTTGGCTCTTCTGATACGTCTTCCACACACATTTGCTTAACGGTAGAAAATGGATTAGCTGATAAAATCAACCTAGGTGAAAGACAGCTGTTCTTTACCACTGCATATGCTCATTTGAAAGCTGGTTGTCCTATGTTGGCCTTAGAAGTGTTATCAAAGATGCCCAAAGTTGTCAAGAGATCGAAGCCATTTTGTAGATCCCCTAGTTTAATGGATACCAGTAAAGATTTCTCACCATCTTCTCCAGTTAAAGAGTTTGAAACAAAAGACCAAGCTTCCAGTGTTGATTGGTCGCAGCCAGTATGGAATGGTCTAGGTTCATCTTCAGATTGTTTATCAGGAAAACATTCAAGTTCTACTCTTTCCTTTGACTGGAGTCAGCCAAGTCTGGTGTTCCAAGATGAACCCTTGCAACTACAGACAGACAGTGATGAAAATGATGAGAGTGAAGATTCCTCCCTGGTAATGAAAGAGCTAAGACCTCTGAAGAAAACTGAAAAATTGTGTGAAACAAGTTCTAGCTACACGGAATCTTTCAGTGTAGTTGATGACAAAGATGTTCTCAGTCCATCAGAAGATATCATTTCAGCACAGCTGAAGTTTAGAGCATGCCTGAAAATTCTTACTGTAGAGCTTCGTACGCTGTCCACTGGTTATGAGGTAGATGGTGGGAAGTTGCGATATCAGCTTTATCAGTGGCTTGAGAGAGAAGTGGTAGCTCTTCAGAAGACCTGTGATTATAATGTTGAAGTGGAAGAGATACAGTCAGAAATTGGAGTGATGCCAGAGGAAACCACATTATGTGAAAACACTGAAGACACAGCTGACCAGCAAAAAAATGTGTTACGGAGAGAAGACTTTCAGAAAAGACGTCAGTGGCTTCTGAAGTACCAGTCTCTCCTAAGAATGTTCCTTAGTTACTGTATACTTCATGGCTCACATGGTGGAGGCTTGGCATCTGTCAGAATGGAATTAATTCTGCTATTGCAGGAATCTCAGCAGGTATGTGGAGGAGCTTAGTTTGTATTTTCTTTGCTTCTGGTTTGTAGGTTTATTTGAATGTATTTTGTATTATTGTTGAAGTTTTCCTACTATAGCATGCACCTGTTTTATAACAAATGTAAATCTGTTTTTAACAGGTTATGTTTTCTGTAGGTGTTTGCTGTTGTTATTGTTATTTAGAATCCCTTCCCCTCTTTCAAAAATTCTTAGGTTCCATTTAAGAATATATACTATCACTTTGCATTTCTTGCTTGTTTTTAGGAGCAGTCGGTACAGATGCCTTCCAGCCCTCCACCAGAGCAAAGTTCTATACCTCTCCTATTTGCTTGCACAGCTAGTGCCAAAACGGTGGTGGCTAATCCATTGCTACACCTTGGTAATTTAACTCATGATATATTACATGCTATAATAAACCTTGATTCACCACCTCATCCAGATACTCAGAACAACAAGGTATGTATTTTTTTATACGTTTTGTTGTTGTTGTCATTGTCTAATTTGCCAGTCATGAATTTTTTTTCTAACAGCCTGAAAACTTTCTCCTGTGCCTTCCTGTGACAAATAATAAAACTGTGAGACATAATTATTTTCTCTACTAATTATCTTGAGCTAAAGCAATGTCCGCTGATTTATAATTTGTTGTTGAGGTGCTGAGCATCTGGTTAAACAAGCTGAAGAAGATTAGCCTCTCAGAACTGGATATTTGTCCAAGACATCTGTTCTGGAAAACATGTTGTACTATACTATCAGCATCATATTTGTCTTATATATATATGATTATAATTATTATATTTGACAATATGATCATTACTTCTGGTAATTCCTAGACTGAAGTAAAACGAAGGTTTGAAGTATAAAAATTTATTATTGGCAAAGTGCAGTAAACTTTTTTGTGAAACAGTATATATATTCATATAGTAAATATAGTATTTTTTAAAATTATATTTCTGTAAGATTTGTTCTATCTTTAACCTTTGACTGGAAGTGAAACCTAAAGTGTTAGGTTAAGTCTTTCCTAAAGTTTTATACGTGTTGGGTCCCAAATCATGTTTGCTTTTACTAGGGATTTCTAGAGAACACTCAAGAGATTTGCTTGTTCTTTAGAGGGAACAAGCAAATAAATATTATAAACCCTTCATGTTTTAAGAGAACCCTTTTGATTCTAGTTTTTTATCTAAGTGTGGTTTGTGATACCTTAAGAAAAGTATCAGCTATGTTAAAAATACTGATCAGTGTGATACTGAGTAAATTGCCTGTGTAAGGCAATTGCAATTGTAATTGCCTGTACAGGAATTGATCAAAAGCTAAGCTGCGTTATTGTTTCATTCTGGAGCAAAGCCTTTGTATTCTGAGCCAGCATATTGCTACTGTCTTAGGATGTAATTACTTATGACTGTTGTGTAGAGGTTTATTACATTGCTGTTTATTAATTGAAAACATTTCAGCTACAGCTGAGCTTTGATATGGGTTGGTGGGGTAAGTGAATACTTCCCCATCCCTTTCATTGCAAAGTGAACTGATTTATCTGAAATAAATTCTGAAGTGAAATGTGTCTTTTTAAGTGTGTGTTTATACCTTCTGTATTCAGTGCTTGTTTCACTTTGCAAATCTGTATGCATGAAAGTCTGTCATAGTAACCATTGCTCACTCTGACTGTAATATGTTCTATAAAACTGTGTCTTACAGATATATGTCATGCACACCTTAGCAGCGTCGCTCTCCGCTTGCATCTACCAATGTCTTTGCGATGGCCACAGCTACAGGTAAAGGTTAGGAAAAGTGCTTTTTAGAGAACTGTTGACACAACTGTCTCACTGTAGTGATCGTAATTGGTAGTGCACCAGAAGGCAGTGCTTACACTTGCCTGTCTAGAAAGAACTTTGAATAGTTGTAACCATAATATTTTTGTATAAATTTCTCACTTTTCTGTTTCACAGCTCATTTCAAGCAAATCAGTTCACTGGAACAGTGTATCAGACAGTCCTGTTAACTCAGCGCCATTCTTTAAGAACAGCAAGCTTAGAAGAAACAGTGACTCCAAATACATCACCTGCTCAATGGCCAGGTATCTGGAGTTGATTTATTTCTTTCCTCTTAAGGAAAACTCAGTTATCTGGATCCACTCTTAAGCGCATGTAGCTATGCTCTGGACTTTCTAGTAGTATTTATAACAACTGTTTGGTAAAGTTGGGTTCTTTGATTAAAATTTTGTCTTTTTTTTTTTTCCCAAAACCTCCAAGTTAATGCTTCTGATTATTCACTAAGTCAAGTTGGCTTATATTGCATTCTCTTGCTAAAAATGTTCCTGGGGGTTCTAGTGAAGGGCAAGTAAATGGGAAGTAGGATGAAGTCATGTTCTGTGTTCTACTTGCTCCTCCTGGAGGCAACAAATCAGTCGCACTAGTATTGTACTTCCTTACTCCTGAAAAACTGTCTCAGTTTGTGCTCCAGCTCAAGACTTTTGAACTAATTGAACTTATTGAAAATGAGAAGTTTATAATAAATTAAGTTTTTCTGTAGTTCTAAAATCCATGTTGGATTTCAGATAATTCTTAAAGTATGTTAGTGAAGCTGTACTAGGGAGCTACATTAGAGGGAGTGTTAGCAATGTAATATATGTATATATACACATATATACATATATATATATGTATGAGCTTCAGTTTACATCACTAACTTTAATGTAAGTATAACCAAGAAATATGCTTACTTATTATGGGATTTGTTTTTTAAAGCAGAAAATTTCACACTGAAAATGTTTTTGGAGAGCCTCAAGCAGTCTTTGTGTTTGATGCTATGCTGTTTTTTCTTTTCTGCAAAACGTTCTGACACTAAATCTACAAATTTTAGAGAGAAATCAGATTGTCATCTGTTTTCTCCTTATTTCATTAGTTGCAGAGTTAAATTTCTAATGAACGGAACATGGAATTGTTAGCAGTTTTTCTTATAAGTAACATTACCTTGAACTGATATCTCTGTTTTTTTAATAGATTCACATACTCTATGAGCAAATTAGAGAGGATGACAAAAAAGCAGAATTATTTGGCCACCACTATTTGCACTTTCACTTCTGTGCACAAAGTGTAACAGTTGAAGCCACATCTGAAACAACAGCTTTTTGTGGGAGCATCTAAACACAAGATACTCAGTACTTGAGTGAAGGAACACTTGTCAAACAGTGTCTAGTTCAAGTTGATGCCCATTATTTTTGATTGGTTTTACCACTGTAAAGTGAGAAGGCATCATTTCAACTTACAGTGTTATGCTGTAGTTATAATAACTGAAAAATTGTTATGCATTTCTTTAACTGTTAGTCCAAAACATAAAGCTGAAAAGCTGTAATGAATTGTTAAAAATAAAAAGTGTACCTCTTTCTCCTGGAGCGTTCAGTTTCATCTAAAACTTGGAATCTTTTTACACTAGAAATTACTAAATAACATAGGTTGCCAGTCAAAATACCCTTGATAATCTGGAGTATGCTCACAAACACATGTATGTGCTTTCTTAAGGAATTTATTTATTTTATGTAAACAGGAATGACAGCTCTAATACGTCTCTTGAATTCTGCTGGTGAGGAAGCCCAACCAGGTCTCACAGTTTTACTTTGTGAAATTCTAACTGCGGTCTATCTAAGTCTGTTCATCCATGGCCTTGCAACACATTCTAGCAATGAGTTGTATAGAATTATGGCTCATCCACTGAATGACAAAATGTGGTCTGCTGTCTTTGGAGGAGGAGCTCATACACCCAGCAGAGGACAACAGCAATTAAAGACAACAACTGGTTAGTTCTCTTGTTTGGCTTATATTTTCTTCTGGGACTTTTAAGAAAATTATGTGACTGCTGAAAGCTTAGGAGTAATTGCTTTAAGTGGTTTGTGTTCAGTAAGAATTCAGTGTGTTTTTAGGTCCACATAGAAAAACAAGGATCTAAATTATTGGCATAGATATTGAGTAGTAGTAGTGAGCAGAAGTGAATGCTAGTAAAATAAGGTTTCCAAGTACCACAGCTGCTGTAATGTGAGGGAGTTAAGTTGATCTTAAAGAGAAAGTGTCCGGTACTGTTACAGCCAATTTTTTTATGTTAATTTTAAAGCTTTCCAGTTGTCTCATAACAAGTATATATTCCCATTTTACAATTACAGTATGTTTTCTCTCTTTGACAGGTAGGCACTTCCCAATGCCTAGCCCACATCAGGTAGTAGTGTTCTCCATGGAATGCGTGGGGTTTTCCAAATCTCTTACCTCCTTCAGTACTCATAGTCCTGCCAAATCTTCAGGCAAGATACTAGATTTAGTACTAGGCCTCTACATGCAGTTTGCTATGCGTGGGTTTTTTTTGCATATGCAGAAAGACAGAAAACCTTCTGTTTGCAAGCCATGACATCAAAATTTAAAGTTTTGTGATTAAAGCAGCAGTTGAATTGGGCCTTTTTTAAAAAGAAAATTGTCAATGCTGTTGTCATCTTCCTACTAATTCTTCATTTGAAATTAATATTAAATATAAAATTATTTTGACCATGGTTTGAAAGGATCAGAAGTGTTTCATATCTTTGGAGAGCTGCTTGTTTCGCTTTTTGAATATAAGCATTATTATGCATGTGGATTTCTAAGTGTTCATTCTAGACATTACAAATGTAAGGTGTCTTGTTGATATTCAAATTTGATATTCTGAGAACCTTTTAGGAAAGTAAACATCCTTGAAGTTTTAAAGTCAGATGATGATAAATTATCCTGAAGTCCAGAATGAATTCCTGTAATGCTTTTCTTTTTGGTACAGTTTTGTGCATTTTAATTTAGTACTGTAAAACCAAGAGCAAAAATACTGCAGATTATGTAATTTTTTAAAGGAAGATTTTCTAAAGATAAATTTACTTGTTGGCTTTGTACATCACATCTAAAGACATATGTAGAGAGATAAAATACAAGTTCATATAATTTTTGTTATTTTTGTTATTGATATTAGATGTATGTTACATATAAAAATGCCTTACCTTGTATTTAAGAAAAACCGTAAATGTGATCTGTTTAAATACCATCTTTGTCAGACTTCTAGGAAAGTATTTTCAGAGTAGAGATCTTTAATCAAAAAGAAGCTCTTATTCCAGATCTGATCAGTTTTTTCTGTGGAATTGAACAAGTGTTTCTGAGTATCACTTTGGTAAGGTAAATATATTTGCCATTACAGAACCGTTAGAAGCCATAACTGGCTTTCGTTGACAATTCTGTTTCCTAGATGTTGGTAACTATGTATTCTAAGGTGTGTTAATGCTGCTGCTACCACTGGTTTAAAATGATAAATGTTCTTACGTAGAAGTGTGTTCTGAAATATATACTAAATGCCTGTCTGCTCTATGTTTTTCTTAAAAATGAATGCTGATTATCTGATTACAGATTTAGTAGAACTGTTGCTGCAAGAATCAAGAAGCTCAAACTGAAAGTTTCATGGAAGAAGGGACCTCTTTAAATACTAGTTTGTAGGGATAATCAAACACTGAAAAAGGGGTCTAGAGGGATTGTGAAGTCTCTATCTTTGGAGTTACTCAAAAACTTGAACAAATGCCATCAATTAAGTTAGCCCTGTTCTGAGCAAGGGGTTGGACCAGGCATCTTCCAACCTATGTAATTCTAGGATTCTGTAGGTTATTATTTGTTTTTAATATGTGTTTATGTAGAGCAAATCTGGGGGAAAGAATTCTTGGAGAAATATCTTTCTCTGTCACTTTAAAAAAATGGTGGAAGGAGAAAGAAAAAAAAGTAGACCCCCAGAAATAGACACCCAGTGAAGCAGAGCAGTAGGATTCAAATCAGCTATATTTTTGTGCCTTTACGGTCATTTCTTAATTTTATTTCTGACACCCAGTAACAAATTCTGATAAGTGACTGGAATGCTTGTTCAAGTCAAGTATGGCATGTTCTTCCATAGTATTATTTAGATGTTTTTATAGCTACCCATTTGGTTATGCATAACTAGGCTCCTGTCTCTTATGTTTACTTTTAGATTTGTGAAATGTTTCCACTCTCAAATGGAGATTAAAAGCCAAAAATTCTTAACACTAAAAGTTCTAATGTAATACTATATGTCCTGCATGTCTTCTCCTTGCCTCCCATCCAGTCCTTTAGTATATATCTGAATAGGGATGTTGATCTCCAAATTTCAAACGTGTTTTAAGAGATCATAACATTATGTACAGTGCTGGCCAATGTGATTTCCCTTTCTGCTCTTTGCTTTAGTGGACTTGAGCATGTAATATCTTTGGATATAAAATTTCTCTTCAACACAAACTGAAAAAACAGAAACCAAAAACTTGTACCTGGTAGTTTTATAAAATCTTAACATCTGTTAGGAATTAATTTCTATGAAAAACTTTTTTTTATTGCCTCTGTCAAGTAAAGATCAGACAAAGCATAGCAGTTTGGAGCGTAGCTTTTTAGAGCGCTATACTTTCCAGTCATGTTTCTTGGTTTTGCAATTACAGCAAATGATTTTGGCAACGAGCACTAGAACATGACGTTTTGTTTTCCAAGATGCAGTTATCATCTGAAAAATAACCCTATTGTTTATTGTAGTAGATCTTTTCGGATTTGTATTTACTATATAATATCTCTTAAAAACTGCCTTAGAAAACTGTTATGTAATTTAAGTCTTTATAAAGATAGTAAGTTGTCTATCATCCAGAGGGTTCTTAAGGAAAAGTTTGAATTTTGGTTTAAGTTAGAAATCCATAATTTCATTTCGTATATTCCATGCTGCAAAAGCAAGTGAAATGTAGAACTGCTTTCTAAATTTGAGTATTTTACCAATACACTTTATACATTTAAAGTTGGGCTTCAGATGTAGAAAATCAGAAATCTAAAAATACTTGACTATTCAGACGAGTTATTTTTCTCCACTGATTGTCCTAAGTTTTAACACAAATATAATCTCTGAGTACTTTGGTAGGGAGAAATGATGACGTGTCAGCTCTTACTGTGTTGAGTTCTACCTGACACGCCAGAGGTTTTGACAAACAGATGCCTAAATAATGAGGATGTGCACATAAAACTTATCCATAGGATGTTCAGTTCTGCTGTCACTCTTACATCTTTCTCTTGTTTGATCCTCTGAATTAATTCGTAGCTCTGCTTACTCCTCACAAACCATTATTCCTGTCCTCCCAGAAAACAAATTGTCGTTAGAGATCTTACAAATGTCTGACTTAGAATAACAGGTCATGTAAGTCAAGTTTTTCTTAGGTCATTGTAAAGAAGGAAAAAAATCCAAACAAACAAAAAGCCCCCAACAAAACAAAACACCCCACTCCTTAGAACTTCTGCATTTATCTGTTTGCTTTACTTACTGTGAGGTAAGTTTCATCACAAATCTAAAACAGAACAACAAAAACTGAACTTGCATTAGGAGTGCTTCAGACTAGATCTAGCACTGCTGTGTTACTGCACTCAAGTTCACCAGCAAGTCAGAAATAGTAAAAAGCCTTAACATTTAGACATTATCTTCAGGAATTGCTTAATCTCAGAATAGATGAAAGAATACAGATTCCTCAAGTTCTAAAACCTTCCAGCTTATGTAAGGTAACAGCCATACCAAGCTGCCCCTTTTTAATGCAGAACTCCCTGTGATCCTGTTAGTAATGAAATTTTTGACATCAGCATGAGATTAATTGCCTTGAATTCCAGAATTAGAGACTGCAATGTCGGGCTTTTTTCCTTATGGTGCTTTGAAGTACTGAGTGCTTTATTAGTTGTGTGGTCTTTCTAGTCTATATTTAAGTCTTTGACTTCTCACTATTACTATCTTATTCTTGGCTAAGTCAGCTTTTAAAGCAAAATAGAAGTTTGACTTGAAGTATTTGCACTGTAAATGATGGAGTTTCTTTATCTCAGTGGAGATAGTCTTGGATGGTCAGGAAATGTCTTGGAGGGCAGAAAATGTCAAGAAAGTTTGTGTATGCCACCAAGTATTTTTTTGTAATAATTTAATTTTTCAAGATGTTTCCCTTCACAATTTATTGAAATGCCCACAATGTAAATAATTACATTATTGTTATTATTATTGTTATTATTATTATAAATATCTGAGAGTGTATATACCTTGCTTTAAGCTTTTTAATGAATCACCAAACTGCATCTTAGGGAACTTAATTGCAATTGCTCCTGTTGATTGGAAATTCATTAAATTCATCACTCTGGCCACACAAGCTGTAGCCTGTAATCAGAATATCATATCAACTTCAGGGTTTGTCAGCTTAAAAAATGCAAATTCCTTCTATGTTTCAAGTTGAGATATGGAGCAGTGTAGAATTTCACCAGGCTGCTGTTCTAGTTTGCTTTTATAACTTCCCAAAGAATTGCAGAAATCTGTGCAGGCCTTAGACTTACTAAAATGATTCAAGGTGTGATTCAAAATTGGTATTTCTTTGTAGTGTCTTTATTATAACACTCTGGTTCTGGGCTTCAGCAGTGCTGGTACTTGTTGATGTCTGCAATCAAGGAGGATATTTTTGTAAGAGGAGGGCTTCATAATTTCACATATCTTCATTAAGACTTGTGTTTTTCGTAGGGTGTTGGGCTGTTGATGCTTCATGCATGCACACAATCGTCAATAAAATACAGTAACTCTGGCTTGCATTTTAGTTTTTGGGGAAGTTGAGCCTTTTAGCTCTTTCTGGGACAGAAGGGAGGCAGCAGATCTTTTGATTATCATTGCGTGTATTATAACTTGGCACAAATGAAAGGATTTTCCTTGTCTGAAATAATCCAGTATTCTTGAGAAATAAATTTATTCTTGTAAAATAAATTTTACATTTGTCTTATAAGTAAAATGTAAGCAAAGATGAATGCTTTAAATACAAAAAAAAACACAAAAAAGGGTTTTAACTAGAAATATATGATAAGTTTGAAAGTGAATGTAATTTGTTATCTGAAATCCCAAATGACAAATTGAGATTTTTAATGAATTTGTTATTGTATTTAATTTTTTTAGAATGCATAAAAAGAAATCGGCATTTGTAGTATGTATTTCAAACCTCCTAGATGGTTGTACTTTCATTTGCCTTAAATACTGAATTTTTTCCAATGGCTAGCAGTATTCTTAAAAATACAAAGAATGATCCAACGGAAGGAAATAAAGTACTGTTTTAAAGTAAAATGTTTGATTTTGAATTCTGCTTAAAAAAACAACCTGCAGACATATACTTGCTTATTTCTGCATCATGCAACACGTGCTCCTTATTTCATGCTAGTGAATTTCTTTTTTTTTGAGCAGTTGCTAAAAATTCATAATGATGCATGTGCATGCTCTTTCTTAACTGGTAAGCTTTAAATAATGAAATGAAAATGCATTACATTTTACTGCAGTTACTGCATTTTTTGACTTTTAGTACAGGTAAGTGGATTTCAAATAATATCCCTAACAGGATAAAAAAAAAAATTATGACACAGTATAGTAGTGCAACACACACTGTTATGATATCCCTATTTCAAGATGAAAGATGAGGTGTCTTCATCTTTTATTAGATTCTATACATAAATTACTTTGTAGCTGTCATGGTTTAACCCCAGCCAGCCACCAAGCCCCACACAGCTGCTCGCTCACTTTCCCACCAGCAGGATCGGGGAGAGAATCGGAAAGATGAAAGCCAGAAAACTCCTGGGTTGAGACAGATGGTTTAATAGGGAAAGCAAAAGCTAGACACACAAGCAAAACAAAACAAGGAGTTAATTCACTGCTTCCCATGGGCAGGCAGGTGTTCAGCCTCTCCAGGAGAGCAGGGCCCCCTCATGCATAACGGTGACTTGGGAAGACAAACACCACTCCAAACATCCTCCCTTCCTCCTTTTTCCCCCAGCTTTATATGCTGAATGTGATGTCATATGGTCTGGAATATCCCTTTGGTCAGTTTGGGTCACCTGTCCTGGCTGTGTCCGCAGCCAACCTCCCATGCACCCCCAACTTCCTCAACCCGTGTGGCAGTATGAAAAGCAGACAAGGCCTTGATTCAGTGTAAGCCCTGCTCAGCAATAACAGAAACATATTTGTATTATCAACCTGTGTTCAGCACAAGTCCAAAACACAGCCCCGTATGACTCACTGTGAATAAAATTATCTCTACCCCAGCCAAAACTAGCGCAGTAGTTCAGCTGCTTGTGATGGTAATGTTCATCTTCATACATGGTCAAAAATCTTTTTGAATCTCTTTGGAAAAACATGGTTTTTTCTTGTCCTAAAATGAGCAGAAATTATGAAAAAATTTCATCAGCTAGTGTGAGTACAGAGAATTTGTGCATTTGAAAAAGCATAAAACATTGTGAGGTATAAAAAAACAGAAAGTTTTTTTTTTAAACAATCCACTTAAATCTTACATGACTTGGGATTAACAATTGTTTTGGTTTGTGTTAAGAGCAAGGAAGTCTTATACATGGAATAAAATGGCTCGTAAATTTGTGCTGTTTTTCTTTTGTCCAGAGTGTTAGACCTTCTGTGTTCAAGTGATTGGAATACCCATAAGAGTTTTGAAGGAAATTTTTTGATTCTTTCAAGCATCTATCAAGAATCAATAGTCTCCTGTGGGTAAAACTTAAAACCAAAAAAATTAAGGGTATAGGAAATACTTCTTTGTAGTAGTTCACTCCAGGAATGCATAGGTGTGCTGGCTCTTTTTTTTGCCGTTCCAAGCATTGTCAAGAGGAGAAAGTAATTTTGGAGGCTTCAGTGGTAGTTTTGAGGGTTAATTTTGAGCAGAAGGAAATAAAAAGTTAAAACGATAAAGAACCCATTTATGATGTTCGATTTAGTTCATCCTTGCAAACAGTTTGGCCCAACATGTTGATGCTTGTACTCAGTGATAGGAATATCCATTCTCCAGGTCAGCTCCTTTAGATTGCAGAATTGCCTTCTTGGATCCTAATTATTACTGCTGCTAGGTAAGCCCAAGACTTGGATCATAAAGACAACCCATATTGCCCTCTACTGAAGAAAAAAGACTCAATTAAATAGGTCTTGGAAAATGTCATGGATTCCAAGAGGAAGTCCAAAAAATCAAGTTCCTTTTTATCCTAATGTTTTAGCTTTCTGTGTTTTTACTTAAGTCTTGAACCCATTTATTTTTTCACTATAGAAACTAATCTCCATGCCTTACATATATCTACTTGAAAATAAAAAAAACCCACCTTTTACAATGAAGTAGGAAATTGATTCAAGTCCCTTTTGTCTGTTATGAAAGTGAGTGATGGCCAGCAGGTTGTATCAAGTCTCCAAATAAAATTTCTTTTCTCCCTTGTCCCTTTCACTTCAGATGTGTTCTGGAGAGCTAGAACGCTAACTTGTTGCTCAGGGACAGTGACAACCGGTATCATTCCTCCTCCACTAACAGAAAGGCTGTATTGGGATATTCACCTAACAAGGTCCAGAATGATTTCAGGTTATTAGGTGATATAACTGCATTAAGATATTCCTGAAAGCTTGGATAAAGTATTTCCTTGAATACTGTAATCATCAAGAATGTAAGTCAGATAAATCTCCCACAGACACTTCTTTTGTCTGAAAAAGGTCAATGTTGGGGCAAGTGAGGAGACCTCTCTACTCCTAGGACTTAGGGTGTTACTACAAATAATTAGTCCTTCCCTGTTTAAAAAGATATTTGTCAGATTGCATTAGTTAAAATGGGATCTTTCATATTTTCTGGAGAAATGTATTGTTGGGACATAGGGATTTAGCAGAATTGTACCATTTAGAAAAAATACAGACCTCCACTACAAGGAGACATGGAATTAAAATTTGGGTAGGAATGGCAAGCTTACATATTTGCAATATAGGTTCTGAAAGACAAGACTTTTGGCTTGTCTTAAAAGCAAGCATTATCAGTATTCAGTAGTTCTTATTAAAATGATTTAGTTTTGTAATATCGTTGCTTGAGTAATGATATTTGTCATCTTTGTAGAAAGGGAACTTCTAATGCAGTTATGGGTGTACTCTGCTGTTTTGTATTATTTATGCTGGGAGTTTTCATTTTCTGGAGTTCTAGTTACGTGTCAGTTTCATGTATTTGAGGATCAGCATTTTCTATTTTTATTTGTTACAGAAATGTTAAAATTTTGAAAACTTGTAATGAAGATTTTTACTTTCTATTATGAATCCCTTTATTAAAAGCAATAGGGAGGTGAAGCAGATGGTTTAAACCACATACTGTATTTTCTTTTTCCATAGATGATGGAGAGAAACAGCAAAAACGTTACAGACTTTCATCAAAAACCTCTCCAAAAGAGAGTTCTCAGTTGCCTGCATTGCCATTGGTAGACCAAGAATTTCCATGTCACAAAGAAAGATTTATCCCTCCTGAGCTTAGCATCTGGGATTATTTCATTGCAAAGGTAATTTTTTGCTATTATGACAATTAAGTGTCTTCTGTCACTTCTGGACTGGTAGTTTTTCTCATCTTAGTCATTATTCCAGATATTGATATGATAAAACCTGCCGGTTTTTATTGCTCACATTTAGCTTTTTCTAAACCACGGATATTTCTGAAACATTAAATAGGTATTTTTGAAATAGCTTTCTTAAAAACTGTTGTTATTCAATTAATTTGTTTTTAGGTGATGGTATGAACAAAACATGTTTTTTTATTCTTGCAGCGTACAAATGTATAGGTAGTTATGGGCCAGCTATTTAGGTGAACAAGGAAATGTGAAAAGCTTTTTGTCAGCTATTTCAATTGGATGAAATGAATGTGTAAGCTTACTAAAAATCAAATTATATTGCCTCCTGTTAAGTCTGCTGTGGCAGATCTTTCTTTGTAGAAAGTTACGTAACGTTGTAGAGTTGTATGCACATTTCTGTATCATACGTTGGTAAGACCAGCAAAATAAATATGTCAGTTTTATTTTAGGAACAAGGACAAAAAAAAAATTGCAAACACTGAATAAACACAGTGAGGCACCGATAGTAGGCTGGTCATATATTGAATTCTGTAGGGAAAGGATAGGATTTTCTTGGTTTTTTGCCCTCTGAGCCCTTGGAAGAACTAGAGAGAATATACTCTGGTTTTGGCTTCTCTCTGACCAGCCTGTGTGTCCTACATCTTGTTTGATATATTTGACCTATAAATATATGAATAAAGTAAAATAAAAATTGGAAAACTGTTAGTGTTTTCAGCATTAGAATTTTCAGTAATATGAAAAATAGTTAAGCTGTTTAAGTATATAGTGCTTATGGACAATTACCCTTTTCACGAGGTACAAACTCCAAATGTCACTAAATTGAGTAAGATGATGTGCCTGCATTTTTATAAAAAGCATTAAATATTATAACAATTCCATTTTTAAAAGGTAATTTAAAATGAGATAAAAGAAGATAACTTAAGGAATATTGTTTAAATTTTCAGCCATTTCTTCCATCACAAAGTAGAGTGGAATATGATTCAGAAGAGAGTCAGGAAAGTGATGAAGATGATGAAGACATTGATGGAGATGTGTGTGCATCAAATTCATGTAATCAAGAGCATTCTAATTCAAATTCTTATAGGTAAGTAGCTTTAGAATGTAAGATCTTCTACAATGTCTGGACTTGTATTTCTGGCCTTTTATTTTTAAGTTAATACACCAATTACTTGATATTTCACGGGAGTGCATTATCTAGACTTAGTAGTTAATTTTTCACAATGATTATTTTACTCAATATATAGTATAGTGACGTTTGAATTCAAAGTATCTATAATATTCTAAAATACGGGTTTTAGTTTTTAGTAGTGTATAATGAGGATTTGAAGCTCTAAATTTAAATCCTAGTATTGAATACGTGAGAAAAAATTATTTTACTATTAGTAAATGACTTACTAGTGCTTTCTTGTTAGTTGGTCACTGATGAGATTGGCAATGGTTCAGCTGGTACTTCACAATTTGAAGATTTTCTACCCTTTGGCTGGACATGATCTTTCAGGTAATAAGCAGCAGAGTTGTCTCTTTATACCTAATTACCACCACACTTTAAATCAGTAATATGTTGAATAATATACATATGATGTAGCTTTATTTTTAGTTCAAAAGTTCTTAAGTTTTCAGTGATCTGGGAATAAATATTCTGATACTCTTTATCATACAGGCATATTTATGAAATAATATTGTGGGTGGATAAGATGAATGGGTGAAAAGGAATGCTCAGTAGTTAGCAGAAGTCTGCGTACTTGTGTTTTCTTTGACTCTTAGTCACATAAGATTGTTTACAATATGTATTTCTTGGTGGAAACACTATAGGCTTTTTGTAATTCAAGTAAGAAGCTTCCTACTCCTTGTTTCATGGATTGTAAAACCATGGAATGGTTTCAGTTTAGAAGGGACCTTTAGAGATCATCTAGGTCCAACCCTGCCTACCACAGGACAGGGACTCTTTCACTAGATGGTGTTGCTCAAAGCTTCATCTGACATGACCTTGAACACTTCCTGGGATGGGGCATCGACAGCTTCTCTGGCAACCAGTTCCACTGTCTCACCATCCTCATCATAAAAATGTCAACCTTATATCTAATCTAAATCTCCTTGCTTGGTTTAAAACTATTACTCCTTGTCCTATCACTACAGACCGTGGTAAAAAGTCGTACTCTGTCTTTAACTTAAGTCCTTTTAAATATTGAAAGGGTGCTGTAAGCTTTCCCTGGAGCCTTCTTTGGTCCAGGCTGAGCAACCCTAACACTCTCTGCCTGTCTTCAAAGGTGAGGTGTTTCAGCCCTTTGACCTGTTTTCATGGCCCTTCTTTGGGCCCACTCCAACAGATCCCTGTCATTCTTACACTGGGGGCCCCATAGCTGGGTGTAGTGCCCCAGGTGGAGTCTCATGAGAACAGGTATGAGGGGCCAAATTCCCTCCCTCACCCTGCTGGCCATCCTTCTTTTGATGTAGCCTAGGATGTGGTTGGCTTTCTGGGCTGCAAGCGCACATTGCTGGCTCATGTACAATTTTTCATCCACTGGTATCTTTAAGTCCTCCATAGGGCTGCTCTCAATCTGTTCATCACTCATTCGGTTTTGGTGCTGGTTATTGCCTTGGCTCAGGTGGACTTGTCCTTGTGTAAGCTTGGAAGGTTCACATGGCCCAATCCTCAAGCCTGTCCAGGGTGGCATCCCTTCTCTCCAGCAAATCAACTGCACTTCTCATCCTGGTGTTACCTGCAAACTTCCTGAGGGTGCACTCACTACCACTGTATCACTATCAGAGATATGGAACAGTACTAATCCCAGTATGCATCCCTGAAGGATGCCACTTGTTGCCACTGATCTCCATTTGGACATTAAATGTAACTCTTTGTTTGAGGTCATTCAACCAGCTCCAGCCATTAGATAGTCCATCCTTATTGCTCCAATTGAGAGGTAAGGGTGTTGTGTGGGACTATGTCAGAAGTCAAAAATAGAGGACATCCACTGCTTTTCCCTTGCCCACTTCTGCAGTCAGTCCACAATAGAATGCCACCAGATTAGCTGGGCACAATTTGCCTGTTATGATGAAGGAATGTCATGTTTCTCTCATCACCTGCCTGTCACCTATATGACTTGATATAGCTTCCAGGAGGATCTGTTCCATGATATTTAATTTTTGTCAGCATTGGAGAAGTCTGTTCCTGTATTTAGCAGTGATAGCACAAAGCAGTTCATCTTTTTATACTTGCAAATATCAAACTGAGGTTTGAATAAAGCTTAAGTGGGGAGATATTGAAATAAACTTCAGTCTTCATCTGCCTGAATTGTCTTTGTCAAGATCATAATGGAAAAGAGAGGGTTTTTATTATTGTTTACTTGTCTTTATAGAGCTTCCAGTTAGCTCCCCAATATGCCATGCAGTTTTGAAAACTTTGCAGCGCTGGGAACAAGTTCTTCTCCGACGTCTTGAGCTCTATGGGGGTCCACCTCAACATTATATTTCAGTTCATGCTTCTGAAGATTCCTTAGCTGCTGGTCCTGCATTGCTTCGCCATAAAACTTTACTAGAGCCTACAAACACTCCTTTCAGGTGAGTCTAATTTATATAAGTACTGACTATAATATCTTTAATATAAATCAAACATTAGGTTATTAGTGCATGTGATAGAATTCAATAACTAAATGCCAGTTTCAAGATTTACTCTAATCCACTGTGAAATGGTGGGTGCACATCAGATTTCATGCATCTCTGATCTGGAGCAAGATCAGAAAAAACAAACAACAGTTTCTAATTTTTTTAAGTTCTTTTATTGAAGCTTAACATATAGATTTTTAGTGTCTTTGGAAAAGTATGGTTGACAATAAACTAAAGAATAAAAAATTTACCTTGAGAGATAATTAAGGATTAGAGACAATGAATGAAGTAATTGCCCCACCTTTGGAGGTAATGTTGTCACGTTCTTATCAGTATTATTACCTAAAAGCAGAGAATAAATATTTACTATTTGTATTTGTAATATTTGCATAGTTATGACTTCACATAATTGCATGTTCAGCCAGAAAAGTGTGCTCAGTTTCTTAAATTATAATTTTTTAAATAGATATCTGCTTTTTTAATCTTACTGTCACCGATGGATTGCAGAATCAGCCAAAAAGTCTGTCTTTATATTGTAAAATATCTTACTATGGTCATACTTAGTTTTAGTAATGTGACTTGGTTAAAAGGTCACAGTTTAACATGTATCTGCTGTCTGATATTATTTTTAAATTATGATTTAAAGCAGTTCAGAGTTTGTTGTTTTTTGGCCTGTCATAAGCAGCTGTACTTGTATTTATAATTTTTGCTGGAGCATATTGTTTCTAGGGATAAGCATAAAATTTGAATTCTGATCTGATTCTGCAGTCCTTCCAATTTTGTTACTGAAAAGTCATGGATGTTTCAGAGATATTGCTCAGCTGATGATGTGTTCCTAGCAGGAAGTGTTAGTCAATCACTGCCCATGTGATAGGATCAATCATTAGCACTAAACAGAGATGATCCATGTTGTAAAGAATGAGTTGGACTAATAAATAATCTGTATGCTGCCCTTATCATTGTGTAGTTTCTTGAAGAGATTTTTCTCGCTTGTCCCAAAATAGGAGGAGAAAGTGCTACATATTATTTTCCTTCTTCCTTTTGTGCCTCCTCTCACATGTAGGTTTTTCAGGAAGAGGGTATTAAAGTGCTTCCAAATAGATCTTGTATAGTTTTGCTTCAGCATTTCTTCTGACTATAGTTTGATTCGAGTGTAAGATATTGTACTCTTGTATAAGTACGAGCAGTGTGTAAATATTTATTTTGACTTCATTCTGTAGATCTAGCAGTCATGTTGCACTATCAGTGAAGAGGCTCTGGCAATACTTGGTCAAACAGGAAGAAGTCCAGGAAACCTTTATCAGAAATATTTTTACAAAGAAGCGATGCCTAAATGAGGTCAGTATGGTGTTTAAAATGGAGAAAGTATTGCAGGTCAATCTGTGAACTTTTACTTAAGTTATTTAGCTGGCATGTTTACTTCTAGGGCATGAATGGTTAATACTCTCTTGGCTATGACTCTAAATCTGCAGTATTTCTAATAAAAAATATTTGTCCGTTGTTTCATAGAATACAAAATCAGTCTGTGACTGTAGAATGAGAACTAACACAACTTGGCTATAGTCAGCCTCTTCGTTAAGTAAAGCTGCCTCAAAAGAATGACAAACTTGAAAATTTCAAAGATTAAAACCAGTAACCTAATCAGCCAGAGTTCTAAAACTGTGAAATTTTCCCTGCCACAGTCATCCTGGCTTTTATCCTCTGCTTTCTGTCATGTTATGATTTGATTTTAGTAAGAAAATTGGTCATACAACAGTTATTATTTCTGTCTCTGATAATTTGTTCCAGTGTCTTCTTGGATTCCAGGTTCCAGATTCAGTTAAATGTTTTTAAATTGTGGTTCTGTAATGGACTTTTAGTTTGGGCTTTTTTTCCTCCCTCTTTAGTTCCTCTTTTTTTCTTCTTACTCGCCCCTACTCCTAATATTTTAAAAGAATTGCTGGTATTATAGAAAAAATGTGGAGTAGCATAAACAGAGGAGAAGCAGCAGATGTGAACAAATTAAACATGCAGGAAAAAGAATATTTATGACTAGTAAATATTGATGACATGGCAGCAGAGAGGTCTCTATGACCTAACCTTCAATTCTGTCACAACTTGAATATTAGCTTGTTTAAGTAATTTTGGCTAATTGTTTTCACTGCAGTTAAAAGGAAAATTGTTCCTTTTGTCCTTTAAAGATGCACCGTTTCTGGTCATGCTTCATGTTAATGCAGCTGTGTTGCTATGCTGTGTGGACAGGTGTTTTGGGAGATTTTGTATGGGCTTTATATATTTCAAAGGAGGATCATGTATAGCCTTATACAGCATAGATGTGTTGGCTTTATTTTTTATCTTGTCAGTGTAGATTGCTTTTTTTTCAATAAATTTGACTTTTGGGATGGATGCTGTTACATCACAGAGTAGGTAAATCAGTACGTTTTGTACTGAATACAGAGTTTAGAATTTGTTAATTATTGTTACTACATAAAACGTGTGTGTGTGTGCAGACATGCTGCTGTCTTTCAGTTGTTCTGTGTTGGGGTAAAAACCAAGGAATTAAGGATTTCCTTGATATCTTGTGTGTTATGTCTTATCTTTTGCTTTGTTCTGTGGTTGTTCTTTCCTTGGTGAAGTCATTAGAGGAGCACAGTGAAACCATGAAAAATTCTGTGGTGGAGGAGCACATCATCAATAAGGTACACAGTAGTAATCCTCAAATTTATTAGACCTTACATCATTATGGAGTACTTTCTTTTTGAAATGGTGCTGATTTCACTTTAAAAAAGTCTTTGATGTCATAGCAAGAAAACTTAAAAAATCAGTTTTGCAAGGGATTGAGTTAAACTAGTCTTGTTATAGAGTTTATCTGAAACTTAATTATGCTAGAAAGCTGCATCAAGCAACCAGGTATGAACAATATGTTGTATCAAATTCTAAAACTATGGGAAGTGAAGAACTGAAGTTGAGGTTTGCTCAAGTGACAAAAATTTAGTAGCAGTATGGTATATAGTACATACAGGACCTTTCACCAATATGAGATATCTAGAACTATAGTTGCCTGTAAGTGGAAGTGGTTAACTGAAGTTACGGCAGTTTTGTTAACATGATACTGGTTTGCTACTGAAAATTTTCACTGAACCTTATTTTAAACATGGTGACAAATGAATCCATATAACGGTTTTGTAGCAAGTTTCTTGGAAGATGGTATTGAAAAGGTATAATATTCTGCCTAGAAATTCAAATGAATACTGTATTCTTCAGTCTTTCTTTTGCAAAACTAATGTGAAGACAGAAACAAGAACACTCTGTGATGTCCTTGGGCTACCTTATTATTATTAATTATATGATAAAACGGTATTAGCAAATAGGTAATTGGAACCGACTGTGGAAAAGTCATTTTAATTTCATGCAGGTTTGTTCACCACAACAGATCATGGGTTTGATCTGTTTGTCACTGCACTTTTGTGCAGTGTCACATACATAAAGTCAACAAGGTATCAATTTTGTTTTGACATAAAAAAAAGTATTCCACTTCTTTGTCTGTAACAGCTATAGACTTTTTTCAGACTTCAAAAAAGACCATTTGCAGATCTTTGACAGCACAATCTTACTGGTTTTTCAAGTAAAATATTCTTGATTAAATCTTTTAAATGTCAGAAGATTAAGAATTTGAAGATGAGAGCTGGGAATAGTTCTGGAATAGTTCTTTGTGTTTTGAAGAAAAATTTTAAATTTTCAGATCACCATTAGTTTGGCAGTGCCATTTTTTTAACTGTAAAATAATTTTGTAACTGCAATAGACTGAGTCTTTAATCAGTTTAATACTTGCAATGCTGAGCTCTTTAATTTTGAACAGAAGTGCTACAGTGCTGGTAGAGTTTAGAATTTTGTGTGTACTGGCACATACCCCAGTGCACTTCTGAAATACAGAACGGTAGACGATACTCAAATCCAACATTAGATCACATTAAGAAAAATAATTTAAAAAAAGAATACGTAATAGTAAAAAGTTTGTGATACTTCAATGTACAGAATTCCAGATTTAATCAATTGTGGAAAAATGTGAATAGATAAGCTGACAAAGTTCAAATTTATTTTCCCGCTCAGGAGCTTGCCAGTACCTTCTTTTGGACTATTTCATCAGTTTCAGTGGCAAAAAGTGTTTGCTAAGAGCCTGCAAAGACTTAAAAAAAGTTTTTTGAGAGCAAAACATCAAGATTCAAAATTTTAGTCATCAACAGCAAGTGCGTATGCAGCCTTGCTGGTTTTCAGCATCCTTGAAAAACTTGAGAACAAATAAAGAACTGTGACTTCTGTGACAAATTACACTTTCTCTGTTGCTGTGGCGATCTCAACATGGCAGTTGGAAGTAGATTATTACACAAAAAAGATTTACCATAATTGTTACAGGATGTATTTGTTGAATTTTCTTAGAGTTCAATGGAAGAAAAAAAAGAAATTTCGTATGAAACAGTGTTTGGTCTCTGTACTTTCATTAAAAAGCAGTGTTGTATAAAAGTTTGTTTTTAATAATGCTTCACTTTTTAAATACAGATAGAAACAGATATGGGATACCCAGGAGGCAAGGCAAGAATAATCCATAAAGAGTCTGACATCATTACTGCTTTTGCAGTCAATAAGGTGAGTGTAAAGGAGGTAGAATAATCTAATTGTGTTGTACTTCCACCTGATAACACTGGTGGTAGTCCCATTGTGAATGTGTGAGATAAGCTTAGGCAGCATCTTTAGCTACTTTTAGCACACAGGACTTTTAGCACTCCCTGCTCAAAAGCACTTCATAATTACCTTTTCATAATTAAGCACTTCTACTACAAATTGACTTTTTTTTCTGTTGTGCAGTACATTGAGGGAATGGAGAGGTGGTGTCTACTTTTTCTTTAAACTTGTGTGTAAGAGTCAAGTTTTAACATATATAGGTCAGACATATATGTTTGGGGTTTTATAAATTGATTGTGTGTATTTGTATGAACAATGGTGCCATAATCATAGAAAACTAAAATAAACCCCTTTCTGAGGTTTCCTTTTGTATCTCCCATTCTGTGTGTTACTTTTTTTCAGGCAAATCGGAACTGCATTGCAATAGCATCAAGTCATGATATTCAAGAGTTAGATGTTTCTGCGATTTTAGCTACGCAAATCTATACCTGGGTTGATGATGATGTGGAAATAGAAAATAAAGGGTATATGTTCTTTGTTTTCAATATTACAGCTTTGACTGTGGATAATTCAGAGTAACAAAGCATGGTATTTAATGTTGCTGTTTGGAATCTTAACTTACAGTGCTTTTTTCATTTACAGGGCTGATGATTTCTTAGTTATACATGCTCGTGATGATCTGGTAAATGTTCAGGGAACTACTCCTTATACTCATAGTAATCCTGGCACACCTATCAGTATGCCTTGGCTTGGTAGTACACAAACTGGCAGGGGTGCATCTGTGGTAAGTCACTTGTCAAAGATTACCTTCATGTATTCTATCTGCTTACCTCCTTTTGTCTGTTCAGTGTTTCTGGTTATATTTTGCAACTAGCGTGTAAGTAAATGTAGCTTCTTGGTGTAATCAAGATGAGCTGGATTTTTTTATAACAATTCCCGTAATAGGTTATTATTATAAATACTGCACATAATTTAGGGGACACCAACTAAGCAAACAAAGCTTTTAGACAAGCCATATATGCTTTCTTTACTTATGATACATAATTCAAAAATAAAGAATTAGGGCTTAGGTAAGAAGTTGCTTCTTAAATTGTTCTTTGACGGCTTGAAGCCAAATGCTGTATCTAAAAAGTGTATATTCAGCAGATTTCAGGCTATAAATTTGTAAGGATTGGGTAGAAATATTTAAATGAAATATTGAAATAGCTTTTATTTTAAGTGTGATCTTCAGCTTCATTCTAAGTTTTAGGAATGATTTTGTGTCTGGAATGAAGCTTGGCCCTGAGCAAAAAGCTATTAGGTTAAATTTAATTCAGATCAAATGATAATTGTAGTCTGACCATTGACATTGTTATCTTAGTTCCTGTGCAGCATAGATGCTGTCTAATAATGCAGATCTGTTGATTAGTTAGCTGGGAGAGGCTTATTTGGAGACGCTTAATTGGGCTGAAAGGGTCATACAAGGCACCATTGTATCTTCATCTTTCTGCACACAGATGTGGAGTTTTCCTGGATAACTGAATGCATTAAGTCTTGGGACTTGGCTACATTTTGTGTCATTTAACAGCTCAAAGCAAGTTTGTAACTGATGGCAGAATGAAATAACCGTATGTTAATTAATATTGTATTTGATTTTTGAAAATATCTGTTGATTAGGAGAAGTAAATAAGGAATAAGCATTATCTGAGTGATGATGTTATCCACACGTGGAAGTGGGTATTGTGCCAGTACCTATGCCTCTGCCTTCTGTTTAGGAAATACTGATCCTAGTTTCCAGTGTTGCAGTTCTATTACCACAATCAGGTCTCTTCTGCAAGTATTCTTTGAATGCCTTCACTGCTTTCTCCTCTCACTTCCATTTATAGATATAAGTATGTATGGATTTTTGTGTATGTGTTTCTCAGCGTTAAGTAATTATATAATCTATTATGTAAACTGTACTTACCTGACTTTTTATTTTGTATGTAGTAGAACTTTCTTCTTAAAGATATTTAGTTATGCTTGTTTTGAATGCCTTTGCTGTTAAACTTCGGACCTAAATTTTGTCTGGCGTACTGTTTGACTGTGGCAGAGAACCAACCACAGCACAGAACGACACCTGCCCACTAGGGAAGAAAGACAAAGGTACCCAATGAAGGACAAAGTAAATGCAGGAAGATATAGGGATTCTTGGGAGAAAATGAAGTTGCCGTGGAAGGACTCAAACCTGGAAGAAAAGCAGCTTCACTAAAATCTTTCCTTTTCTACTATTTACTACTTTGTTCCTTCGGATACTACTTCTGATTCTTGTTGTCATCATTGCTTTTCCATAATGTGCAGCCCATTTAGTAGTTATAGCCCACTGTTCTCTATCATAGCTGGCTTCTCAGTCTTGTCTTTGCTTCACTTTCATCAGCAAGGGAGACTATTAGACTGATGATACGCAGGCAGTTAACATTTTATTAGCTCTACGGGTTTTTTTGTTACTCTTCACTGTTTCCTGTTGCACAGCTCATACAAGGTAAGTAAGGAGGCTCACCATCAGACACTTCAGCATAATGTGTTCACACAGTTCTTACAGGAGGTGTTTCTAAGAGGGCACTGAAGTGCTAGTATGTACCTACAGCTTTGAAACTCAGGTAATGTTCTCAACAGCTCGTCATAAAAGTCATTGTGACTCACACCATTATTTACCTGTTTAACAACTGGTGGGGTGGATTTAAAGTGCTTTTTTATTCTTTAAGGCTTACTGTACATTAGGCCCAAAGCACCCAGTTCTCCAGCGAAGTAACCAGTGTTCTAGCCATCAGGTGTTGTAAGGGGAAAGTAAGGGCTAGCAGTCTCAAATGTCAGTTATATTAATAATGGAAGTATTTGCACTTGATAATTGTGTGTGTCTTCTAAATTGGAGATGCTGCACCAGAGAGTTATGTTAGCAGTCTTTCAAAGGCATGTTTCTGTAAGTTTGCATTTTTCCAAAGCATAATCCATCATGGGTTAAGAGATTGTGATGCGTGCTTGTCTGTTGAATGAAGGAAAATGACTTCCACTAACTTCTGGGTAAAAGTTGGTGGCTCTAAAACTCAACAGAGCCCTTCATTTTAGTGGAGAATTAGAGTGAACATGAATAACTGTTCGTCCATTTACTCATAGAGATAAGTTGTAAGTTTAGGGAGCAAAGTATTGCAATTATAAATGCACACACCAATCAGTAAATGTTTGAAGAATATCATCCTCTCTTGTCTTGTCCTAAACCTTAAAATGTGTATATATTTTTACCAACCATTTGACATTTTTCCTTGACATTTAAAGTACTTTAAGAAAATAAAAAGGAAAACACACATTTGAAGATGTTTTTATCTTCAGGAAAGTCTTGTGAAATAAACTTGAATAACTGAGAAGCATAAGGTTTTCTCTTAAATAACTAGTAAAGCTTTGAGAATTAAAATACCTAAATCTGCTTCCAAATGTAATCAAGAGCATGCAGTTGCTCCATTAATCCAAACCTAGGGAAATTTTAGCAAGAAAATAAATTATTTCCCTTCCAAGTGCTTTTCCTCATTTTTTGCTTTTGATAATTTGAAGAATATTACTTTTCTACTCATTGGATCATATGAAAAATACATGACAATTTGTAATTCATGCCTCCTTCCAGTTGACAGCCTGATATGATTGGAGGCAAGGGAGAATCTTATATTTGAAATACTGATCACTATCTACTGATTCATGACAAGCAGTTTCAAAATACTGCACAAAATTATGGCATTTGAAAGTCACAGTTGGATTCAATGCGATCTTAAAGGTCTTTTCCAACCTAAATGATTCTTTGAAAGTAATTCAGTGCCAGCTTGATATTGATGTGTAGTAAGTGATAAGCTGCTGTGTTGAAGATGAGTGCTCTGGCAACAAAATTTCATTTGTGTTCTCATTTGAAGTTAGCACGTGGCTCAAATATAAAATTATGCCTTTCTCAAGTGTTCAGGTAAATAATACATGCATGAGCAAACTGAGTCCAACAATTTTCTGAGGAAAGACAGTCCTCAAAATAGTCAGATACTTTTGAGAAGAACTATCAAGAAACAAAAGAATGAAAACTCAACTCGGACATACATTAATAGAAAGAAAAAAGAGAAGGGAGATCACAGGAACAGATATATTTCTATGATGAAAAAATCCCTACAGGTTTTTTTTCCTTTTGTGGGTTGGGCATACAATTTAATTAGATGGGGTTTAAACATAATTGTCTAATGTCTCTGGGCCTCTTCATACATTGAATTCTTCCCAGTAAGAATTAATAAAATAAGAAAACCAGCAATGTAAACAGCGATCTTGGCAATGCACCTTGCTCAAAGCAAAGTGTGGAGCATAGGAACAAAAGTGCTACTGAAAAGTCATTGGATCTGTATTTGCTAAATTACAGAAAGTTTTGAAGAAGTTTTTATTATTATTTATTTTTTAATGCCAGTTACTAGGTATATTGCTTATTCTGGATGGCCACAAATAACCACTTTCCAAGCAATGGCAATAAGTTAACTAGACTTGAAAATAGATATATTCCTTCCTATTTTTTACTTCTGTTAAAGTTTGTTTACCTCTTTCTTTACATGCTTCTGCCTCTGTCTTGCTTATCTTACAATATTCAGGAATATTCCAATAAATTTAATGGAATCAGAAAGGAATTGGCAAGAAAAGAGGTAAGATTGCAGTCTAAGGAGTGCTTATGTTTGGATCCATACATTTCTGAAGCAAAAATTTAATATTTACCTAGATGTATAAAGCTGCAAAAGTGTTAATACGTGCACTAGTCTTGGAAGAAACTGACTTCTGTCTTAATCTCTAAACCCAGTACTTGCTTTCAGTAGGAAATTTGATAGGAGACAACTCTCTACAATCACTAATTATTTTCCAGTTCAATAACTTTTTGTTCAGTAGTACTGTTAATTTTTTTCTATTTTGTTGTATATTTAACAGATGCTCAAGAAAGCTATTAATAACGTCAGAAGAATGGCTTCTCACCCAACACTACCATATTGTAAGTTCAGTTTTGTTTAAAAAAAACAAGAAAAGTTATCTAAAGATTATATATTTCTTATTGGCCTGTTTCTTAGTATGCTACTTTATACCAGCACGGCAATCTACTATATGAAAGCCATATTTTAGTGAAACTATTTATCATTTTAAAAAACAATACTGGGGGACTTAGAATAGCCTTTAGAAACAGGGATATTTTTATAGCAGAAAGTATTTTTGTTTCATTTGTCACTTGAATGAAAGATAGTAGAAAAAATATATGTTATTATCTCCAAGTAAATAGCTTCATATTTCAGTACCATCTAAATATAGTTCTTAATTAAATAATGAATAACACAAGTTCCAGTGGTACCTACTACTCCTACACCAAGTCAAGTACTATGGCACATAGTTTGGCAGTAGTTACTTTGAGATGGTGTGAGATTTTTTAAAATTTTAAAAGCTACACCACCTGTGAAAAGTCATGTAAATATTTTCTGTTGCAGACCTAACAGGTGCTCAAGATGGTAGTGTAAGAATGTTTGAATGGGGTCATGCCCAGCAAATCACTTGTTTTCGATCTGGTGGCAACTCAAGGGTAACTCGAATGAGATTCAATTACCAAGGAAATAAGGTAACTGACAGAATGTTTCCGTACTTATTCTCTTCTCTTCTCCCCTTCCTCCCAGCATAATTGCAAATTAGCAGAAACTCACATTCTTCAAATCTAAAGTAGTTTCGAAGAATTGTGGGCATTTTCTTTGCAATACATTTGTATTTACTATGAGTATATATTTTCTTTCAGTTTGGAATTGTTGATGCTGATGGATATATAAGTTTATATCAGACAAACTGGAAATGTTGCCCGCTTACTGGAACTTCACCTAAGCCATATTTGGTAAGCTGAAAACTAAATTAGTTTCCATAAACTTGTATTGTGCTCTCTTATTTCTTTGCCCCTTCAGAATAGTTAGGAGAGAGCAGGGATTGTGCAGATAACCAGTATTAATCAAGAATAAATTATGTGTTGTTCCATTCTGTGATATGTCTGACAGACAAATTCTTACGTTCTAATCATACTTGCTAAGTGGAAAGTAGAAAATGCAATGTTAGATCTGAAATAACTTTAACGTTCATTGAGACTAGTCTGTAATTGTTAGTTGTCAGTTAATTGTCCTGCTCTCCTCTGCACTGGTGCGACCTCACCTTGAATATCGTGTGCAGTTTTGGCTGCTGCAATATAAGAAAGATATTAAGCTGTTAAAGAGTGTCCAAAGAAGGGCAACAAGGATGGTGAAGGGCCTTGAGGGGAAGCCATATTAGGATTGACTGAGGTCTCTTGGTGTGTTCAGTCTGGAGAAGAGGAGACTGAGGGGAGACCTCATTCCAGTCTACAGCTCCCTGGTGAGGGGAAGAGGAGGGGCAGGCACTGATCTCTTCTCTGTGGTGAGCAGTGACAGGACCCAAGGGAAAGGCCTGAAGGCTGGATATTAGAAAGAGGTTCTTCACCCAGAGGGTGGTTGGGCACTGGAAGAGGCTGCCCAGGTAAGTGGCCACAGCACCAAGCCTGACAGAGTTCAAGAAGCACTTGAACGATGCTCTCAGACACATGGTGTGACTCTTGGGGAGGGTCCTGTGCAGGTCCAGGAGCTGGGCTCAGTGATTCTTGTGGGTCCTTTCCAACTTGGCATATTTTGTCATTTTGTGATTCTGTAATTGACAGTTATGCAGGACTGAGAAGTATACTTTCATGGAAAATTAAGAGTTTCACAAGGCATACCAATACCTTTATATGCCATGTTCTTTAAATTGCTTTTGAACAGCTTACGTTCTCAAAGAGATTTAATATTTCATGCTTGTACAAAATACATTTCCTTTTTAATTAATTTCTAAACTGCAATTTTTCAGACGTGGCAATGTCATAACAAAACAGCCAATGACTTTGTTTTCATCAGTTCATCATCTTTGATAGCCACAGCGGGATTGTCTTCTGACAACAGGTAAGAACTGCTGTGATAATGCAGGAAGATACCTTCTCTCTGCCACTTTGTTTTTTTGATGATTCTTCTTAAGTAGTTTAGGAGCCACCTGTACTTCTACTTGATTTCTTTCTTTGTGGGAGAGGGAAAGAAGCAATGTTAGCATCTAAATTCATGTGTCTATTAAAGGAGGTTTCATAAGGAAGCACAAAACTCTGTTCATGTTCCCTATGAGAGGGAAAGTAGAGAAGGAGGTCCTGAGCTCTTCTCCCTGAGATCCAGTGATAGGATGGGGAATGGCTCAAAGCTGTGCCAGGGGAGGTTCAGACTAGACATGAGGAAACATCTCTCTCCCAAGAGGGAGTTCAGACACTGGATCTGGCTTCCTTAACAGGTGGTCAGTGCCCCAAGCCTCTCCATGTTTGAGACATTTGGCTCTTAGTAACATGCTTTAAGTTTTGGTCACCCCTTAGATGTCAGGCAGGTGGACTAGATGATCATTCTAGGTCACTTCCATCTGAATTATTCTGTTCTGTTCTTATCATACAAGCCTGTCTTAAATTACAACTAGCATAGCTCTTCATTTCACACTTATTTTGGAAGTAAGTGTTGATCAAGAAACATCAACAACTGCTGACATTCCTGTGAGTTCAGCTACAACAGATTGTCATCACAATAGGAATCCTTTATGAGAAAAGCCAGTTATAGAATGATTGTGTAGAAGGCGTGTTCATGCAGTATATGTATAACTATGGAAGTAATTTGAGGTAAGTAATCATTGAAAGACTGTTTTTAAGGTTCAGATGGCTTCTCAGGTGTTCAAAATACCTTAGAACATTTGTCACTGATTTAAACTGCATTTTTTTTTCTACAGAAATATTTGTCTTTGGGATACTTTGGTTTCACCCGCAAATAGCTTGGTGCATGGTAAGCAAAATACAACCACCAAAATATTTGATCACAGTAAAAAATATGTATTTTTGTGTCTATCTTTATGGAAAAGTTATTGTGGGAAGTAATTTTAGCATTAGCAGTAAAGCATCTTACACTGCTCTGTGTGAGTGCACTGGCAGGAACATAAAACCAGATTCTTGAGAAATTGTTTAGTGCTTTGTATAAATGATTGGTTTCATACACATGAGCACCTTCCTTTGCATATCTTGTGTCTTTGTACCACAAGTCCAACCCTTGACAGCTAAACATTTCTGTTCCTTTTTAAAAGGTTCTGAGCAGCTTCCCCATGTAGTGAGTAGCATATTGAGAAGACAATAGCTATAACATTGTCAGAACCCCAGTTTTTAGCATGGTTATATGTTTTTGTGCAACATACATCAAGAGCCTTCAGTTGAAAGTTCCTGTGGCTGTGTCTGTATTCATAAATCCGTGCCCCTACCCAAAATTGATTAATTAAATATTAGACCAAAGAAAGACATGAGGACAAGATTACAAAACAGTTGTCTGAAGATATGTATATGAATAAACACACCTGATTTTATAGAAAATATTGATATTTTTATGAATATATTGAACCAGCAGATATATAAATAAGATCTCACATTTGTGTAGTAAATTCCAGAGTTGAATTAAGAGATGAACTTAACTGCTCTACTTGTAGTGCATTTTTGCCTTCAAAGATTGTCCACTTCCATGGCACTTTTATTCTGTGTATTATGGCAAATACTGTCAATGGTTTATATAGATAAATAGTATCCAGAAATAGTATTACAAATATGCTTTAGAAGAGTTATTCATATAAGCATGCTTTTTGAGATATAATAAATATTTAGCAAGGTTTCATTAGGTTTATTACTTATACTTTGTTGCAAGAAATACAACAAATTTCAAAATCTGAAATACAGAATTAAAATCAGAGAGTTGTGAACTCTTTACGTACAGTATGATGAATACTTGATTGTATGTGAAGGACATATGCAATCTCTAAATAGAAATTTAGAGACCCTTTGAACTACAAGTGCAATATACTTAGCTTTGTTCTGGAAATTGTAATTTTCATTCACTTCCTCCACTCATTTGGGGGAGTAAACATATCCAAATAAGTGTGAAAACCACCAAATTATCAGTAAAATAACCAGTGGAAACTTTTAAGGTACTTGGGCAAGTAGTTTAGGAGGAATTTCTGATGGAAATTATATGCCTTAAAATAACAAACATTAGAGACTTTGAAAATAATCTGTTTCTGGTCGGGATTAATAGTTTGTGATTACACAGAGATAAAAAGAAAAGGATTTATTTGAGAATACTATAGCTTGAGAATGTCTGATGTGAACCTGGGATTACATATATATGGTACTGGAACAAATGGGCTGGTTGCAGTCACTTGAATTACAGCATCAAAGTCATTGTTGCTACTGTCTTCAACCATTAGAGGTTGATGGAGAATTGAAGTTAGTACTGTGTTTTATGAAATTAATTTGCTTTGGCTTTCAGCTTTTGTCTGTCATGACAGTGGAGCAACTGTGCTGGCATATGCTCCAAAACATCAGCTGTTAATATCTGGAGGCAGAAAAGGCTTTACATGTGTAATTGATCTTCGACAAAAACAGCAGCAACAATTACTTCAGAGTCATGATTCTCCAGTCAAAGCAATTGCTGTTGATCCTACAGAAGAGTATTTTGTCACAGGATCTGCTGAAGGCAACATAAAGGTACTAATGAGGGGAAGGGAGCAGAGATGATGTGTACATTCCGAAAGAATCTGGTACCGGTGTGGAACAGATGTCATATGTACTGCATTTGTTCTCAACCCTGACTTTCGCATTTACTAATTTAATTACGAAATATTAGTCTTACATTGCAGTCTTCTTTTAATTAGTGGTACCTTAGTCCCTGTATATATTCCCTGTTATAGAAAACAAATATTGATATTCTAGAACTGTGTCATTACATATTGCTATATATTTTTCTTTTACAGTTAGTGTTAGAAAAATAAAGGCAAAATGTAGTCCAGTTTCTCCATGACTCATGACTGCTGAATTTTAAGATCATGGTAATTTTCCTTATAAGAGATTGATGTTTTTGATGGTCTTTCAGGTGTGGAGTCTTTCTACATTTAATCTTCTTCACACTTTCATCAATGAGCATGCTCGACAGTCTCTCTTCAGAAACATTGGGACAGGAGTCATGCAAATTGAGACAGGACCAGCAAATCACATATTCTCCTGTGGTGCTGATGGAACAGTAAAGATGAGAATCTTGCCTGATAAATTCAGCCCTTTAAAGGATGTGTTAAAAAATGATGTGAAATTTATGATCTAATGTTTTTCTCAGAATAGTGAATAACATTCCCCTTTCTGCTATCCCTGAAAATGTTTTTCCTGGCACTAACCAACAAAGCAGATGCACAAGGATAGCTTGTGACACAAAGATGTTTTGGTTTTTTCCTTTCTCCCCTTTGACCTCCCACTCCCCCACCCCCCAACCCTGTATTTATTACCTGGAGCTTTTAGTCCCTGATGCACTAATGCCTTAAAGATTAACAAAGTCCTTCAGATTTTGATCATTGCCTAAAATAAAAGCTATATAGGACTCTGAATTATATAGTTATAATATTATTAAGATGTTGCTGAAGTGGTTTACTCTTCCTTTTGAGGTAGTTACACTCCCACCTGGAGTGTACCATCTGGGCATGATCTCTGCTTATATTCAACACCTGGCCACCTTCTAAAAGCGTGTCTGTCCAAATGGAAACCTTAGGTAATGTTCTTTTTCACTGTGGCAGCCATAACTGTCTCTCTTCTCAGCTTACTTAGTCAGCTGACAATAAAAATTTATACCTGTGTGTAGAAGAGAAACAAAGTCTGTAGGAGTGAGTGCTCCTGGTCATGCAAGCATTCATGTAACGAGCCACTCTCTGCATCCATTCCTGGAATCCAGGCTGTTTACCTCTCTTAACTTGCCTGATCTCCTTCCTCTCATCTGGGTATAAGAAACTGAAGGATGTTCTGTAACTTATCTTCTGTTCTATAGCTAAAATCACTGCCATCAGGATGGCAGGCTTACCTTTTAAAAGTAAATATATTTTTAATCCTGAACACTCCCTTTACAAAAGTAAAATGTAAATATGAATGGATATCTTCCTAGTAAAATAGTCTAGATTATGTGTGAAACCTTAGTCTTGATCAAAAAGATACAGGAAGATACTGCTTTAGGATATGGCACTAGAATTTCTTCAAAGACTATTTATTTAGCTGTATGTAGAGGAAAAAAAACCCAAACCCAACCTAATTTATTTTTGCCTTTTTTTTTCCAGTAAGAGTTTTTATTTAGCCCAAAGATACTCAGTTCATTCTTAGCACTTACATTCTTGTTTGTCTGCTTTTCCTAAGTACTTTAAAAAAGGAAAAAGGAAAAAAACTCAACAGAAAAGTACTTCAACAGTGTCAGGCTTTGTACTGTATATTTACATCTGGTGTCAAGTGAAAGAAAAAAAATTTGAAAAGGATAGATGGAGTTTGGGGTATTTTTTGCCAAAATATTAAACTGCATAACTTAAACGTTTGACCAAATTATTAATGTGCAAGGCCTTTACATTTTTTTAGTCAGCTAAACTGTTTCTGTATTTTGGTTTACTTTTCCTTACTTGAGAGCTTGACAGAGATTTAATTTGTAAATTAGATGTGAGGCTGGATTACTTGAATGCCAATGGTGTACTTTTTGCTAAAAGATATTTTGTGAAATATAGCACCAAGATATTAACTGTAAAATAAACTTGTCAAATTAGGAACTATGGGGATAAACAAAGCTTAGCAGAAATGAAGGGCTTGTAAAATGAACTATGTAACATTCTCAGGATGCTTTTATCTTAAGAATATAAAGTTGTTTAAAAAGATTTTGTAAAATGTATTAAGGTCATTTTAAATGTATGTTTCGCAAGTTGCAGTGCAAACACTATGAAGGTTTTTATGCACATAACCTGAATTTTCAAATTGTGCAATAAAAAGAATGTGAATGTTTTGCCATGAAGAAACATGTGACAGCATTTCAAGCTGGTACAGCTGTTCAGTGATTCAATTGTATTTGTTCTTCCTTAACACTAGATTGAAATCAAACTTGATCTCAAAACAGTTTAAGTACAGTGATGGACCAGAAAAGTGACTAAAAGTGACACCACCATACAAAACAGACTTGCCCAATGGGTATGTCGTATCTGTTCAGTGGCTGAGTTTCTAATATCCTATGTTCTTATGGAAGAAGGAAAACAGTGGAGTAAACAGTAGCACAGTCCTTTAGAATCAGCTGAAACCGTGACTTGGTAGCTGCTTATATACATGCATCAGTTTTATACATCCACTGAACTAACAAAGTTACATGTGCAAAAATCATGGCAGTATTATATAATTACGTCCTTGATGTTTTGTCCTTAAATATTTATATCTCATTAGCTTTAATATTTCAAGCTCAAGTTTATTGTACTGGCAATCACAAAAAGCTGTCTTACCATCTGGGAACTAAGCATTTTTTATATGTAATTTGCCAAGATATATACAATGTTGTCATTTTTCTGAGTAAAGCTGCATTATGAAAAATCCTGGCAAACTTATGCTTATACCAGAATAGTACTGACCGTGAGCAGGCATTTTCAATAATGTTTATAGTTACTATAAGCTATTCTCAAAAGTAAATTATGTAAAATCACAATGTATTTGCCACATCTTTATAATCTTTCCAATAAATCCTGCAGAAACTCAACCTTCTAGAATTCCACGTTGCTGCTATTTCATTTACGAATCAGTTGTTTGCTTGTATAGTGTTCATTGATGTTTAACTATTGTAAGACAAATTATTGGTAGTTTTCTTGTAATGATGGAGTCAAAATGAGTTAACTTCTGTTGTAACTGAAACTTTTAAAGGGACACTCTCAACTTGAAATCTAGTCATTGGAGAACTGAACTTAAAACTCTTCCAGCTATTGCCCTTAATAACTTCCACTGACTTTTGTCCTCCAGCAATTAATGCTTCTTCCCCGTTGCTATGCAAGTTACTCAAACTTAAGGGTAATAGTGCTTGTGGGGGGTTCTGTGCTTAAAGTAGCCACGTGCACAGATTGAAAGTAAAATTTGCATTTACGAGTGCTTAATCAAAAATAATTTATTGTCCAGACAAAATAACTTGGCATGTAGTTGATAATGTCCCTTTTAAATATCATAGACTGGCAGTTGTGACTTGTGTTTGTCTGTGTAGCAATACATCATGCTATCAGAGTGTGTCATTCTTGTGTTGCTAACTGATTCAGTTACCTCAAACAGATACGTGATCCAAGTTCTTTAGGATTACTTCAGTGACTTGTGGAAGTTAAAACTCTGGCCATCTGGGTACTTAAACTGGCTTGCTGTGTGACTTTTCACTAGAAAATTCTCACCCGACAGCTGACATTGCAGGATGTTTATGGAGAAAAATGGAATTTAGATGCAGATTTTGTACCATGCCACAGTGGTGCAATGTGAAGTCATACATGTTCTACTGCATTTTAGGAACCTCGCTACCAGTTGCAGGAAATAAACTGTTCAGATATCCTACATTAGGTACCACTCCCTTCCTCTTAAGAGCACCCAGTGTTAGATTAGTTGCAATAGTTACGAAAAAAGCAACAGTGATTAAATGGAGATAAGCTTGGAGATGATAACTTCTTTAAGGTAATTTTTTTCAAATGTTTATTTTTATTAAAAATAGCAAAACCACCACTAATGGCAGGTTCAGCACACTGATCAAACTACTTTCTATAAAATAAAGATATTGATTTACCAACTTTCCTGGTGTTTCTTATTCCTCCCCACTTCTAGGTCTAAAATCTGCATGGTTTTGATCCCCCCCCAATGCCGTAGCTTCTCGTGCTTTAGCTTTCCTTGTACTAGCCTTTTGGTATTTTGGGAGGGTTGTGTGCTCTTCTTTTTTTTTCTTTTCTATGTGTAACTGGCGCAACTGAGTACAACCAAGTCATTTTGCAGTGGAATGAGGTCGATGTAGTGATGGCACTCTGTGTCTGCCACAACTTAATTTGTTAAATCCCTTTTCTATTTCATTTAAGTTGAAAACCTGTGAAGGTCTTGGGGAGCTTCACCCCTCTGGTGTTCCCACCTTTAGCAGAGGTACAAGGATGAGTTCCCCTGTTCTAGTCGTACACTGGGCTTGAGTAGAGCACGCCAATGAGCCCGGCGGCAGCAAGCTGCTGCCAAAATTTAAAATGCCTCAGCATATAGGGTTTGCCCTTGTACTAATTGTAACTCCTCCTTTGGTAGCGGCGAGAGGTGGTGGCGGGGCTCGGGTGCGACCCGCGGCGGGGCGGGTGGGGCTGGGCTGGCTTCGCTCCCGCCTCCGGCCCCGGGGCTCGGGCGGGCAGGGCCCTGTTGCCGCCCCGCCCCGCGGCCCCGCCGGGGAGCCGCAATCGCCGCCTGCCTGCAGCGCCCGCGCCGCCTCGGCCCCGCCGCTCCCGCCGCTGCCCCGCGGACGCAACGCCGCCCCCGCCCCGCCACCACACAGTAAGTGCTGCGCTCCGCTCCGCGGGGGCCGCGCCCGGCCCCTGCCCCAGCGCCCTGCCCAGCCCCTGCCCCGGCCCCTGCCCTGTGCGCCTGCTGGGGCCCCCGGCAGTGTCGCTGGAACTCGCGGCTGGGTCTGGGGCCGGGACGCTGCTGCCTCCTGCCCCGCCGGCTCTCGGTGCGGCGGAGCCCCAGGTGGGAGCCGCTCTGCAGGTGGGAGTCGCCCAAAGCCGCGCTTGGAGAGTTTGGCCACGCGTCGATGTGCGTGGGTGGAGGTTGTACGGGGCTGCTGCTCGGGGGCGCCGAAGCTCCTCCGCTCCTCCCGGGTGGCTCTTTGCTGTTTTTCCAGAAGTGCTTCTGCTCGCCCAGAGCGAGTCGTCCCCCTCGCCAGGGTGTGCTTGGGCACAGGACTGATCTGGGGGTGTTGAGGCAGGGGCAACAAGTGTGGTGATGCTGTTGATCTGTAAGTCTCAGAAAAGACTTTTCTGAGATGTGTGACTTGGGGTTTGAAGTACTACTGGCAAAAATCCTGAAATTCTGCCAGTAGAACTAATTGTATCTTATTTACGTACTATTAATTAAATGAGAGAGATCACAGGTCAGTGTGGGCTTTCCCTTTTAGAAGCCGGGATGGTCAGACCTTCCGCGCTGGAGGTGTGTCTCTAGACACACGTGTCTTTTCTGTACGTGTTCAAAACCCTACCTGGCAACACAAACACATGGGCGAAGCAAAGAGCAGCCCAAGCGATGCTCCGTCTGCACGTGCCTTATTTCGGTTGTGCTCCTCTGGAAGTTGCTTCACGTAACTGCGTAGTAAAACGACTCACACTGCAAACTGCCTGGTTAGAACTTCCCGAGCAGTTGGATACGCCAGGTGAGGAGCTATTAGCACTCACTGGCTGGGTTGACTGCTACCAACTCGGTTTATCTCGTCAGCTCTAAATAGGAAATTTGCTTCGAAAGAGCGTTGATAGTGGAACCAAGCGCAAAAAATCCAGAGAGGAGGAGTTTTACAGTGGAAGGAGGTCCAAGACCTGTATTTGGAAGACAAAACTTGGTTTACTTGGGACATGCTTAAAAGCAGGAAGAAGGAACTAAAATGTTCTAGTATATTTCCTTACTTGTCTTTATTTCATCTGGCAGCATATTTCACGTGGAATACTATTGAAATGAAAGTTATGGTGCAGATCTTTGCAGGAGCATAAAATACTGCAGCTTGACATGGAAGTTGCTTGCTGTTTGCCTGACAACAGGAAGCTGCTCATTTCCGTTAAATAGTAAAGAGTCTAATCTGACCATACCTAGATTTCAGTGTACTTTATGACTTAATTTGTCTATTTTGAGTATTCTTTAAATAATTGCTACTAGGTTAAAGAATAATAGTTGCTGCTTGTAAAGGCTGAGGAAATAATCAAATGTTTGGGAATTCTCAACTTTGGTCGGTTTCTTATTGCAGTACATCAATATGAGTCCACCAAATGATGGACAGTAAAATGCCTAATAATCATTAAAGCAGATAATGGATACCTACAGATTATTTTTATACAAATAGCAGGAGTACTGAATAACAATGTAAACAGTAGCTGGTTTGAGATAAATTACATTTTAGGATTAATTTTCTTCCAGGTTGCAGATATTCACTCTTGAGTTTACCTCTTAATAGAGGTTTTGACCTAGAATTCCCTTGTGTGTTTTTTAATAATTCTCATATGTGAAAGGTAAGAAGATGGAAAAAACCCTCACCAAGTGGTATTTGTTATGATCTTACCATTGTATATATCCATTTACACAACCTCCTTAATCTAAATGACTGGTAGTATGTTTCTCACAGCTTTTTTTCTGTATTGATTACATTCCAGAAGCTTTGGTAAATTTGGTTATAGGTTCTTACATCCCTAAGATATAAGACAAGGCATTTGGACCTTGCTCCTCTTCTTTTTGTCTTTCTTTTCCCATTGCCTTTTTAGGTAGATTTCTTGCCATTTCTTATATTTTCCCACCATTGGGCAGATAATTTAAACTACTTAATCTTCTCCCACAGATAAATTCCTTATGCTTTGTTTAACGTTTGTTCTTATGCTTTCTTTTTTGCCTTTTCTAAATTTCATTAATCAAATTGATCTGATGAACAAAATGAAGTTCTACTTAAAATCAAGTATATAGGAAGAATTTTCTCATAGGGAAAGTATTTCTTGTACACAATATAGCTTGAGCAAGCGTCAAGACATATTCCAGTAATGTGTATCTCAGTTTGCCAGATTCTAGTGCTCTTGTCTTTTGTTTGGAGTACCACTATACGGAATGTGGTGCTCCAGGAACTGATGATTTAATGGCAAAGTAACTAGGGGACTTTTTAGGGTTGGTATGGGGGGGAGTTTGTGTCCATCTGTTCGCAGCCCTGGGCAGCCATGTTGTCAATTTTATCTGTAATAAAAATGTTTACAACATTCTTCAACTGTTTTGGAATGCAAAATCTAGGCCTCTTTATTTGAGACTGGCCTTGTAATCAGAGAAAGTGAGAATGGCCTTGAAATCAGTTATGTTTATTTTTTTTCTCTTATGCCTCCAGCATCTTCAGATCATAAGACCCAGAGTAAATGTTATGTATGTTCAAGTAGAAGTTAAGCTGGCATTTTGTCAGTTAAGCATGTGAGCAGGAAGTTTCACACAGCATTTTTACACATTCTTTTTCAAGTAATGTTTTGCTCAAACCAGAATTTCCTTTTTTAACTTGAAGATTGACCTCACCCCCACTGAGAAGCAAGCTCTGTGCTCTGAGACTGAGGTGTGCAATTTGCAGAGCGGTGGTAGCACTTGGGTGTTTCCTTAGCACTTCTTAACAAGCCTCAAAGAGGGGGAGAACTGCAGAATACATGATTTAAATTAGAAGCTGTTAATCCTGTGCTTCAGGTGCTGTTTTCTGAACTGATTATTGACACTGTCACTTCAAACCAAAACACCACTTCTTTCTTTTTCTTTAGTTCACTGTGGTGGTTCCTCGGATCTCTTTAGTAAAGCGGGTGTGAGATGAAGTATTAAATAAAGTACATAACTTCTAAAAAATACAAGTTAAAGCTATTCCTTAATTTCAATTCTGTTTTTATTTAGAAATCTATATAGTGAAAAGTGAGTGTCTCTGCTCTTGCGCAAACCTCACAGGGACTTAAAAGGTGTTACATGCCTTTTAGATGATAAAACCCGTAGGTGGAGGAGTGGAGGCGTAAGTCCAGAAGACATTAGTTCCAAAATCTGCATTTCTTTCAATGTCTTCTCATTAACTAAAAGCATATTTTCTGACAGCTGAATTTTAGTTTTAAATATGCCTGGCTTAATCCAAAATCTCTTTTTTCTTCCAGAAATGGGATCGTGTATTTTTAAATAAATATTTTTGAAGTTCATTTTATGTTACAGGATCAACAAAACTGAATATGTTAAAACCTGGCATTTTCTCCAACTTACGAAATACTGCAGTGAAGAATGCAGGGGTGCAGTAGTGTTAGCCTGTGGAAATCAGCCTAGGTGCAATTGTTGCTGGTGGTAGTAGTTTGGATACATGTCTGACCCTGAGTGAGTGGTGGTTGTTAAATCATGTGGAGGATGTGTGTATGTGAGCAGTGGGCTGTGCTCTCTATGTCCACAGCAGTGTATTTGTATTTGTATCCATGTCTGGAGGCCCCAGAATTCAGAATGAATTTGTGGAAATTACATTTACCATATGGATTTGATATTACCTGGGTCAGTATTAAGATTTTAATTGTATGGTGTGCTTAAGCCTTCCTCAACTAATAGCTTATTTTCCGCTGCAGTATTGCAGCCATACAGGAGCTTGTCTGAATGCTGTGCCCTCCTAAGGACTTGGTCTTGAGAGGAATTCAGGAAATGGAAGAGCAAAGCCAACTCTTTTAAACAGAAGTGGATGTTCTGTGGTTGAAGATTTTACGTACTTACTTTCTCTTAGTTGGTTTCATCTGGTATTTATAAACTAACTTCCTGCTAATCAAGTATTTTTATAGAGACAAGATGTTTTTTCTTACTGGCAGTTTTGTCCACAGAATTTACTGGGGCTCAGATACATTCAGGGTGGACTGTCTTGAATAACTGAACTAAAGAAAACCTTGTAACTGTAGTTCATGTTATTCCTCTACATAGTATATACATGTAAAAGGAAAGGATCTATTAAACTGTAAGGCACTGAGAAGCAGAAAAATAAGCTCCAAACTGAAAAAGCTTATACCTGCATGTGATGATCTTCAGATGTGTTTGTCCCTTGAGCTTTGAAGTTGAATGCCTAATTTGTGAAGGAAATAAAATCTTGTAGTTGCCAGATTTTTTCAAGCCCTTTGTCCTTTCCAGCATACATATGACACATAGATATGGTCGTAAAAATTGGCTGTCTTGAAAGGCTTTTAAAGTAATAATAAGTGATCCAGCAAGGCAAAAAAAAGTCATCTGTTAGGTAAAAAATTATTTAAGAAGGAAATAGTAATTTTCTCCAAATACATGCTAATTGGAGTTTGTCAAACAAAATGTTACCACGTTTCAGTGATCGATTGTGAAATACAATGTGTGTAACCACTCTGATTCTCCATGAAGAGGAATTTCCCTCTGGTTTCTGGCTGCAGGAAGTCATTTTGGACCCAATTCTCATACCACGGTGTTGCCCACTTTCAATTTGATGCATGATACTGAGCTGTCAGAAGTGTGTTGGCATTACTGCAGAATATTATACTTGCCTGAAGAACTTACTTTACCTACAAATACAGCCGAAGTTCTGGAAGTTGATCTTGAAACCCTGAAAAAAAAGATACTAAAAACTAGGCTTCAGGTGATGAGGAGCATTCTCTGTCAGGAGTTGGGTGGGTGTGCTAACTAGCACTCCTGGCATGATTAAATTGCTGCCATCACTCAGTTCTAAAAGAAACAAAACCTTAACTTCCTCCTTTTGCCAGTTCTGCAGAAATCTAAGACATAACCAATTCATTGTTATCACTGTACTATTGTTGATGGGGTGAGGGGGAGATAAAGTAATTGCTGCTGTCTTCTTATGGACATGGGCATTGAATGTTAACCTTTATAGTGGAAGGTATAAAAATAAAAGATATGTCTGGGCTCATAAATCTTCTGCTGTGTACCAGTTTCAAGATGTGAGTTTTGCAGAAAATCTTTTTCATCCATAAATGGTCCGCTGTGTAGCAGAAGGCTTATCCCCAGCAGCCACAAATAGTGAAATGCCCTAAGATAAGATTCAGCTTTTTTGTTACAATGTCTAAAATAAATACCTGCCTCTTGACTTAATAAAAGCATTCCAGTGTGTAGTGGGTTGACCCTGGGTGAATGCCAGGCACCCACCAAAGCTGTTCTATCACTCCTCTCCACAACTGGACAGGGGAGAGAAAATAAAGTGAAAGGTTCATGAGTTGAGATAATGTCCTTGAGAGATCACTCACCAATTACTGTCACAGGCAAAACACACTCATCTTGAGGATATTAACTGAATTTATTACTAATAAAATCAGAGCAGGACAATAAATCTTAAAAACACCTTGATCCCCTCCTTTCCTCCTTTCCAGCTCTACTTCCTCCACCCAAGTGGTGCAGGGAGACGGAAATGGGGGGAGGGGGGTTACGGTTAGTTCGTCATATCCCATTCCTGCTGCTGCTCAGGGAGAGGAGTCCTTCCCTGCTCCTGTGGGGTCCCTCCCATGGCAGACAGTCCTCCACTAACTTCTGCAGTGTGAGTCCATCCCACAGGCAACAGTTCTCCACAAAGTACTCCAGCGTGGGCCATTTTTCTACAGGGTACAGTCCTTCAGGCACAATCTGCAGTCCCCCACAGGGTCACAAGTCCTACCACAAAACCTGCCTCTAGTGTGGGCTCCTCTCTCCATGGGTCTGCAAGTCCCTGCCAGGACCCTACTCCAGCACAGGCTTCCCACAGGATCACAACCTCCTTTGGGCATCGAGCTACTCCGATGTTGATCTCCTCCACAGGCTACAGGGGAATCTCTGCTGGGTGTCTGGAGCACCTCCTCCTGCTCCTTCTCTGCTGACCTTGGTGTCTGCAGAGTTGTTCCGCTCACATATTCTCACTCTCTCTTCTGTGGCCTCAGTTACATCTGCCCAATAATTTTTTTCTCCATCTTAAATAAGTTGTCAAAGAGGCGTTACTGCTATTCCTGATTGGCTTGGCCTTGACCAGTGGTGGGTCCATCCTGGCTCTGCAGGACATGGGGGAAGCTTCTGGCAGCTTTGCACAGAAGCCACCCCTGTAGCCCCTCCCCACTACCAAAACCTGACCACACAAACTTAGCACATGGTGTTATTTCTGTACAAACAGTTATGAAGGGATTTTTGTAGCTGCTTTGCTTTGAGGAACAGAGAGGAAGTTGCTGCAACGTTAATTACTATTAATAAAGCATCCCAGTTTTATATGAAGCAGTCAGTTTTTACGGCTCTCTCTGTATGTTGTGGTTAACTAATATGAAGTAAGTAGCAAAACCATACTTCCATATTTTGCAAAACATTTTGCAGATTTTTTTTTGAGTGTTTAGATACTGTGGTTTCAGAATGTAGAGAAATTCCAATTGGTATTGAAAGATACCTGTGACTTTCTGACTCATCTGCTGCAGATGGTTCTCTCTGAGTGATAAGTAGTGCACACATAAAAAACCTAGATAAGGTAAGCCTAGTTAAATGACCTGCAATTAAGCCCTGGTTATTGAGCCAATTTAAAGCATTCATAATTAGATGTGTTTATTTATGATATCCTTCCACTTCTAAGCAGAGGAATATTTGTTTTGTATATATACTTAGCCCATTTTCTTTAGTGTATTAAAGTAATTTTCAAGTCCTGTGGAAGAACCTTTGCCCACCATAAGCTTCTCCCACATCCTTCCTCCTCAGTTTGGAATACAAACTCTGCATTTTATCAGCTGCATTTCAGATGAATTTTTTTATTTCATGATTTAAAGGTGAAAGAAAAATGAACAAAAACTGTTCAGCAAATTTTTTTTTTTAAATTCCAGCTCATCTTCATGTTTTATAGTCAGTAACTGTTGATATTAAGACTTTGTTTAATCCTGCTGTGTAGACTACTGTATTTATGACTAACTGCAGAATTGTTTTGTTTAAAAAATTAATCCCTTTCTAAGGAAACCTAGTCTACCTTTGTGTCTTTGATATATTTTAATTGTTGAGTTTATATGGAAGAAAGTACTTTGCTACTGTTGAGCCATCCAACTTGTAGTTTCTGGGATTCCAGACATAAAATCTGTGTCTCAAGTAGTCTAGAGTTGATCTTACTTATAGTGTTGCTAGAACTTTTAGTTGTGTAATCTTTTTGGCATGACTGGAATGATTTTGTAGGTGGCTAGGTGGAGTTTAGTGGCATGTGAAACTTAGTTATAGTTTTCATGAGATTAAAAGGTAGAAGCTTTTTTGCGTGAGTTAGAGGGAAGAGGACAAGAGGATAGAGCAAGAGAGACAAAGCTGAGCTTTGTAGGAGCATTGAAGTTTGCTCAGTTGTCCAAAACTTTGTAAGTCAAGTTAGAAAGTGGTAGTTGATAACCTTTATGTTTAGCTGTTTAGTTATAGCTATGTTACAGTGAAACATGGAATAATACAGGTCAAGGACTTTTTGTATTGTTGCTGTACTGGAAATTTTTGTTTAACAAAATCAAGAAGCTGTGCTGTTTTATTTTGTTAACCTTGCTATGCTAACTGACTCTCTTGTATGTGAGCTAAAGAATAGATCCGCATTGGTGGGATAACAGGTTAAATATTTCATGTGTCCTCCCCCATCTTCCTAAAAGTTAAAAAAAGCAACTATATAAAATATATGAGGTTCATTTGTAGGGGTGTCTTCTGCAGAAGTCACGAATGGACTCAGGATGAGTGTAGCAAAGTTTTTGTGAACATCTGTTGAGAGCAGCCCTGTGGAGAAAGACTTGGGGTTGATGGCTGATGGAAAATTCAACAGGAGCTGGCAGTGTGTGCTCACAGCCCATGAAACCAACCGTGTCCTGGGCTGCATCAAAAGGAGAGTGGCCAGCAGGGCAAGGGAGGTGATTCTGCCCCTCTTCTTGGCTCTTGTGGGACCCCACCTGGAGTACTGTATCCAGTTCTGGTCCCCCCAACATAAGACTGAAATGGAACTATTGGATCAAGTCCAGAGGAGGCCACAAGTTTGATAAGGGGATTGGAGCCCCTTCTGTACAAAGACAGGCTGAGAGAGTTGGGGCTGTTCAGCCTGAAGAAGAGAAGGTTGCATAGACACCTCATAGTAACCTTCCAGTATCTGAAGAGAGCCTACAGGGAAGCTGGAGAAGGACTCTTCGTCAGAAACTGTAGTGATAGGACAAGAAGAAATGCGTACAAATTGAAAGACAGTAAATTTAATTTAGATATTAGGAAGAAATTCTTTACTGTGAGGGTGGTGAGACACTGGAGCAGGTTGCCCAGGGAGGCTGTGGATGCCCCAACCCTGGCAGTTTTCAAGGCCTTGAGCAACCTGGTCTGGTGGAAGGTGTCCCTGGTGGGGACTGGGGCTAAGTGATCTTTAAGGTCCCTTCCAATGCCATAACATTCAATGCTTCTATCTTCCTGTGATTTCCAGCAGTTTCAGAATAATTTAAACACACTGAGCAGAAGCTAATGGTCTTTCTCTGTTTGACTGCAGTTTTATTTTCTTGTATCACTGAGTAGTATTTAAAGTTATAGCGTATAAATGACAGAATGCTTTAGCCTCCTCTCTGATGACATAATGAAATAATACAGATAAGCAGTGGGAATATAAGCAGTGCAGTGGGAATCTTGATTTTTTTTTTTAGTTACCAGATCTTGTTTTCCTCCAGCACTTGACAACATATTGAGAAGTGGAATTGTTTCTTATTTGAAGAGCTCATTCTAGCAATAGTTTGTATGATACTTTTGCATTGCCGTGAATTATATATCAAGGTCTTATCTGCTACGTTATGTGAATTCAATTGATTACTTCCAGGCATACTCACTTAATTGGTTCTCCATTAAAATGTTTGTTGTAGTACTTCAGTTTGTTAGATTACTCTCATATTAAAGAAGAAGTAGTATTAAAATCTGGTTTTGCTTCATGCTTATAAAAATTCATTAGAAGTTACTTGTAGCATTGAATAATAGTGGAAATGTGATTAACGTTTGAATTGTAGAAAAAGCTATGTAATCCAAGCTATGAATTTGTGCTGGATTGGTCTGCAAAACACCACACTGTTCAGTGATGCAGAAAGTATGCTGATTGTGACCGAATGCTTTTGTGCAGGTTTACCAGCAGTATTTGCTGTACAAGTGGTTTTGAATATGCAGGTGGATAGTTTAAAGTCACTTGAAATGTGAATTTTGTTGTTAATACCAGGAGGATAACTGGGGAATATATAAGGAGAAATACTGAATACGAGGTCAGTGTAAACCCCACATTTTGTAAAGATCCTGCTTTACAAGAAATACCTAGTTCTACGTATCAAGTCAGGTATTTTATTTCAGTGATCATAGAATTGAAAATATTTTCAGAGTGGGTCCACCTGGTGAGGAGTCAGCATTTGAGACTTATAAAACCTGCAAGGGCCTAAAACCAGACTATGTGCTGCTGTTCTGTACACAGGAAACCATATCACAAAAACAACCCTATTTTCTGCTGAAGCACGAGAGGTTTTTTGTACATGACTGAGTTTGGGGAAGGAGAGTGTATTGTTACAGTGGACTTTGAAATTGAATTTTAACATTGTAGGAAAGCAGGCCTCGCTTCTAGCCAAGCTTAAATGCATCGTGCAGCATCCAACAGTCTGATATCAGTTTTACAACCGTATGTGAGAAAAAAAGTCCAGGAGTCCACCACTAAAAATGCAGTTGAGACATATTTCATCTTTATTTATCTTAAAAATACTTAGTTTAATAAGTTAGTAGCTACAGCACAAATCTGAAAGTTGGTGTTCTGTGTCATACATTGATGGAGAAGAATGGCAATTAACAGATAGGCAAAGCAATAATTAAATAATTAGTTAGGAGGAGTAAATTCAGAACTTGATCAAATACTGGAATAAGGATAAGGAGAACCTTGAGAAGCTTAAATGAACTTCTTGAGATGAAAACCAAAAGACTGAAGAGAAAAAAATCCATGTATGTTTAGGGCTTTATTTTTTCTTAATATGAAGAACTGGATAACGCCATAATGAAGTAAACTAAAGCTAATAAAAGGTGTAACAATGCCAGGCAGAAGAGAGTTCTTTTTCAAAGCCTCTTCATGGTTTAGATACCCAGCATGACAGTCTGAAAGTGTCTGATCATGCAGATTTTTTTGTGTGCTCTGTGAACCAAGGGCTTGTTATGCAGAAGTGGTGGAATCAGTGAACTAAAGCTGTTATGGATATTATTCTCTTTGGGGTGCATATGGGCTGAAAACACCATAGTAAAAACACACTGGAGGCTTTTTGGCTTTAGAACCTGCACTCACATCAAGAAAAGCTGTCAGACCCCTTTGTACCATTAAATGAAGCTCACAGCGGGGGCACTTCTCTGTCTGAAGGTCAGTAGTTGGTGTGGTGCCTCAGATGATGTGGTGCCACAGGGATGTGTGGAGTAGAAGCATCTGATGTGCCACAGCTGTTGGAGGCAGCCTGCAGGGGGGCAGGCACATCACTCAAAGTGCCTTGCAAAGCCCTCATGTGTCATGAGGTTGTGGTTATTGATAATGCCTGGAGGAACCACCCACCTTCAGTAATGCTGTGGTATCACACAGGGGTGTTTGTGTCTCCTGTGTTCAGGTGGGTGACAAAGTACAAATCTTACATTGTGCTGGACAACTGAGGGAAATAAACAGTTTGTCAATTATGTAACACAGACAGCATGAAGACTGGTGACCATTGCTTAATTTCTTCTGCTCAGGCAAATTCAACTGAAGTTCCCTCAAGGGCCTGACTAATTTGGAGGCAATTTGTTCAGTTGCTTAGTGGTGCTGCAATGTAACCCTGAAAATAACATGCCTTAAGCTTGTTTATACCTTAAACAAGACCATGTTGTAATTATGATTTTCAAGCTCTGAAGCAAGTGCTGCTTGCAGAGAGCTTTGAGTCCTGCTGGCAGAAGTCCTTTATAGTCAGAGCTGGGTAAATCTTGTGTTTTGGAGAGCCCTGATCCCACTGGCAACCCCTTTTATTGAAAGAAAGTACTAGGAGAACAGTAACTTTCTGCAAAATAAAACATACAGATAATTGTTGGATCCTGCTTAACTTTTCAGTTAAGAAGCACATTCCGACATTATCTACTGTTTTTTCTGAGTGACCTCAGAGCATCTTTGAAAACTTGTTCAACTCAGCAGTACCGGTCACCTTAGTTTAACATCACAGTCCTTCATGAGCAGCTAAAGATCAGATCACCTAAATGGATCTGTCTGAGAAACAAATAACTCACAAAGAAGAAAACTGATGGTATTTGTCTGGCTGGTACATCCACTGCTATGTCTGTCCAAATAGCATGGTGGTAGAATAACTAGCTCTTAGAACCTGACATACAAAAGTTGTATCTGTGTATAGTTCATTTGAGAGCTGGAGTATCAGTTTTGTCTGATGACAGTTTTAGGAGATGTAATGTTTAAGGTACCCATGTGAAAGGTTATCACATGGTGGGTAATGAGGGAGAACACTGAGGTATGTCTGCGACAGGCTCCCAGAGCTCCTGATAGTACCAACTTTTGGGACCCTCAAAGCCTACAGCAGAGCACAGCACTAGGTGATTGTGTCCCAAAGTTATGCTCCTGTATATATCCAGACTTTGGCTGGATACAGTAATGTTTGAAATAGGAAATAGCTGTCTGTACAAACACATTTATTCTGTAATACTCAATGTGTGGCAGCTTATAGCAAAACTAACTCCTATTTTGTATCTAGATTTTAAAAATTTCAATACAAGATTTCTTTGATAAGTCAGTCAAGTGCTTTAAAATGAGACCCTCTGTTTTTTCTCCCTTAAAATTATTTCAAGTTGTGGTATTTATGCATAATTTAGTTTTTATCTATAAACAGACATTGATGGAGTAGTTCTGTTACTTGAAATGGGAATCCTGGGTGGTTCACAAATCCGTGTAGTTTAGGAAAAGTGTTAGAGCAATGATATTTTTGCAGTGCAGCATAACAGCTGAGAGAAAATGGGAAGATAAACTAATGAACTTCTTCTGACATAGGCTAGTGAAATAAGAAGATGAAATTCAAAAACTGGAAAGACTTCAGACAATAACTTGCCTACCTCCTTAGTACTATCTTTTTTCAGTGCTCTAAAGGAAGTCAACAGGTTAGTTTTACACCCATCTCTTGTAGTACCTCTGGCAGTACATATACACATATGAATATCTAACTACCAGATTTTGCAGTGCCTTTGTTTGTGTGATCCTTCTATACAGGACTGGTACTAAATTCTTCTTTCTCATGCTCTTCGTCTCCCAAAAACCCTTGGAGATATTTGAGTAGAGTAATATAAACGCAGCCCAAGATGTCCCAGTAAGTAAAGTTACTGAAGTAAACCAGGTTCCTCTTTGAGTACACAAACCCTTTTATTGACAGTAGAGGTGTGTAAGTGAATTAGTACTGGTGGCTATAAAGCTGTTTGTGTGATGTAGGGTAAATATCTTCCAGATGTTGAAGTGTTGTCTGTTTTGAACAAGTCTAAACTGAGGTGAAAAGAGTCTGTTGGAGGAAACCTTTCACTGTGAAGTTCTAAGCTTGTTTTGCTTTACGTGAGTGGAACAGTTGAGATTTTTCTATTTAGATAAAACTGCCTTCCACACTGTCAAATAGAAGCACTTGATTTCTATTGTGTTTTGCAATAATTTAGATGAGGAGCTTTCAGTAACTGGTAGATTTGACCATTAGTATAATTTAAGATAGTTTTCTTACCTAACACATCAATTTTTATACACAGTTTAGGAGATAATTTGTACCAAGCTAAACATTGTTTTGCACAGAAACGTTTCTCAGACATCTAATTGTAATGTTTATTTATTGATTTGATTCATTAAATGCAATGTGCTTTAAAAGTTGTTTTTCTGCCCATGATTCAAATATCTTATTTTTTGTTTGTTTTTGTCTTTGTTTGTTTGTTGTTTTGTTTTTTTTGTTTGTTTGGTTGGTTTTTTTTACAGAGTGCCAAATCCAGACAGGTTTCTCTAAATTTCTCTGTAACAGCTGCGTGTAGTTACATATGCATGAAGTAAGTGTAGTATGTCTGAAGTGTTCTCTTCTGCCTTAATAACATACAGAAACTACTATGATTAAAGCTTTTCAGTACTTGGGACCACAAAGATTTCTTCTCAAAACCTAATTTTTTCCTTGCTCTTTCAGTGTATAGGACTCAAGAAAGAACTCAAGATGTTCAGACCTGCATTTTCATTCATGGCTCTTGACATATTTTTTTTAAGCAGACTTTATCCCTGTATTTACTTGGAAAATGCCTAGTATAGAGATAATTTCAGCATGCTACCATTCTATTTATTTCCTTAACTGTGTGCTCCCATTTTTTCAGAATCACAGTATGGCCTGTGTTAGGAGGGATCTTCTAAGATATCCTAGGTCTAACCCTGGCCCCCATCGTTGGCAGGGACATCTTTCACTGGATAGTGTTGCTCAAAGCCTTATCCAGCCTGGCTTTGAACACGGCTGTTCTAAGGGTTGGGGCAGCCTCTGCTTCCCTGGGCAACCTGTTCCAGATCCTCACCCTTATGGTAAAATATTTCTTCCTTATATCTAATATAAAGCTACCCTCTTTCAGTTTAAAGCCATTTTACCGTGTCTGGTCACTACAGGCTCTAGTAAAAAGTCTTTCACCATCTGTCTTTTAAGTCCTCTCTCAGTATTGAAAGGCTGGAAAAAGTTTGCCCCAGATCCTTTTCAACCCCAGCTCTTAGCCTGTCTTCATAGGAGAGGTGCTCCAGTCTTTGTGGTCTCCTCTAGACTCACTCCAGCAGGTCTATGTCCTCCTTGTGTTGGGGACCTCAGAGCTGGATGCATTACACGAGGTGGGATCTCATTAGGAGTGGAGTAGAGGGGGAGAATCACCTCCCTTGACCTGCTGGCCATGCTGCTTTTGATGCAGCCCAGGATGCAGTTACCTTTCTGGGCTGCAAGCCCACCCTCCCAGCTTTATGTCCAATTTTCCCTTTTTTTTTTTTTTAAGATTCTTTTGCATACACTTGACCATATTTGCAGTTCTCACCTCAGTAATTAGTCTGTGCAGTTAGAACATTACAGATTGGCAATAGGTGGTTCCAGAAAGGCCCTATAATGAAAGTCACAAGTTATTCTGCTTTAAATCCTGCCAGCCTATATTTTTTTCAGGAAAAGTTTGCCTAATATTATGAAAAACAATGCATGGCCTTAATCCTCTAGGAAAAACAAATAAGGTGAGAATAGTGAAAGCAGTCCTGTGGCTGTGCCAGGTGACAGCCTTAATAGCTTTAACAACATCCCGCTGGTATAAGAAATTTCAAGGAATATTTTATTATATTTGTGATTTTCCCATTTAGAATGACATGCAACTGAAATAGAGTCTCATTTCCCAAAAGAGATGTTCTTAGCTAATGCAAAAGAAAATGGAGGTTGCATGAGTCTTTATTCATTTAATGTTCAGCTATGAAACTTCCAGATCTTTCTGGTATAATTAAAGTTTTTAGGAACTGTGAAAAAAATTTAAATTTACATCAGACTTCTAGATGCTTAAAGTAGAAATGTGTCACCTATTGAGATCATTTAGAAGAAAAATAGTTTAGTGCAAGGCACTACGTGTTTCAGGGGAACCAAGCTTTTTGGTGTGTGGGGTTTTTTTCTTACAATTCTATTTACATGTAAAGGAAATACACCTCTCTGTTCTGTGAGAACCCCTGTTTTGTTTGTCAGGCATGGGAAGCTAACACTTTCAGCCCTTATACACATTTGCTTGGGTAGCATATGTAGATTGGGAACCTGTTTTTCAGAGGTAAAATTATGAAAATTTGTAACCCTGCTGACAAGTTACTTGTGTAGCCTAGAATGAAATTTTAACAGTAACTCGGAGCAATTAAAGCACCTCCTTGTAACCCCAGTGGTGGTTGTACTTGATGATCTCGGAGGTCTTTTCCAACCCTGTTGATTCTGTGATTCTGTGCTCTAGCACCAGATAACCCTAAGGAAGTGTACCTTGTCAATAGCCATATAATAAGGAAATTTTACAGAGTGTCCTTTGGATAAAGTATTTTTTGTTTCAAATGCATTGAGCTTTGCTAACATTACCTGGAGGTAAAGATGACTAGTTACAGCACATTCCAGGAAGTGCAGCTGTTTGCTCTCTTGGAAAATAGTGAATATATTTGTTGTAGAGACTGTGCAGGGAGACCAGTCCCTTGGTGACTGATAGTGGTTTCCTTATTGGAGAGTTTGAAGCCAGGAATCTGGAACTGTTAAGAGACTGTTTCAGATGATGCATGTTAAAACCAGCATAAGCTTTTCCAGTCATAGACTGAAAGGAGCTCTCATGTTGCAGTCATCAGCCACTTTCACTCAGATTCTTCTCTTCCATTGTTTTTCAAATACGAACTGTAAAAAACCCCTCACTTCTCAAGCTGCTTTTAGGAAAAAGCCTAAATGTCTGTGAAAATAATTTTTGGCATGGCAGAAGTAGAGAGGGTTTACAACTTTACTAAATGTTGATTCTTTTTTTTTCAGTAGCTAGATGGGTTTAAAGAAATTTAACTTAAAAAGTGATATTCATAATATCAACCTCATCAGAATCAAACTAATTATGGTCAATTTTTGTAGTTCTGCTGATTGTGCAATTTTTAAAAAATAGTACTATGTTTCAGATGTAAATTTCACTGCTATTCTTCAGTTAATATTGAATGCTATTCACTTTGACTCATAGAAGATATTTTCTGATGTTTTGTCACTTATTACCTTGGAATGCAAACTAAATGTTTTTTCCTAATGTTTATGCTGCTAGTTTGAAATCAGTGACACTTGGCGGAATTTTTGCCATTAATAATTAAGACATCCCCTAATTCTTTTTTATAAGGTTTATAAGAAAGGTTTATTGCTTTAGTCCTGGCCTTGTATAAACTCATACTAGTTTCATTAGGCTGATGGTGATGGCTGTGTTTTAGGAAGAGATAGCTGGAAGAAGTCTGCCTTCTGAATCACAGGCTCCAGGTGGCCCTGTAGCAAGCAGCTGCATCTCACATTGTGATCAAACATAACTTTAATTCTGCACAGGCATTTTCACTATATACAGAGGGGGATGGAGGATTGCTCTAGTGTTGAAGGCTTCTGATGTTTACTTGTCTTTTGTGGCTGGTCTGTTCTCCCTTGTTTTCATATCATGAGCTGAAATAGTTCTTTCTCTGACCTGCTGTTCAGACCCTGGATATTTTTATAGACTGAGGTCTTCTGTAATTAGCGTGCTTGTTGAAAGAGTAAATATGTCAAACTCTTCTGCCTGCTACTGCAGGCTGTGCACTGCCTCCCCTTGACTTTGTGATTCCTGTGATTTGAATCCTGCTCTCCTGAACAATGTAGCTAAGAACATGCTTTTGTTTGCATACATACATACACATCTGTCATAAATAACATTTCTAGGTAAAGTTCTGTCTCTGCTGGAATCACTGCTCATGATTTTTCTCTCCTGTTCTTACTGGAGTGACAGAGATTGACCCCTCTGCTGAGCATTTTTGTGCTGCCACAGGCATACATACACCTTGGCATTAACTGTTCCATTGTGGCAGCATTTCTGTTACAGCTTAGAAGACAGTTGGACTCAATGATCTTTTTACAAGGTGAATTCTAACACTAATCATCAACATGCAGGCTCATATGGCTGCATTACTGTCAGATTCTTATGCACATACTAGCAAACACGTGACAAGACGTGTTTTTCTTCAAGCTTAGCTGTGACAGCTGCTCTGACCAGTGTGTGTGATGGTGTTGCAGCCGCTTTTGGAGCCTAAGGGCATATGGGGCTGTGAGGTCCTGGGTAGACCTGGTGAGGTCCTGGTGCATAGTTAAGGCTGTAAACTGGTAACTGAAGCAAAAGGAGATGCAACATATTTGGTTCCTTCATTTTCTGCAAATGAGAAAGAGTGCAGACCAATTCCTTAGCAAACGTAGTCAGGATGCATTCATTTGAGCCGGTGGAAATGGTGGAAAACCTGTGAGCATGTGAAGTTATCCTTATTTCAAGTGAAGGTTAAATAGTGTTTGTTCTCAGCACGCATTGCTGAGGTAGCTACTCATCTAAAGTTGGCTTGAGGATGAGGAGGGCCCAATTTAATAAGATAAATACCCTGTCAGCAAGAGAGAACCTTGGTGATGGTGGTTTATATTGAAAAATACAGCATTTCAAGCATCAGTAGGTATTGTGATTGTGGATTTGTGAGCCTCAAAGGAAGCCTGTGGGGTGAGTATCGTGGTGGCACATCTCCCAGGCTGTTGTGGGAAGTGGTGGGAAGTGGTTCTGGTGTCATCTTCTCGCCCACCTCCACTATGAGAACTGCGTGCCATGCAATGAAAGTAGTGGTTGATGAAAAATGGGATCAGTCACCAATGCTGACAGGCAGGTATGATGCAATGACATCCAAGCTAAGGACATTGTCATGGCAGGCCTGAATTTGGGTCTTGAGATGGTCAGAATGAAGGTTGGGCTCAGTATCAGTAGATAGTAAGAAATGCAGTGCACCTAGGAAAAGCTGTTGAGGTCAGGTAATGTTCCTTCCTTACTGAGAATGCTTAATGCCTGACTGAATGTAATGGAAATTTGAACTGAGAATTAGGGTATGCAGCAGTAGAACTTTTCAAAAAGTACATTGTACGAGTGTTACTTCAAATGCAGGAGTCCCTGTGCAATCAAGCAGCAAAGGGTTATGCATGACAGATACAGCTCTGGACTGGTAGCTGCAGTCAAGGGCTGCATAATTGAAGGAAATACTGTGAGGTAATAAATTTTCAACCTCAGAACAGAAAAGAGATGACTGGAGCAATTTTTTTGCCTATGTGGTCTCTGATTGGTCAAAGGATTGTGATACTTGCATGACTGGGTACAGGATAAGAAACAATGCATCCTTAAGCCCACACAGTTTGTAACTTTGGTGAGTCTCTGCAGAAGAGCTGAAACTGTGCTTTGTTGTTTAGTCACATACCAAATGTCTGTATCATCCTTTGTATGCAGATGAATGTCTTGTGTGTCTCACCATTGTTGTCTTATCTTTTTTGGAGCTGTAACAGATTGGTTGGTTTGGCATGATCTTGTGGCACAGTACCTTTTCCTTTTGTTTCCAGTTGATGATATCTTCTCTTTGCTGAAGGATTCAAGTCAGTAAACACTAATTTCACACACATCTTTGGCTGCCAAAAATGTCATGCAGTCCTGCTCCAATGCTTGTATTATTTCCTTTCTTGTGTCAGCAAAAACATTCATGTTCATCAGACTGAGGAACTCAATTATGAGATCAATTAGCCTTTTTTTATTTTTCCCTCGGCAATCTTTTTCTCTGAATCAGTTCTTCAATCCTGGTGTGTTGTACAGCTAAACATGCTTTTGCTACCTCAGGGAGCTCTCAGGCTGGGTGAAAGGAGAAGACAGAGTGAGTGTAACTGAGGTTGAGAATTGTGCAACCTCTTCAACTGGAGGCAATGCTTAAAAATTTGTGTTCATGGAAGTCTCTCAGTCTGACTTTGCACTTAGATATACTGGTCTGTATCCCATTTCACTGAAACCAGCTCTCCTCAGGGGGGCTTGTCTTTTGTCTTTCTGTGTTAAGGAAGTCTTTCAGCTTTCTGGGAGCCATGGTGCAAATGCTCACATCCTTTTGAGCCTAGTTATATTACTGAAGTTGAGGTTAAATATGTTGCAAGATTTAAGTTTACCTAAACTGTAGAAGAAGGCTTCTTTTAGTCTGATACCCTCCCAGTACTGCCTGTTATCATTTTTCCTTTAGCAAGTCCACTGTCTAACTAGGCATTAATAGTCACCTATTGTTCACTAGTAGCTTTCCATATAATAAGTCTGAATTGGGAAAGATAATAGCTTGTTTTCACATGACCTACTTTTGAGATAACCATTTCTGAATAATGTTTCAGTTTCTTTAACCTCTCTTTAAAAAGCATTGCATAATCAGGAACGCTGCTGTAAACCAAGAGGCAGTAGTAGTTGATCAGGTCTCTTTTTTCCTTTTTCCATTCCCCTTTGTTGTTCGATATTTTGAAGTTTTCCTAAATTACAGATATAATGTATTCAACCTTAAATCAGTATAATCATCATCTGTGTATGAGAATTTTTCGGGAAATTTTGTAGAATTTTTGGATTCTGGAATATTTTTAGGGAGAGTGTTTGATCCTCTCTAAGCCAGTTTTTTGTTTTTTTTTCATTGGAACATTCAGTGCTTGATACAGGTTGGCTCTGTTTCTCAAATATTAACTTGTACACCTGAAAAAACTCCCTTTGAGTAAGGCATATGATCCGAAACGTGTATGTTGTGCTACAGTAGTGTTTGGCATTTATTAATGCCACTTGTCACAGTAAAGTGAGAGATTTACCTTGAAATGCAGGGCCATTTGACCCAGGAATGCTTAAGTACAATGGATAAAAGGAAAATAGAAGATGCCAGACACTGAGGGTTTTTTTCATTAATCATAACCTTTTTTTTTGGCTATGTCTAATGATTTAATTTTGTAGTTAGCTCTTAGAAATATCTGCCTCTCAGTATCAGCAGTGTCAGGGTTGAATTGCTGGATGTATATGAGAAGGGCCTATGTGCCATCTGCAATCCACATGTGGATATTGTGTTTTAAAAAAACCTTTTGCTGTCTAAACATCTTAATAAACAATGTGTAGCTGATGTACATATGCATGTCAAAATATTTTTATGTTTATACTAGCAAACATACAGAGTTTTAAAACTAAGCTTCCTGAGCAGTTGTTTGGTTGTTTTTGTGTAGCAAATGGCAAGTCAGTGCATGTGAAGGAAGGACTGAGATTGTTAGAAATACTTGAACTAAGGGAGGAAAACTTTAATCCTGATCTGCAGTCTTGTTTTCAAAATACATGAGAAAGTTAAAATTATATTAGTTCTTGAACTGGTTAGACTGAGTCCTGCATTGTTTGCTGCAATTTTTCTCTCGTTCTCTAAAATCCACAGTACGGAAGACCACTTCAAGTAGTATTAGTTGTGACAAAGTTTTGCTTGAACAAAACAAGACTATACAGAGAAGCAAAGCTGCTGTGAGTTGCTTCCCTGTTACAGTTGTATTTAATTATCTGCTGAAGCAGAGTGGTGAAGGCTTGGTAGCTGTAGATGTGTGATTTTACTGTTCAGGATTTTTTTCGCCTTCTTCATGCTGAAGAGTACATTGTTTAGGGATTTTTTTTCATTGACATAAATGAACAAAAGTAGATTTTCAAATGTCTTATAAATGAATATGACTTTTGTTCTAATTTCGGGTTTACTTTTACAGTATAAACAGATAACTCCTATTTTTAGGACCCTTAATTGCTGTAAATTAAAACAATTATTCAGTGCTGGTCCTTAAAGACTTAGAATAAATTTTGTCTAATATTGTAATATTTAAGAAGTGTAGATAGGTTGATACTGGGACTGGATCCAGCAAATAATAAATAATGCATTTATAACTTTAAAACATGAAAAAGTCGCACAGATGTTTCAGTAGGTAAGTAGTTTCCATGTAAATCCTTTAAGTAAATGTTGTCATAATTCGTAGTGATCAATATGGTGGTGTCCTCTGCTGTTTACACATTATATGAGCTAAGAGCTTTAACCTAATGAGTTATGAGATGTGTTTCCCAAGCTACAGATTTATGAACTCTTAAATATCTTCCTAATCCTTCCTGTTATGTTTTTCTTTATTTCTTAACTCAATTGCTTTCTCAAATTCCTTTGTTTTGCATGTAACTATCTACCAGCCCTGCCGTCTCTGCCTCCGATCGATCCTGAACTGCAGGCGGTCAGGATGGTGACTGGTTGTCCTCTTCCTGCTTTTGGCTGCTGTTGAAGTCAGAGACCTGGGACAAACTTACCTTTGGTCTGGTCTGGTAGATCTCCTCTTTTATGTTCACAAGTGATTAATGTTTAGAGTGAGGAAAACTTCTAGCTATGTTTTTAGAAAAGTGTAATTCATAGCAAAAGTTGCTAAGGCATGTGCTTCACTGGTAGCCTTAATTTTTCTGTCACCCAGCCAGACCTTCAAGTTTGCAGTAGTGCATGAACTGGGAGGTTTCTAGTACTGTAAAGAACATGTCTTTTTCTTAATGAAGAACTTAATATGTTCTGAGGTTCAAAGGTAGAGTAAGGAAACTGCAGAGGAATCCGCCCCCTGGCATTTTTTTTTCTCCAGTGTCAGGTAGATGCTGATTAGTAGCTGATTTCTCCAGCTCCTTTCAGAGCAGGTAAGATTAACTCAGGTGGCAGAGTACCCTCTGGCATTCAGAGAATTCAGAAATCACCTTTCTGGTGATTTCCTTCTACGTATGATCGATGTGTGTCAGCCTCACTCTGCTTAAAAAATAGTTTGAAACATAAATTATTTCTTTTAATAGTTTAAAGTTTATTCCTTTGGTAGTTAAAAGCTCATTTCTTTAAATTTTAGTTTATTTGTACTCATACAACCTCAAGATGCTTCTTCTTATACAGGGACATGAAAGCATGTAACCATGCTTTGTTCTTCATCTGCTGCAGTTCAGTGATTTCTCGAATAGTGTTCACTCCACCACCTCAGTCAAAGGTGGCATATACCTCCAGCATCTGCTGCTACCAGATTTTGAGGCCTTTCCCAAAGCTCTTGAAATGTATGGTGACAAGTCTGAAGACTGACAAAGGCTCTGAGGCTTTCTTCTGGTGTCTGAATGCTACAAAGATTGGGATAGGCTGCTGCCAGATGTCCAAAGCAATGAATATCAACATGTTCTACCTAAATGAAATTCTTGGAAAGGACAAATTTCACATGGTTTTACTGCTTAACTTGGTGTCTTCTTTATCCATCTTGAACTCACTTGCCTGGTGCTATTGACTGGGAAGAAGATAGCTTTACTCTACTCTTTTGACAGAAATCTGCATATGCCCTGGTGCTTGTGTTAAAGTTTGTACTGCCAAGCTACTTCACAGGTTAGCATAACAAACTGAAATAATTTTCTATTCAAGTAGTTGAATATAAACTATTGAAATAGTTTATATTCACTAGACTTAAATGCTTAAAATAATTTCCTTTTCTCAAAGAAGTAAGCTGATTCCATTACTCTTCCAGAAGATCACCTTGCTTTGAATTTTCCCTACAAGAGATGCTGGAAGCACAACTGTGAGGATAGAGCTTTGCCATTGAGGTGTTCCTCTTCATTTTCTTCCCTGTCTCTGAAAGAAGCTAAACCGTAATTTCACCTTCTCTAGAACTGCAGACTTTGCCTCTGTTAATTAACATTACAACCACTTGTACTCATCCATATATTCAGAAAAGGAAGCAGTGCTGTTGCTGATAGAGACTCTTCCTGTCTTGACCTCCAGCTATCTCACCACCACATCTTTGGGCGCCTGCCAGAAGCGGTGTGTTTTTCTTCTTTGTCTGTTATGCATTTGGACACAGAATGTACATTTTCCATTTCATTGCAGTGGTATCATCATGAACATCAATTCTTAGATTTATGATATCCTGCCTAACTATAGTGGAGTGTGTGATGCCATCAGCTGCCATATTCCACATAAAATGATACAAGGTATCAACAATCCCTGAAGATAGTTGTGATTTCGGTCCTTCTGAGAATTTTAAGTTCTTTCTGAATGCTGCAAGACAAGGGCTTTTTGGGGGGAACAACCCATCCAGATTCACATGACATGGAAGCTATTCTCTTCAGCTTGGCAGTACACTTGAATGGTTAAGGCACAGCATTTCTCTGTACCTCTGCATAGCAGCTCCATGCAGTATGGAGGGATGTCTAGCATTTGCCCACTGAATGAACAAATCTCATGCTTTAGTGTTGACAGTCAACAACCATAATGTATCATATAAACAAAAGTATGAGATCTTTTTCCTATGTAGGGAAGTCATTGACTTTTGGGAGGTTGTCTTACAACATAACTCAGTTTGATTGAACATCTGGGCTGCTAGTGAGAGGCCCATGACAAAAGCTCAAAATAACACAACTTGAAATAAGAATTCCGAGGCCTTACCTTTCTTTTTTACTTTAAAGAGCAGTGGCTTTTCTGTTTCTGAGCCTACTGATTCCTAGCACTGCAACTGGATGCCTTCCTCCCTGCTCAGTCTGAAATAGTATTCACTCTACCACCTCAGTCAAAGGTGGCATATACCTCCAGCATCTGCTGCTACCAGATTTTGAGGCCTTTCCCAAAGCTCTTGAAATGTATGGTGACAAGTCTGAAGACTGACAAAGGCTCTGAGGCTTTCTTCTGGTGTCTGAATGCTACAAAGATTGGGATAGGCTGCTGCCAGATGTCCAAAGCAATGAATATCAACGTGTTCTACCTAAACGAAATGAGGTATGAGTTTTTACTGAGCATTTCTGCCTCATCTTCAAAAAACTGTCAGGAATCCTGGGAATGCTGGGACAGCTTTCCTTACCAAATGCTTCCCCATATCAACTAGACTGTCTCAGACTCATTAATGTGTGTGTTTCTCAGCCCCACGAATTGTGCTTGTTAGTTTTAAACGCAGGGTTAGTCAAGTTAGTTCCTTAGTATTTTCCTTTGATCAGGGATAGCATTTCACAGGGCACCTTAATCAGGCATTGATATCTTTTGGAGAGGAGTCTTTCAAGGTTGCAACCTTGAGAGGTCTGCTGTTTCTTCTGGGGGACAAGGATGGTGAACATGAATGAGCACTTGTCTGAAGGAGATGCGAAAGCTGTTTATTAATCTCTACAGATAATTCCAGATATATTCCATATTCTTATTCATAGTCCTCTGGCTTTCTGCCTCAAGTGCTGTTAACTAATTCTAATATTTGAAGACTGTAAAGAGACCAAGAATCCAGCAGCATGTTCCAGCTATTTGAGTCCTCCCAGAGGGAGGAGATGGAGCACTTCTCCAGTCTTACTTAGTCATAATGTGAGTGGTATTGGTTACTGCCAACATAAGCAATTAGGAATACAGCAGAGTTAAATTTGGAACGCACTATGCTTTGTGGATGAAGTGTGCATGTCTTAGGACTATTTCTGAACAGTATACCGGGTAGACAGTTGTTTAATACTGCTGTCTTATTTTATAATAAATCAAGGTTTATGCAGACCAGCATGATGACACAGGCTTGTGGTAGGGTGCTGAATATATTCAAAACAAGCCTTTGGGCTAAAAAGAAATTACTTAATTTTTGTAATGAAACTGGTTCCAAAAACTTTGTAATCACCAAAATGTATATAAAAGTAGAAATATATATTTGGTTTTGATGGCATATCAGGTATTACAAATATAGCTAAACAAGAGCCTTAAGAGTGCCTTCACAGATGCTGACTGTTGATGTGTTTTGTCACTACCTGGACTGTTGCTAACCTTTTTTTTTTTTTTCCCCTGAAGGTATATCAGACAGTTTGATCAATAGCTTGTCTCCGGTTCACTGCAGAAAGAGATACTGTTTAGTTGTTGGCGGTTGTTAGTTCTGCTGAGGTGCAGAAGATACAGTTTCATTTGTCTTATTTAGTCAAAATAACATTTATGTCTAGTTTTAAGTTTTAGCATAAACCACCTGTGAATAATTAACTTCCCCGTGAGTGAGTTTTAGAGTAGATATTTGTAGTTACTCTGTTTTTACCCTATGAAATCAATACTATGTCAAATGAAAAATCTGTTGCTTTATACCAAAGGGTTTTGCTGTAAGAAATACAGGGGTGGGGGGTGGAAATTGCTGCCTTATTCACAGCATGGATAAGGGGATTTCAGCACACTGCTCTGCGTCAGACATCAGCACCCTGGAAGAGAACTGGACAACTTAAATGGGATTCACAGCCACCACTAGGTTAGGTAAGGACTTTCCTGGGCATCAGTAGGACAAATTGACATGCATGAGGTCCTAGCCTCTCTCTGGAGAGAGATGTCCTACTTCACGTGGAAAGGTAGTGCCTGTTTCCAAAAAAAAATCATATCCTGGACCTCTGAAACAAGGCCTTTCCATTCATGGAAGTTGCTAATGCATTAATTTGGACTAAATGTCATTTGTGGGGTTTGTTTTTCTTTATATACTGAGGTTAGAAATAGCTTCAAGGTGATAAAAGGGTTCTTATTTCAAGTCTCAGTCAAGGTCGAGCATTTGTAATCCAGTTCAATTTTGAATTCATTTAGAAACCAGTTGGTGAAAATCCATAAGTAGGTTTGAGTTGGAGATCAGATAAGATGAGCATAAATCTCTGTGGTCATCAAATACATTACTTTCTTTCAGATCTTGGTTGCACAAATGTTATTAACTCTGAGTGGTTTCTGGTTTTTGTTGTGCACATTGGCCTGAGTACATCTATAGTTCTGCAATGATTTTTAAAGCTGGATTTAAAAGAAGGAGATGGCAATTATGTGTAACACTCTTCAAAAGGTAAATATTCATAGATTCTGTATTTTAAAGGATCTGGAAGAAATAGACAGACAGGAGGTACCGCGCAGGAGCTCCATGTGTGCATGAGTGCATCATCAATGAAGGCTCTGCAGAATCTCTGTTGTCCAGAATCATGCAGGGGATACTGACATTTGTTATACCTTAGCGCTTTAAAATGCAGCATTTCTCCCTGAGTGTACTTACATGCTTCTTAAAAGCTAGAGAAATAAGAAAATCAAGTTCACAACCTTTAAGACAAAACAACAGTGTTTGTCAGAAATCACTCATCACAAAATTCCAGTTTTGAGTAGTAATTTCTTCAAAAGTTTTTGACGTTCCTTTTCTCCAAGTTTTATATTAAGACAAATTTCTTTATTGGTGTTAGATACTTGCATATTTTAGTGTAGTAGGTTATTTTTTCTTTATTTGCCTATTTGTTCACTATTAAGTGTTTGTATTTCACTTGTTAATGATAAATATTGGAATAAAGACCAGAAACCCACTATGACAAATTGGAATTTTTCATTTTTCCTTGCAGTCATTAGGATCAACACTGTCCTTAGTTTTTTTGTCATGCTTGTGATTTTTGCGAAGAAGTTTTCTCGTCTTTATCCCTGATTCACTTTGATAGACTGATTACTTACTTAAAGATTTCCAGGTATCTACATATGGAGTCTACTGTGTTTAAGTTCCGTAGGAATTTTGCAAAGAAATTAGATTATTTGTGCAGTGACTGTTGAGGAGCTGTCAGGGATTGGTCACGAGCTTGAAGGTCAGTCTGCATTTACAGTATAAACTATGGAGTGAAAATGACAGAGAATTGTGAAACCAAACACTCAGGAAATGGGGAAACATGATGGCTTTAGTATTATGTTGCCCAAACATGTTCACTGTTTACTCTCAGGTGAGTTCCTTCTGGCTTTTTCCTGATGTTAAAAATAAGCTGTGTTATGTAGATGTTGGAATAATCTGTTTTGGGAAGACATTGCATTAGCGTTGAGTCAAATATATTTGTAACCTGGCCTCATAATGCTACACTTCAGCTCTGCTTTTCGGTTCATCAACTAGACTTGCTACTGTTCTCTACATGCAGTCAACTGTTCTGAGATCAAGTAAGCCTGTTTGGTTATAAAAATCCAATTTGAATGAAACAGCTCTATAGCCAAGTGAATTTATGAGCTTTGTGATAAATAGATGCTGTTTTATTGCTTTCAGTTAATGTGTTTTCTGGTGCCATTCTCTTAGTTCCATGGTTAAGACAAGCATGTAATTTCTGGTATTTGTTAAAGAATGGAGATTTGGTTTTTTCAATTTCAGTTACAGACATGAAAAACTTGATAACTCTACACTGGCTTAAAATATGGATCGAGATTTTGGGGAAAATCTTACTTGATTAGATAGTGTTGTTTTGAGTAATGGGAATGTTAAAGTGGTGTTTAAGTGGTGGCAGTTCCTGCTTCATCTTTTTTGATGGGGAATGTGAATGCATTTGTACATACATTTAGGATTAAATGCTCTAAGACAACCAGGAAGTAGAAAACATAGATTTAGTACTTCTTTTACTTTCATACACATCTAAAAACATGGTAGGCAGTTGTCTCTGCCCAACACTGATTAAACTAGAATTTTTCTTATTCATCTCTTTCTATAAATTACCTACATTTTTAAAAAATGTCTTCTAGAGAAAATATTTGGGGGAAAAATATTGGAGGGGGGTATGGTCCTTAGATAATTGCAGTTTTACAGCTATTATCTAATTTTAGGTATACCGTCCTTTCTCCACCATTTGAGTTGCTCTTAGTTTTCAGAAGAAAAAAAACAAATGTTTTGAACTTTTGAATTCTGACAGAATTAATGAAACACTGACTTCTCCTGGGAGTAGCATGAAGAAAAGCCTAATACTTGGGGTTGTTTTGCTGGCCAAGCTGAGGTTGTATGTGCAGTCTTTATCTATGGCACTCCTTGTTTATGGTGGGCATTTTAATTCTGCACAGTAGATCACTACTATTTGTGGCTTCCTGACTTCAGACCTGGTATCGCAGCTAGATATCAGGTGAGAGGCCATCAGGATTCCCAATGACTTGATGAGTGCTGGAACTCATCTCTCCCTTCCCACACTGTCCTCCCCACTGCTCTTTCACCCCATCTCTACTGTGTTGGGGACCTAGGAGCTTTCGGGATGACCACTTCTTCACTGAGCTGACTACAGTGAAGAGTCACCCTTATCCTGTTTGAATTCCTGAAACGGAGGAGACCTACTCCAGTCCAGGCCCCTGTTTCATCCACTGTCCCCCTCAATGATCCACTGTCCCCTTGATTTATCCACTATGTCTGGCTGCAAAAGAAACCTGCATGTCTGGTATGAGGAAGGGCTGACACCGACTTTGTAGCTGGAAAGTTGAGTTATAAGTAACTCAATGCCTCCCCTCTGAAGGAAGAAAGAAGGTTGCATTATCCCATTTCTGGAATTGCAATGTCAGGATAGGGAAAGGAAAAGCATGCAGGCAGAGCAGAGCTGAAGCAAGTCATGGCAGGCAGAAGCTGAGAGCAAGGGGTGAGTATCATGAGTAGCACAGTTGTATCCATACCTTGAAGTGACACTTGAAATTTTAGTGTAGTTTTAACTTCATGGAGCCAAACTGTTACCACTGTAACATCTGCTGTATTGCAGTCTTAGTAAGTATCATCTAGATATATTTAAGTTTTTTTCAAACATGTTTGGCATTTGGATTGGAGAAAATGATAGATGTTTTTTGCTGCTGCCTGATGTTCTGATGACTGATTTCAGATGATGGCCGCTACTTCAGAAGTGTTTAGTTCTCCAGATTTGCCATTCTGGCATGCAGAGTCACAATTTCAGCCTTTCTGTGTGAGTTACAATATGAAATGCTATTGCCGGGCTGTACGTGAAGCCTCTCACTTGACATTTCTACCACTCTTTGCTGCTGATCCTGCTCTGTTCTCTATGCTGGAGCAAAACACAGTCCTGAAGACCAGCTCTGGTTGACTCAGGGTACTGTTGCCACCTGGTGGCACTGGTCAAAACCACCAGCAAATGCTCTGTGATCTAAATCAGTCACTGACAGATGTCACGAGTGAGGTGAATGTGGAACGCACAGAGGGGAGTGGATGGATTTCTTATGAGACTTCATCTTTGTGCAACACTTGGAAGTTTGTTACATGGGATTTCTGATCAAAGTGCCAAATTCTTATGTGCCTAGAGTGGCAGAGTCAATGGCAGTCTTTATTCGTTTTCTTGTCCCATTTGTTTTCTAGAGTCGACAAAGATATCGGCTGTTGTCCATACTGAGCCCCAGATTTTGGAAACACATTGTGAAGTCCTCAGCCTTTAGGAAGAATTGCAGTAGCACAGCCCTGACAGACCATCTGCCTGAACAAGTAAATCATCTTAGTTATGTGCCAATAATACAGCTTTCTGCAAATGAGATGTTGAGCAACACAACTAAGAAGGCTTGTTCAGATTTTGTTATGCAGAACTTTTTTTTTTTTTAAAGTGAATACTTGAAATAGTTCTTGAAAATATTGCAATAACCCTGTGAAATGGTATTCAGTTTGGCCTGGCCCCAGAATGCAAACTGTGTTATTATTGTTGCTAAAGCATTCTAAGAGCTGAAGTAAGAGTTTCCTGTAAAGTGGATAAAATCCTTGAAAGGTTAGACATGCTTCTACTAAATAAACTCATCTAGCCTCCAGCTAAAATTTTGATGTGTTTTGTTTGTTTTAATTGGAACTTAGAGCAATCAATGAAAGTCCAATATTGAGATTTTAATGTACTGTTGAAATGCTAAGCAGAGTTTTTATCTGAAATTTGCCTTCATTGCTCACTAGTGTATGCCTGCTTAATATAGGGAAAAATGATCAAGATAAGGAATTTTCAGTTGTCATAACTAGATTAGAGGTCATCCAAGGCCTTCTTTTTGAGAGAAATGCTTACTTTTAGCTGCAATTCATTTATTATATATTTATATTTAAAAAAAAATCAGAAAGCTAGTTTAGTTAAAATTCTCCTAGCCAAAGGGAAAAAAATATTAAAGGTTAGCTATAACTGGGATCTTCTGTAAGTGGACACCACATGCCTTTACTGGCATGGTAGATGTAAAGAAAGAAGAAACAGAAGATGCTGCTGCTCTGGTAGACAGTCACTCTCACTTGGACCAGCCTGAAGTGCTGTTTTCTAAACTATGTTACAAAAATGGCACCGTAAACCAGGGAAAGCAAGTGCTGAAAATCTTCTCTCCAAGAGTGCCATCAATGATGAACTCTTAAATTTCTTTGGGTATTGACTTTTCAGCACTTGTTTAGCATAATCTTAGTTAATATTTTCCTAAAAGCAATCCAGCTCTTGCAAGGACTCTTCCAAATTCTTTGTGGCCTCAGTCTAAGCTTTAGGCAAATAATAAACTGATTTAAAACTGATTTGGAACAAGCAGAAATCAATATGATTCTTTGAATGAACACCATATAATTAGGTACATCTGGCTTGTGAATATAAACTATAACTAAACTGAATTTTTAAAGAGCAAACTCTGCTTAGGTTTAATATCCATTTAAATCTCCCTTTTAATCTCTTAATTAAATTTGAACTAAAAGGAGATTTATTCACATAGCTTGGCACTTTTTAGTTTTGTTTTATTTGAAATTTTATCTAGATAAGATTCAATTTGATATGCAAGTAGTGTTTTGACTGTTTGCATGATTAGTGGCTTTGGCGTCTGAGAGAAAAAGGGCATAGTTTGCTTGTTACACATTAGCAAAATACTTGAATCGTTTGCTTGGGACTGAAAACAGCCCTCTCAAACCAAGACACGTGTTTTGCCACATGTAAACTGTTTTTATATGAACAAAAACCTTCCTTTTTTTAAGCTAATATTCAGTTTTTTGTTCTATCAGCATCACTGCCATACCTTAAAAAAAAAAAAAAGAAAAGAAAAAAGGACCTTATTAGCCATAAGCTCCAGTAGCACTGTTTAAAATGTATTGTATTTAACACTACTTCAGGCACTTTGTTTTTGAGCTCTTACTAACTTTTGGCTATGTGATACTAGATTTTCTGGTTTTAATTAAAATATCCCTTTTCAATTAAAATTGTTCTCGCACTGTTTTGATCCATAAGTATCTGGCAATACCTCTTATGCCTTGCTGAGAGCAGATCTGGTGTAAGTATCTCTTCTCATGGCCTGTGGTGATGCTGTCAGTTTCTGTGCAGCACATTGACTCCCTCCTACTTGTCTGGGGAGTCTGTGATGCTTTGGCACGATTCCTGTTTCCGATGCAGGGTTTTTTTCAAATTTATGTTTTTGGTGCTCTGCCTCTCAGATTTCTTAGACCTTGCTTTAGTTTTCGCAAGGGCTGCAACTTCATATGGTAACACAACCATTCCATAAGAATTTTATCATAAACTGCTGCTGGGAAGCTTATTTTGCTATGTGACAGAACTAGGTCAGATCTGCTGTACTCTTTACCATCTTCCTACCTCTGTTAACGTAGGTCTCTTTCTCACTGACTCATTCTCTTCAAAGCTAGTCTTTGCTTGGCATAGCAGTGTTGTCAGGAACAATCTATGTGTGGCCCTTTTAAAAGAAAAAAAATTAAAATAATGAGTGCAATTTTTGATGTTGGAAGAAATAGTTCCATAAACCAGTGTCAGTACCTGTTGCGGTGTTTGGTGCAAGGCAAGACACCTTGTCTTTAACTTCTGTCAGATCCTCTATGAATTCCCAAACATTCAGCAACTGTCACTGATGACTACCTCCTTCTGGATAGCTGTGCTGGTTTTGGATGTGACAGAGATAATTTTCTTCACAGTACTTTGTATGGGGCTGTGTTTTGGATTTCTGTTGGAAACAGGGTTAATACAGGGATGTTTTCATTACTGCTGAGCAGTATTTACACAGTGCCAAGGCCTTTTCTGCTCCTCATCTCACCCCAGCAGGGAGTGGGCTGGGGGTGCACAACGAATTGAGAGGGAACACAGCTGGGATAGCTGACCCCAACTGACCCAAGGGATATTCCATAGCATATGGTGTTGTGCTCAGCATATTAAGCTGGGGGAAGAAGGAGGAAGAGTGGGATATTCAGAGCAAAGACGTTTGTCTTCCCAAGTCACTGTTACTTGTGATGGAGCCCAGCTTTCTCAGACATGGCTGAGCACCCACTTGCCCATGGGAAGTGGTAAATGAACCCCTTGTTTTGCTTTGCTTGTGTTTGTGGGTTTTGCTTTTCCTACTAAGCTTTTCGTATCTCAACCCACAAGTATTCTCACTTTTGCCTTTCTGATTCTCTCCTTGTCCTACCGAGTGGGAGTGAGTGAGCAGCTGTGTGGGGCTCAGTTGCTAGTTGAGATTTAACCATGACAATAGCAACCAAGTAGGTGAATATTATTTGACATGTTTGCTCTTGAGAAACTGTTTTATATTTGCTTATGCACTGAAACCTTGTCTTCAGTAACTGCAAACTACTGGATAAATAAACTCGTCTCAGTGCATGGTATCTACATGACTGCAATCAAATCTCTCATTTTTAGTGGTTTTGTACTACATGATACCTATAGTCAAGAAATCAGAATTACATCAGAGTTCACATCTCAGAAGTCACAGTGTTGCTCTATGTGTAAATTTGCAGAATAATTTTGAAGAGAAAAGGTAAGCCAGAGAAACCCCTTCTGAGTTGAGAACAGTCTTGTACCCTGGCAGTGGCAATGCTGATTGTGAAGTTGAAAGGTGGGGATCAGTCTGAGCCAGCATCCCAGACCTGTGCTGAGGCTGTGCTGTGACTGAGTAGTCCAACACTCAGTGGCTGATGCAGATAAGGTTTATGAAGAAAACTGTATTTTGAGGCTAAGTGAATGTGTTTCCTCACCTCTTAACCACAGGAGCTTTTGAGTAGAGTCCATGACAGCTTAAAAACAACTTTTGTTGCTATTTGGAATCTTAAAATCTCAGCATGTTTGTAGCAGGGACACAGGTTTGGAAGATGGTTAGTTTTATGTTGTCTTCTTGCGCTGTCAGCTCTGAAAATACATATATGTGATTGAGAGTATTGCATAGATGAGGCAGATGGCACATTCAAATGTTGTAGCAAGGTTATGTTCAGTATTAAGCAGTTTCAACTTTATGAAGCCTTTTGTGCCTTCCTGCCCTCTCTGTGTCGGTTTTCTGTTGGGGGCAGAAGAGATGAGGTGAGGACTATAAGGGAAGTTTTTACTGCATCCGCATGGAAACCACATCTGTCCCCTGCATGTCACCACATACTGCTGCTTATTCTGCCAGTTCATTATCACAAAGAGGTTTTAGACATATTTTTGTTCAACTTACTCTGTAGTGAAGCCCTAGATTTTGCTTAGTTTGTCTGAAGGCCACACCAGCAGTGTGGTGTGGGTTCGTTCAACACCAGATTTGCTATGTATTCCTTTTGCCATTTGGAAATAAAAGAATTGATAGAGCTCAATAAACCAGTAGCAGGGTAGAGAATGGATGTTTTAACAGGAAGGTCTAGAAACAGGAAAGGAGGACAACATTGAGAATTGGATGAAGTGCTGGATGCCAAGCAGATGCTGTGAAGATGCTGTGGAGGGATCCCCTGATGTAATTGTCAGGTGACAGTTATAATTTTTAACTTTTATAATTAGCTTTTTATGATTTGTGAACCACATGGTAGAAGCATACAACAGAGTATCACTGACAAATCTCCCCAACAGGTGGAAGTATTGAGAGGGTTTCAACAAGTGCCACAATCATCTGTGTTGGTCTGAAGTCTGTTGTGCGAAGGGGAAAAAATGAGTTAACAATAAGGAACAGCAAGCAGTGACAATCAGACCAAACCCAGGAGTACACATATTTTTGAGATCTGGCTTATAGCTCAATGTGCTAATGTTTTGTTTATTTTGTTTCTCTAGCTTTCAGTAGACTTAATTTTACTAAGAAAAAACAATATCTGGAAGTTTATGTGCAGAAAGAAAAATGTCTTAAAAATTTCTGTGCTGTAGATAACTGAAATTTTAGAGTCATGCTGTTATATGGAAACACTGAATGCTGTATGCTGAAAACAGGATTTTTGACACTGATTAAGAGCTAAGCTCTGTCCAGGTTATCTTGATATATGTCTAGTTTATGGTAGAAGATAATAAAACAGGAGTAAAGTCTGGCTACACCAACGACAGATGGGCTATTTACCTGATATTTTTTGCTACAGAACTGTGTAAACAGCGACATTAAAATCACAATTAGTCAAAACCTTCTTTTTACTCAACTCCAAAATAACCAAATTGCATAAGAGTTGGAGTTTGGTTTTGCTGTGTTCACACCTCATGGACAGATGCATATTGCACTTTCTTTTGCAATAATGGGAGTAATACAGCTACAAATGGTGTTGCTTTACCTCTGTGTTAGGAAATAACTTTAAAATAGCTTCTTGGTGTGCTAATTTAAATTTCTGTGTGTAACTATTTAAGTTACTGAAAGCAGAACAACTTCGATACAGTGCAAGAAAACTGAAACTTTACTGTTTCCTGTGACTCTGTACTACTCTCTCCACACCTTTCCTCTCCCTGTGCACCATCATGCACATGCAATGTCTGTGTGTGGCAGGAGCAGCAGGCACAGCCAGCAGGTCAGGTCAGGCTGCACTGTTTGGCACCTGGGAAGATGTTTGGCAGGTGGGTTTCTGCCTCCTAGGAGATGGAGAGTGCTGGAAGAGGCAGCAGCTCCTCCTTTTGTGCTACAACATCTCAGTGCTCTAAGACCTCATGCACCAGTCTGAACTAATAGAAAAGGGCTAGAAAACAAAAATATTTCCTGTTTTATAAACCTGAAACTCAGCACAGTTGTAATCTGCCTGCCTGAACAAAGGTTGTAGCGGTACTGGAAGGAATGCAGAAAAGGACCAATGGAGCAAGTCAAGGGCGTGCTTTTGTGCTGTCTTTGACCTCTTACTCAGTCAGTAACTTCTATAAAAAGATCTTTCAGGTAAAACGTAGAAGTTAGCAAGGTGCCACTTGCAGAAGAGTGGCACCCAAACTAAGTTAGTTTCCTAGTGGTATCTCAGTGTGGCTTCCAGACTTGAATTTAACAATTTTTCCTCTTATTTCCATGAACTATGGTTGTACCTTTTTTTCTGAGATACTGTGTAGGCATCTTCTTGCACTTTTGGGGGGCAGCATTCTATAAATGTATGCAGACCAGACCTGGTAAACTTTTTGTTTGCTTGGGAGATCTTAGACTTAAATATAACAATCTTAAATCTCATTCCCTTTCAGAACATTAGTTTGATAAAAACTCAAAACACTTGAGAATTGGTGGGATTCATTTATTATGACTTGTGTATCACATAATTTCCCATTACATTTTGAAAACTATATCTATGAAGAAATAGTACGAATAAATGTGAGTGATTCAGAGTAGTGTCCAGTGCTATTCTTCTCCCTGTGTCCTGGAGAAAACTTGAATTATGTATCTATAATCCACACCTGTGGAAGAGTCTCAGAAGTTGAAAATTTATTAACCTAAACCTATAGTATCAGAAATAGGTACAACAACTTTTTGGGGCTACAGAAGAGAAATTACATAATATTTCCCTATATTTCTGCATGATTGCTAGATGGCATAGCATTATCCCTAGGTTATGATATCTTTTAGTTTATTCTATGAAAACAGCTGGTTGAAAAGCTTTGTTTATAGCACTACTGTGAAAGCCAGTAACTTGTTTAACTATGCAGTCTTACATGGGACAGTGTAGTTCAACACTTACTTTCTCCCCTCACAACATTCTCCACCTTGCTTATTTGTGGGAAAGAAAATTTCAGCAGCACTACTATCTACTGATAGCATAAAGAAATCATACCTGCAGTTACATGTATTGGGATCTTTCAAAGTCCTTGTACACCTTTTCCTTTTGTCTCACAGGTGGGAGTAGAGGGAGAAACCCAGCTGCCATCAGGTCTGTCATGTGGCTTCAAATAACTCAGTGCAGTTACAGTCGGCAAAAGACACACAGTGGACTAATAGAAAGTGACTGGTGACTGTCATCTGTGTGAGGGAGTTGAGGATGGGCATGGACCTTATTTTTATCGTTTAAAGGTTTGCAGGCCATTGACCGTGACATTCTGGAAGAGCAGAACTTATCATCGGACAACTTTAGTTATGTTAACAAAATATGTGGAGGTTTGGGTTTTTTTTTTTAACATCCCATGAATATGTAATGTCCAAAGTGTGACATTACCACTTCCTTCTCTAGAACTGTTCTAGGGCTGTGCAGGGGTTTTCTTGCAGTAGGAGATTTATTCTTGCTTCCATGGCAGCTGCCTCCTCTTGAAAGCTTCTTCCTGATACTTTTCATGTAGTAGTGCTGCTTCCTCTTTTTTGTGAAACAAAACATTACAGTTGGGGTTTTTTTGACATTTCAGCATTGAGCTTTAGAATCTTCTTGCCTGCAATTTTAGCTCCATTTTTTGCTACTAAAGTATTTATTATTTTTGTTACGTATTTACATATAATAGGATTTGCCACCTCTGTATCTAATAAGCAAAGCCTTCTCTAAACAGACCTGTCTCAGCATGCGTCAAAACACAGAACATAGGCAGGGTTTTGAATTGGGGATGTGCTGACACACAGCTACCCATCCCTTCACAATTCCCCGTGTATGGCTGTAGCCAAGGCCTGGCTCTAGTCAGTTCTTTCTGTGGTAGCCCTCCCTCAGTGTCTAGGAGAAGTTAGGGCAATTTACAAATGATGAGTTAAAAACCAAGCCAAACCAAAACCTGCTAAATATTTTTTTCAAAGTAAAACCAGAAGGTTTTTTATTTCAGCAGAGAAGGGTGTAAAGGACCATACTGCTTGTCTTACCCAGCTTTGTAGCTTTTAGACTTCGACCCACTGAAGTGTGTAAACCCCCTTTTTTTTTTGTATGTTACACACAAACGATTTAATTTTCCTCTGAGAATTCTGGCCTTCCCTCCACGACAGTGTCTGTCAAAATGTGTGGTGCATTTTAAGCCCTTCATTTTAGGAAGTTACTTTTCTTTTCTGTAAGAGAATCTACTGTGTGAAATTTAGCTGTATCTACTGATTCTGTTTTTAGAGTTTTTGTCATTCTTTGTTTTGTCCTTCCTATTCTGTATCACATGCACAGTTTAAAATTAAAGAGGGTTTTTTTGAACTTCCAGGCTTTTTACTCACCATGGGATCCAGAAATCAGTCTGGATGCTTTGATAAATGCCACTTCCCTGCAGATGTAGTGTCATCCATTACCTGAGCTCCAGTGTTGTCCACTGACTCTGTTTAATTTTGCCAGCCTTATTCTATTATTTTTGCTAGCTCTCTAAGAAAAGTAATTAAAGTTGGGTGCAGACTCTGAAGAAGGTGATAATGCCCTCAATATCAAATACCATTACAAGTCCCTGCTTAACCTGATATAAGAAAATTACATACGTAAACAGTCTTCAGTCAGGTTGGTGTCTTTTCACCCAATGCATGTGTTTTTAAAAAGCGTAACAACCAAAAATGAAGCATAAAAAAAATTCCCTGAGTCTGAATTGAGACCCTGTATACAGGAGGAAAAGGACTGGGTGAAGAGATGTGATTTTGATTCTGTAGGGAAGAAAAAAGGCAAGATCTTTGTGTTTTTGTTATCTGTCCAGTGAGGTACAAAGTTTCTGAGGGATTTGAGAAATCTTAATTTGTAGACTTGCAGACGTTTAACCACAAGGCTCATTATCTCTCTGTGTCTGTCATCTAAAATAATAAAAGGCATCCATCTATTGTGTAAATCTGATCATGCAGGGATCTTCATACCATCTTATATTTTTATTTCTCTACAACACTCCCTTTGCTTAAAGGACCCCAGAGGGTAATGGAGTTCATCTGGACTAACTCTGTATTTCTTCCTGTTCCTCCTCTATTCTGTGTGATGTCTTTTGAGTGGTTTCAGTCCCCTAAACAATAATTACTCCAAACCAGTACTTTAATTTTTTTTCCTAATGTGTTTTTTTTTTTAAACTTGAAAATGTGTCTTCGTTAGCTACTCCAGTGTTGTAATTAGGGTAATACTCACTTTCATTCTCTGTGCTTTGAAGGATGCAGCTTCTCTGCTTTATAACCTACAGGAGACGATAACGCCTTTAGAAAAGCGGAATGTCTTTAGGAACCCGTGGAATTGTGTGTATTGCAAACCAAAAAAATTTTCAATGTTACCCAGAACCTTTAACTAAAATGAAATCTGTCTTTCCTAGATATGGGAGGAGTACATGGCAAAGGACAGTCCTTATCATTAATAAAATAACTCATAATGGGATAAAAGTTGCTTACAGTCTGAAGTATTATTTACTGCAGTCCCCAGAGCAAGTTTGCTGTGGCTAAAGAATTCATACTGCCCTTTATGACATTGTATCTTACTGTTACTTACAAGACCATCCTACCTATGTCTAGTCTTCCCATAAGCTTTAATTAATATAGGTGAATGTTACAATCTGAAATGTTTATTTTTTTTTTCCTCCTCTGTGCCCCAGTTTTGTGCAGTTAACAGCTTTGGCTCTTTGTGACTTTGTCTTGAAATACACTTATTTCTACTTGACTCCACTGGGACACTTGCTAACTGTTAATAGTTCTTAATAGTGTTACTTCCAGAAGACCCTCTCAGCCCTTCAGATGGCACATTTAACCCTGTGAGGGAGAGGCAGGTGGGAATTTGGAGAGACCATACCTCTCCTCTTGTCAGAACAGTCACATTTCCAGTGAGGTTTTGTCCTATTCACTGTGCTAAAAATCTGTTAAATTAGTAAGTAGGGAAAGATGGTTCCTTGTGACAGTGGTTTTACTGAAGGCTGTGCTAATTGAGAATAGGCTTCCAAGTAATCCCCCCTAATTTTGCACTGAAGGCATATGTGATGCATGGCAAATTGGGGGGCAGCTGCAGAAGACCCCAGTTATCTTGCTGTGCTTTAAAACTATGTTGTGTAGTAGTTAAAATTAACAATCTGTTTTAGGATGGGGGGGGGGAACTGCAGCACAAAGAAATCAGATAGTTTTTCCAAGAAGGAAATTCACTAATTGCTGCTCTCAGGGTAGATGGCACCATGCTCTGAGCACAAGTGAAAGAAGATTATTTAGCTTAAACTACCTGAAAGTAAGCTGCTGCTTCTCATCCTTGAAGTATGTATTTAGTCATCTGGTATTAGTCAGTGTAATTACGGAGGCTACAGAAGTAATTCCAGATAACAGCCAGTGTTGAAATGTACAATTTAGGCTTAAAAAAAATTGATTTAAAATAGATATTCCAGCAAGTTAGGAGAGGCCCAATCTGATTGTCAGTTACCACGATCAGACACTGCTCTGCACTCAGGGCTTTTTTGGTCTCTCCTGCTTGCTTTCTCATACTGCCTTGGCAAGCTGCAACAAGTGAAACTCCACCCTTCCTACAGACTGGGGAGAATAAGATTCATAAACGGCAACAGCTGGCGAGTAAAATCAAGGTTTCTCTGAAGGTGCTGGTTTTCCAGACAGTCACTGGTGTGCAGCTGGGAAAGGGGTGGGATCCTTTTCCCCTTAAAACTTCAACCCTCTCTGTCTCTCTCTCTCTTTTTTTTTTTTTTTTGAGAGACTGAGAAAGGGAGGGAGAGGGAAAGAGAAGTTGACTTGCTGCTGCATCTCAGCGCGCACGTCAGCTGTAATCTGGTCCCCAGTGCCGTGAGCTGACACCATGAGTTCAGAAGCCGATGATCCCAAAGAAGGTACGTTTTTAATTGTTTTTACAGGAGAGGAAACATGCACACTTGTGTTGCCTGTGCCGCTTTTCTGAGCTTGGAGGAGAGTTTTTACTCGTTTTAGCTTTTGGGTATTCAACGGGGAGGGGCAAAGGCCTTCGCAAAAGCAAAGTCCTGCCGATTTTGCTGGATGTGAAATGACCGAAGTGTTGGAACCCAGGGATATCTGTCTTGGCAATGGTAATTTACTTGCACGTGGGGTACCGATAAGTGGAAGAAACAGTGTTTCAGAACACTGGTAGTCACATAACGAAAGAGGAATATTTCTTTAATTTGGAAGCACTGTATTTTTCAGCAAAAGAGGAAGTTGCCAGGAGAGAAGTGAAAGGTCATTATTTTTGGGAATAAGCTTGATGCTGTCCAAATGAGTGTGCATGTGAACGTGTGTGTGTGTGTGTGTGTGTGTGTGTGTTAAAACAGAGGAGTGTGCCAAAGCTACAGCGTGCTGCTTCTGGAGTGGAACATGTGGAGCTGGAAGTGCTCCAACAAAAATGCAATTATTCCCTAGTGTTGATCAGGAGGGGGGTGTGAGCTGGAGTTGGACAGTGGGGAGCAAGTGGGGGAGGAGGAGGGCAATTTCCTGAAAGTGCCTATATACAAAAGAGCATTTATACAGATGAGGGAACAGGGCAGTTGTGGAGTTGTGCACTGGATTCTTAGAACAGAATTGATGTTTCATGGTTATGCATAGTTCTTGGGGAGACTCAAATATACAGGGTCCAGTATAGCTGAGAAAAACAACTAAAATAACCACAGCAGATAAGCAAGCAGTAATGCAGCCTAAGCATTTTGTATTTGGTGAAAACAAATTCTGAACTTTTCAGAATGTTTCAGATGGTATTCCCCTCACAGTCTGTACAACTTCCTCCACTGGAAGAATAACATTATCAGGGATGTCTGTCTGCTCACTTGCATAAAAGAGTATTTGGTTGATTTGCAAAAAAGTCAGCTTGCACTGAATCAAACATAATGCTAATAATGCTGGTAAAACCTGCATAGTAATGAAGCCTGATAGCCTGTGTTTTGATAAGAATAATTCTTATCTTATTTTGCTCACTGAATAAACAGATGAACAAAAAGGCAGCTCTTCCTTTTTTTTTTCCTAAATCTGTAGGACAGATTTATTGAAAAGCAGAACTCTAAAAAATATTTCTCTATAGAAACTGTTTGAAAAAGAGAATATGTGAACACTCTCCCTCAGTTTTACAGGAGCAGAGATCTGCTTGCATGGTATAGCAGGAAAGATCCTCTGGTTTTGTACAGGAAGTTCCAGACAGTTTTACTGAGTTGGCTATATTTGAAATGTAGATTTTATTGTTTAAAGAAATATCTTGCCGCCTTAGATGACTCAGATTCTTAAAATCCTATTTTTGCCTTTCTGTGCATTTCTTTAGAAACTGTTTGAGGTGCCAGGATTTTCATGCTGAAAAAAGGCATTTGAAACAGGTGTCTGAGACAGAAGAGAAAGGGTAGCTTTTTGATTAGTTATTTTTAGCTTGGGAAGTACTTGGGTTTTGCTGTCCTGTGTTCTTAACATGTTAGAATGGAAAATGAAACAGTTGCCATTGTGAGAAGATGAGGTACAGATGTCTGAGGAGGTTTTTTAGTCTGTCTGAAATGTATTCCTGGTAATATACTCACATATTTAAAAGAATAATTTAGAAAAGGCATGAGAAAAGGGGAATTTATGTGTATGTGAATAAAGACTAGGATTAACAGGTCAATATGTAAATTTGCAGCTCTTACGCTGCTTTGCCTAGTCTGATTGAACATAGCATGAAAGATCACTGATTAAAATACTGAAAAATATAGTCAAATACCTGTGGATTTGTAATGGTTCAGTGTGTGTAGCATAAAATAGTCAGAATCTTTCAACTAATTAGTTTTGTTTCATGAAGAAATGGTGCTTTTCGCATAAAAAAAATTGATGCTTCACAAATTCAAACTACATGTGGGGCTCAGGCTTTTGACATTGAGGATATATAATTTTTTAAGTGTTTATTAAAGGGAAGGTGTTTGATTTTTCCTTTAGATGCAAGACTGAATGTCACTCTAAAAGAGAAACTTTGATTTACCCACAGATTATAAGGTCCAGCCAGGGAATTAGTAGGTAAAAGTTTGTGACTGATTATGAAAGGAGGATACACTTGGACAGTTACAAAATAGTTATTTTACTCTATTCTGTACATTCAATGCCAAAGCTAGTGATGAAGGCATAGTGGAGAAAGCTACAGGAAAAATGTTTTAATGGTATTTGTAAGCATAGGCAGAATTTTTCTGTTTTCCTTAAAACAGAGATACTCAAGCATCCAGGGAAGCTCTGAAATTCAGTTGTAGCTTCCAGATGTGACTCTGAGACCATGTGTTGGAAGATCAGCCTGAATGAGAAAGAGAGTTGATGGCAGAGTAATAGCATTGAACATTATGTATATTCTGCTAATGATCTGATGCTGAAGTGAGCAATACTTCACTTTCACCTACCTTATACAAGTGAATTGCAGTATTTGGAGAACATTGGGATGTCTGTAAAAGCAGATTTAATAGGTTGATATGGATTATTTTTAAAAATCTGCATAGCAGGATCAAAGACCATAGGCTTTACTACTGTAAAAATAAACTCTACCCATTGTTACAATGAAACCCAAAATCATAGTCAATTTCAAAAGGCAGACTCCTGAAGATCTTCTTTTTGTAATTATTTGAATAATGGTAGAGCCTTTGACCTCAAGTAAAGTCAAATATTTTATCAGGAATAGAGAATTAAAAGACATTGCTAGAAGACAAGCATTACTTCACTATATATTACACTAATTACTGGATGTAGGGTATTTAGCAGTGTATGTGGGCTTTTCAGCTTTTGCCTTAGATCTCTTCATGGTCCATATTAGAATGGTAACATGAAACAGGTTTTTTTTCCTCCTATCATGCTGCTCGGCAACTTCAGAACAATCTTTGTGTTCATCTGTGTACCACAATGCTGTGGTAAATATGTGCGTGTGTCTGTACGGCGTCAATCTGTATTGCATTTACAGATTCCAGCTACTATCGTGATATAAATAACCCTGGCACGTTTTCTTGTAGTTACTTTTGCCCTGGATGAAACAAATTGTGTGTTAAAGTCCAAAAGAAGACTACAGCATTTAGCTGCATGGCATAATTTGGTGTTGGTTGGTGACATGTCATGCACCGTGGAAGGTACCAAATGGTTTCAGGATGTTATTTGACTTAATTCCATTCTGAACATTTCTGAAGGAAATGTTCTTAATGCTATTGTGCTACAACTGTGTATCATTTTATATACATACATTTTAGTATAACTTTTAAAATACATGCCAATATCAACTAAAATTACTATGATGTGAATATATTTCTTCAATAGATGGAAATAGTAGTTTATGTAAAGCTCCAGAGAACTTCAGCTTCATTCTGCAGGTTTTATGTTGTGTATTTAAAAACTAGCAGGAGACAAATCTGTCTCAAAGGATAAGTAAAATAATAGATATCAGAGTGAATGTAATACATAGCCTATGAAACAATGGCTGTTGTGTTACAAACTTGGACACATTGAGAGCCTGCATTGCACCTTTATCATACTTAGTTTTAAGTACCACATTTCATGGGAGAGAGAGATCACTGCATTCCTACAAGTGCTCAGAGATTTTTTTTAGACATGATTAGCATTTTTTAATCCAAATGAGATTACTGAAGAATGAGCTCACCTGTTTTGTTCCTTTTAGAGCTGAGAAAAACTCAGGAGTTATAAAATCACAGAGCACTCACTGTTTTGAGAAGTCAGTGCTCTCTCCTGTAAGTAGTCATGGATTTATTTTGACATTTTGCAGTCACCTCTAACTGTGTGAATATTTTCCAGGGTAGAATTGTGTTCATTTAGATAACAAATAGTCTGCTCTTGTGCTCCTGCAGGCCACTTACTCCATCCACAGCATCGATGGGACTCTGTAATGTGTGATTCTCCATCCCACTAACTCCAAAACTAGCATTTGTTAGAACCTTTTTTGCTTTTATGACAGTAAACAGGGAGATCCAAATTGTACAAGTAGAGCACACAATTAGTACTTACCTGCAGACTCACCTTCTGCTGTCACCATGAAGACTACAAAATGTAGGTTTCCTTTGTTTCACCTGCTCTTTGCCCTCCCTTGTCAAAATAATAATCTCCATAAAACATTAAGGCCAGTGAAACAGGGGCCCTTTGTTGAGAGCGGTCTGAAAATTTCAGTTCAGGAGCAGGAAGAATCATCCAGCCCCAAATGGATGTGTTAGAATCTAGATTAGTCAATTTGAGGATTTTTTTTTTGTTCCATACATAACTTTCTTATTGCCGATGAAGAGAATTAAAAGATTACTGTGGTCATGTACACAGCTTTGTAAATTGTAGCAATGCTAGTCAATTTGGCATTTTGTGTAATCCCTCCTATAGATAATTAGCATTCAAGATTAATAGCAGAAGGCGATGGCCGAAGAAGTATCACTTTAGTACAGGAAAGAAGGGAAAAAGGAAGTAAGCTTATGAGAGGTTAGAAAGAATTATTACTAACTAGATGTTGTAATACTATATCACATATGCATGAGGAAAGCATTGCCAGAGGTACAAATAGCGGAGTGAAAGGAAAATCAAGAAACTAAAGCCTTAATGAAGAAGGAGCAATGGGAAATTTGGAGGAAATAAGACTACAGTACAGAGGCAAGTCAGAACTGCTAGATTTTTTTAAATGTAGTTTGGGGGATAGTACATTTTGATGAAGCAAGATGTGGGATATGGAGGAAGGGCTCTGAGTACAGGAATACAACTGCCATGGTTTGTGTCACAGCTGCTGCAGCTTCACTGAGATGTGGGCACTCGAATCTCGTGGTAAGAGCACTGACTACAGGCTGTTAAGCCATAAGACCCTGTAAGCAGCTCTGTATCTCCCCCCTTAAAAACGGAAAGAATGGTAGTTTTTATTTTCCTTGCCAAATTAGGGTCATCTTTGGGATAACCTATCTGTGAGTGGATTAGATGGCCACTCTCATTGCTTCTTTTCCAGGCTCAAAATTGAATAAGTTGAACTGGTGTTTTTTGTTCTATACTACATTTGGAAGTCCATATGGAGTAGTTGTCTTACGCAGAACACTTTGTACCCCATGTATTTAGCAATCTGAGCATCTGGATCAGATGAGGAAGCTAATTTGAGCACAGACCACAGGATAAGCACTGGCTGTAGCTGGTGGGTTACTTCAGAGAATCACTGAAACTTAACAGGTTAATCATTTAGCTGCAATTGTTGGGTTGAATGCTAGATTGCTTTGAGAAAATTCCATTAATATAATTATACTTATGCAATCAAATCTTTTAATTCATAGTGAACTGTGACTCACATACTTAATTTCAAATAAGATACAGTCCCTTGAGCTATCTGGTTGATAGAGAGAATTGTAGATTAACTGAAGCTGCAGGGAATTTCTGGAGGTCACAGGACACAACCTTCCATTGGAGACAGAGCCAGCTTTAAAATTGGATTTAGGTTGCTTAGGCTTTTTCCAGTCATGCTGATAGTGTCTTCAAGAGTGGTGGTTCCACAACTTCTCTAGCAACATATTCAGTATTTGACAACCCTTGCTATGAAAGTGGTCATTCCTAGTGAGACTTCCCCTTTTGGCCTTGTGTCTTTTGCCCTCTGTTCTTTTGCTGTCTATCCTCAAAAAGAGCCTGGCTCTGTCTACTCCGGAACTATTCAGTAACAAGTTGCATGTATCCATAAGATCCAGTCCTGATCACACCTAGCACTCTCAGCCCCTTTTCTGTATCGTGTGCTTTACCTCCCTAACCATGTTGGCATCTGTCTGCTGGACCTGCTTCAGTTTCTCAGCTCCTTTTTTTGAGAGATATTGGGGAGCCCAAAACAGTGCACAGTACTTCGAAAGAGAGGATAGTACTTTGGTTTCAAATTCTACCAGAACATCTTCCAAAATTGATTGTTGTACTGGAGATTTAGTTTCCCAGTCTTCCTTTCATTTGTCTGTTGATGACAGCATTTGCTGTATTATAGTACTTACACCTTTTGGTTGTTTTCTTTGGGGACTTTGCAAACAATGTGCTGTTATAAATGAAACGGAAGTTAGAGATCAGGGAGCAACAGTCAGTGAACCTCTAGAGAATCAAAAGAAGTATCTGGGTAAGGGAAGGCCTTGCATCTACATTTGGAAAAGCAGTGTTCTATACCAGTACTATTTCAAAGTAAATCATCAAGCTAAATGAATTACTTCTAAGAATAATGAGTATTTTGTAATACATATGCCAGGAGTAACATAAGGAAAGTGTAACGCTGAAACATTATGCAGGTTTTATTCAAAACCACATATTGTTCCTTTCATCAGTAACAATTTATCATTTGGTCAAATCTTCTGTAAAATGTGACAGTTCATAAGGGTCCTTAAGCACTGCTTTTTGGGAAGCAAAATGCATCCCCTCCCCCCTCAGGCATTTAGAGTATCTGTAGTAATAACTAAAGCAAATGAACGCTGTATTGCAGGTGTTATTTCAACCTTCTGGACTGTTTTTTTTTGTTACAATTGGATTACAAAATGTGATAAGAGGAGAGCATTTCATAAAGAGGTGTGAAAGATTTTTATGCTACTTCATGAAACGACTTCTGGTTTTCTTTTTTCCATACATCACACTCAGTAAAAAGAGTACTAGACTGAAATACTTTCATCTATTCCATAATGGCTTTAAAGAAAAAATTACTTTCCTTTTTTTTTCATATTTAAGGATTAATTTTATGTTTGCATATTTGCTAGATACTTCATAGATCGAGTAGTATCCAGTAGTAGTACTGTTAGTAGTAATAACTGCTGTTTATGAGTTTGTAAGAAATTTGAGTTTGCAAGTGCATTAATAAGTAGCACTAATCTGAACAACAGTCTCATACATATTGACATTAACTTTTTTTTTGGTATGGTGGGAAATCTGGAAGTTACAGATATTCGTTTCCTTGGTTTGATTTGCCAAGTTTATATTTGACAAGTTACTTACGTTTTTTAATGGTCGATTTACGCCTTTTGTTTTATGGATGCATCTCTATCCATACTACAGAACAGGACACACGTTGGTATTAGTGATACAAATGCAACTGCTGAAAACTTTGTTTTTTTAACCATAATGCCAGCAAAAGCACAAGCCTTAAGCCTGCTATCACCTGGGCACAGTCTCACTTTGAGCGAGGAGGAGAGGAACTGAGAGACCTGTTCCTTGAAATATTGATTCTACATTCATAACTTTGTGATGTTTTCTCATAAATTTTGTTCTTATCCTAAGATTCCCTGCCTGGGTTGGGATGTGATTTGATTGTTTCATCAGCTGATTACCTGTCACAAGTCTGCTTAATAGTTCTAGTGCTCAACTGGCTAACTGTGAGAAGTAGAGAGCTTGCATCTCTGCATGGCATGTTGGATTTAGTCCAGGGAACTTGGGATCAAAAATTTTCCCCACAGAACTGTTTCAGCAGAAGCAATATAGAGGATTGGATACACACTGTATAAACAAATTTATTTTTCCCTGCCTTTTGCAGAATTCAGTATTGATGTTTGTAACTATACAGATTAGTAATGAAAGATCAAAGAGTCTGTTTTGTGGAGCAATATGGAAAACCTACATTTTAGTTTTAACATATAATATATAAACCTTGGGGTGTCTGCAGAGAGTCCTTTTCCTGCTGACAGTTTACAGCAATGAGAATAAATTTCAGTAAAGTAGGAATAAACACTTCATTTATTTGAGTACATTTATCCTTGAAAGGTTTGTAACCTCAAATTCCAGGGACATATTTTGAGATGATTTTATGTATCTCTGAAGGTCAGTACTTGCAAGTTTCTCTGAGGAATTGCTAGCTGCCCTGTGATTTCAGTGGCTCTCTAGGAATGTGATACCCTCAAGTCTCTATCCCAAGGTGTTTGCAATTAATAAATTGGAATCAATAAAGCACTGAATTAGTACATGCACAGACAAGCTTCTACTTAATTAACTGCACTGTGGTGTGTACGAAACTTTGACCTTGAAAAATGCAGAAATTACATTATTTTAAAACTTTCATGAGATCTGCTTTTGCTTTTGCTATGTCTGATTTACCAAACTATTCTACAAAGATAATTTTATTGATAGAAGGAAGAAAATTTTGGTTTAATATTAAGAGATGTAAGCAGATGACACTGGTGAATATTTCAGCTACTGATTCCAAGGGCTGTTTTTCACTACTTGCAAATGAGACAATGAATGAATGTTTCTGTTCACTTAAAAACATTTGTATTAAAAATATTCACTGAGAAATAGTGATGCAGAGTTTTCTTCCGATTCACTTGAAACAGTGAATCATAAATTTGAGGTGGATACTTCAGGAAGAATAAAGTTTTACTCTGGTATCTTGTGATAAGATGTCTTCATCAAGCTCAAGCCTTGTCCTCAATGGTGGAAATCAGAGATTTAAATTCTGTGCTGCAAGACATTTGTGTCCTAGTCCTATGTTTGAACTCACCTTTCTTTGCAACAAGCAGTTGGTCTCAAAATCAATTGAAAGAGCTGTAACTTCCAGTTAGATGTTGATTCATTTGTTGTGGCTTTTTGTGTAATGCTATGCAGTTTGGGAGGAGAAATATGGTGAGAAAAAGAGAAACTGTTGACATTTTTATTTTGGTGCAAAAATATAATCTGATTTGGAATTTACATTGACGGTGTTCCTGTTTACTACTTGAGGGCTTTCCTTCTCCAGGTTCAAGTATGGATTTCCTTCTTCTTACTATTTGGGTAATAACCTTGAAAATCTCAAGGTACAACAACCTTTCCTGGTGGTGTATATCCCCTCATAGCTGATGAGTGCTGTCTGTTGCCTAGTTAAAAATGCCACTTGATGCCAGTGCAAAGTAAGGAAGCTAGGAATTTAAATTCTACGGTAATCAACAGCTGTAAAAACCAGTACAGTCAGTTTCATACTCTTTGCCCCAAGAAGTGAATTACAATAGATTCAGATTTTACAGAATCACAGGACAGTTGAGGCTGAAAGGGACCTTTGGAAGCTGTCCAGTTTTAGTCAGTAAATATATTTGCCACATTTAAAAATAAATAGGATTGCTGGTGCTTTGCTGGATAACAAAGTTCCGTACCCAAAAAATATTGCTTCCTGATGTAAAAGAAAATGACAGTGATGTTTAACCAGAAGATTAAATTTTACAGAAGAATAAGTTGCTAACTGTATTGAAGACCTAATTTTTCTCTTATGTTTTATATTCCACCAGAACTTAATGACATTAGTGAAAACAGAACCAAACTTTTGAGATGGTGGGATGGTGGACTGGTGTTTTGACAGTCATAAGTTTGAGAGTTTTGATGGTGTTAAGTCAAAGATTTTAAATGTAGTTTGGCGGCTTTTTTTCAGTAGCTGTTATGTATATAAGTACTTTGCATACTTTTTCAGCTGTTTTGAGCATTGCTTTTGAGTTGGAGGTGCCAGGAATAGAGCAATCCAAGTGGAAACAAAGAGGACTGATTTCATGGCTGGATGTTTGGATGAAGGTCATGGAGTTGTAGTATGGATACAGAAGGAACAGTCTGTGGCTACTAAATATGGGGGGAAAGTTAAAACTGAGGGGTTGGTTTATTTTGCTCATTGTGGAAAGGGAAAGCAAGTGAAATGCTTGTTAGCTGTGCAGAGAAAATGACCACTGCAGCCAGCAAGTGTAGTCCTTCATAATCACAGGTACCATGAATGATTGGTATGGAAGGGTAGACAAAGCATTTATTCTCTGTACAGCCATGCATTAAATGCCAGAAGATTTATCCTTCGTGCTATAAAACAGGAAAATGGGTAGTGAAAAATTAAAAACTAATTAAAAAGAAATGCAGGATGTCATTAGTGTCCCAGGCCTAAAAAGAACAGCCAGTATCTTCGTATCTTAGATGGCATATTTTGTTGTGCTTTATAGTCTGCATTTCAGTGTTGATATTGATAATGAATATACAAACCAGAGACACCTGAGAACTGAGAGCCCTGAGAATCACTACCAGTTTTTTATGTAGCTGGCAGTCTTCAGTGCCTCGGAAGTTTCTTTAGAAAGGACAAGACAGAAATCAAATGTTATGTGTGTGTGTGTGCCTTGTTTAGTTTCTCAGGGCAACAAGTGGAAGATAAAAGAGTAATTTATATATATATGTGTATGTATGTGAATATATACACGCACAGAGTGAACAGTAGCAATCCAGCCTAATTTCAACATTAATAATGAATGACAGATACCAAGGGACTCCTGTCCTGTCTCTAAGAAACAGAGTGTGTAGTTTACAGATCAACATGGAGAAGAACAGAGAACCAAAACTAGGAATACAGGAAAAACATTATTAACTACTTTCAAAGCCATCATAAGATCCTTCACAACTTCTGTGTAATTTGAACTCTCTGAAGACTCTGCTGTGACTTTCTTTACATGTGATTCAACATATATGCCCTTTGCATTTTGACAGCCAGGTTGCTACCTTGTCCTTGGGACTGAGTTCCCTGTTCCTCTCAGGCCAGATTGCTGTCTTGTGTCGATATTCCAGTTCGTTGTAATTTTGCAACATGTATCTTAATCTTAACTTCCACCCCTGCACCCATGTCAAATTTGAAATTTCTCCAAAGGATTCCAAGTTTCCCAGGGCTGTGGGCCTCAGAGCTTTTCCTTCTGTATTCAAGCCAGACACTCTTCTATTATATATATAGGTCCTGTGCCTACAGCCTAGTTTTTTGGGGCTTTTTGTGAGAAGACATTCTTTTGCCAGGATGTTGTAAAAAAGATACCTCTTTTTTAAACTTTAACTTTTGGTAAGACATTCAACTGTAATGCCCAGGTTATTTTATTGGAAGTTCCACTTGGGTCAGGGAGCTTGGCACCGTTGCCTTCCTGCAGTTTGATATGTGTTTCTGAGGCTAGACAAAATATAGAGTACCTGCATTGCATTTGATTGATTGGGAGGAATGATGTAAGATATACTTTATTTCCTGCAGAAAGATTTGTGCAGTATTAGTGTTCACTGTGCATGGGCACCTGGTAGATACAGAGGAACTTGATGCAGCCCTGAAATGGCCAACAGCTGAAATATACAGGCTGCATATTTAATACCACAGCAACAGTTGTTACATTCCAACAAGGATAACACATGGTGGCAGAGGATTGAAATACCAAATTAAGTTCATGACCCTGTTCCATTTGACTGTCATTTTCTCTGTTTAATATCCAACATATTCTGAAATACTCTTCTGTGAGAGCAGTCATAAGAAGTTAATCTGATTTTTTTTCTTCTTTTTAAAGCTACGCTGTTAATTAAAATACATGCAGAGGCTCTAGGAAAGAGGGTTTTTAGAAGGCTTTTTTAAATGTCTAAATCGGCTGCAGTATATGTATCATGTGATGCACAGGCTGGCCGTGGGAAGCAAAAGCATGTAAAACCAGAATAACTTGTTGGTACTGGCTGCTCCCATAGGACTGCAAAACTCTGCACATACTTTCTTGTTGGAAATAGCATCATTCCTTTCCACTCTACCCAGCCTTAACCTTCAGGTACATTTTTTAGCAATTCTTCTCACTTCTTGGTCAAAAAAGTATTTTTTTTTTCTGTTTTTTTAATGTTTTGGTTCTGTTTTTACAGCAAGAATGTTGATCAAAGTGAATGTTTTTGTTGTTGGTCAAATTTTGGACATTTTAGTATGCCAAGGTTAGAATTAAATAGCAAAACCCAGAAGCAATATCATATGCATTTTGCAAACATATTGACATTGACTTATTCAACACTTTATTGAGGAAGAAAAGGTCTTCCAAATGATGTGTTTTGGCTTTTCTTTTATCTTTTCCATGTTTCTACAGCTGAATATACATTCTAGATACTCATACAGTATGCGTATATAGATTAGACATACTGTGTATTTCCAAAAATGCTTCATTAGCCTTATTTTTTTTACAAAATTCCTTGATTAACTGTTGCTTCAGAGTGACTTGCAGCCTCACAGCTGACTTCCAAATCCAGTAAGACTGCTCAGGCAGTATTTGCCATGCATTAGGCTTGGCTTCAGATGGAGAGCTTTTTCTTTTGAAGGTCTTCCATGTGAATGCTAAAATTAGTGCACTTTGCTTGATTAGTTAACATTCTCATAGTATGCTCAGTTGGTAACAATTATGGCAAGCGAGAATTTACTACAATTTAGTGTACCTACTAAGAGAACTGTAGGCAAATTGTACTTGTGAAAGAATGCTTTGTATGCATTTTAAACTGTTTTCCGGTTAAAATTGATATTCATATATAAATCCCCCTTTTTAAAAACAAGGTGCCAAGTAAAATATTTGATCTTCCAATAAGGACCTTGTGTACATGAATCAAAAAGGTAAGAGGTGTATGTGAAAGAAGTAACTACTGTATAGGGCCCCTGTTTGAGGTTGTTTTTTTTATTCTGCACTTGGCCATTTGTTCTCTGGGTTTTCCGCTGCCTGATGGTGCTTCCCCAGGCTATCTGGACTGTTGCTGTCTTTCTCTCAATAAATTCTGTGGCTGTCCTGGTCTCTTCTCTCTCCTGCCCTTAGCCAGCTTAGAAGTTGCAGTGCCAGTGTCTGAGGTTGACGAGGGAAAGCTGTCAGAGTGCTTCTGGTCTTGCATGTCTGGTACAAGCCTCAGTTTTCATCAACTTTTGAAAAGCCAGCAAGTGAACAAACCCTTGTGAATGTGGAGACTGACCAGTATGCTGAAGTGGCCATCAAAAATACTGCTGTATTTTTGGAAGGATTCCTACATTTTAAGGACTTTAAATTTAACATACCTTTCACCCAGGAAACTTTGAAGCACTTAGATAAGAATCAAAACACTGACTCTTCTGTTTAAAAAGAAAAAAACAGCACCAAAAAACCTTTTTGAAACTGTGACTCACTCACTCAGATGATTATTGAGAAGAAGCTATATATCATGGTGGCAGCTAGAAAAATGAGCTTACCTTATTCATATTTGAAGAGTTCATAGTGAGTGTCCTACCACTCATGTTTTTTAATCATTTTGTTATGTAATAAGTATATTGTGAAAATTACAACATTATAACAGGTTTATGACTATTTTTATCTATTCTGTACATTAGGCTTGTTCACCGATGCTGACTCTTGCAGTTTACAACCATTGGGGCTTTCCTTTACACAAATTCATGTATTTATATGCCCTATATTTATTTTTTTAATGTTTCTGGATTTTATCATTCCTGAAAACAAGGGCAGTCCTGTAAAGACCCAGAAAGCAGAAGGCGCAAGAAAGAGTAAAAATTCAGTAATTTTTTTTATCCCTTCACATCTAGGCGATCTCATGATTTTGGAGGTGCATGACTCATGGTCACATACACTCAGAGAGCAAAACGCTGTCAATTCCACTTGATTTCAAGTTGCTTCCCTCCAGGGGAATCATGCTCTCTCACTCTGGGAGTCTGAACATCCAATTTGTGTGCCATGTGCAGACTTTTAGCTGTAGCTCTCCCACACAGTGTATAGAGAGGCAAACACATCCACACAGGATGCCTGGCAGGAAATCGATTGCTGCGGTTCTCAACGCTATTGTGATAGTCTTTTACATGCTGCCTGGAGCCCTCAGTCAGTGCTGTCCCTTTTCTCTCAGTCCCATGTCAGCGTTCTTTGTGCCTTGCCTAAAACCCGTTGTCATTTTTGGGCCTTGCACTCACCAGGTACTGGTGCAGCACGTGGTATTGCAATCACAAAAATGAGAACTGAGTCTAACGCAGCAGTGTTGTTATTAATGGCTTCACAGTCATATTTTCTCTTCCGTTGGGACTGTTGTATCAACATAGTGAGTATCAGAAAGCTCAACTCTTGATTTGACCACAGAATTTAACATGGTTCACTGTCAGTTTTTACTGGATGCCTCTTTTATGGTCCTTCTTTGTTATTAGAAGTTTAAAAATACTCAGTGACTCAATATTCATTGTCAGTGTACATGAGATTGCATACACTCAGCTGCAAGTGATGTTGAATGTACTGTAGACTGTTACCTTGTGGCAAAAAAGGTGGGCTTTTTTCCCAAATACTACCTTTCTTTTCTTTTTTCCTTTTAATGTAAATATAGTTGAGACATAGGATATGTGGTAATAGTCATTTGCCACAGTATGGAGGAAGGTGTACTAGCTTCCATAGCTTCCGTGTGAGGGAAAAGTCAGCATCGCAGCAGCAAGCATTAGCCTGCTTGTACTTTTATAGGAGTCTCCTGAGAGCTTACTAACCACAACTTTAAATTTTCACTGAAAGTTTATACTTCCATCACGGTTGTAAGGAAAACCTCTGCATGGTAAAATATTCTGGGAAAAACACATCCAGAATTCTACATGTCCAATATTTATTCACTTTAACACAAAAGTACTGGGTTAAACACACACATACTGTGTGTTCGGTTGTTAAAATGAAGAAGTTTCATGATTTCTAAGTTCACAACATTCACAGGAGGCAATCTCTAGAACATTTCCTCCTCTAAATCATAAATTAGAAGATTTTGCAGTTGTCTGCATTATCCCTATGATTGGTCCTGTGAATTTCAAAGTATTGGAAGCAGGAGGGCCTTTCTCCTTGGACTGCTTTCCTCTGTGGAGGAGTGGCTTTACTGAACATATTCATTCATATTTGTATAGGTTTTGCAGAAAATGACATCCCATTGATTGCAAAGGAGTATTTTTTGATGATACACTTCTAAAAAGTAAAGTGTAAAACTGCACAGGACATAAATAGGAGCTATAAAGAGCAGTTTGGAAGAAAAACAAACTGTGAGATTCTTAAAATTAGTGGGAATACCTGCCCAAGTTCTGGGTCTACTGCAGGTCACCAGAGAAGTGACAATATTTCACTTTAAAGTGCAAGGATAGCACCTGTCAATACAAAAGATGTGATCAGACATTTATATATCCAGGCCAGCTACGGTAATCCCTTTCAAAAGGTGGCTACATACAATAACCCATAAGAAAATGAGGCTGCTTTAAATAGTTGTCTAAATGTGCAGTTTTAGATGCTCGCATCTGAAATTGTAGTCAGAGGTTTGGCAGGGGATGCTTGGCTGCCCTCACGTTGGGAAGGCATGCAGCTGGTGGCTGCCCCTCCACCGGCACCCTGTGAATCAGACTTCTCTGATCCATGCGAGTATCTCCATCTGCAGCTACCTGGTTAATGTTCTAACCTCTTCTTGATGTCTCACCTGTCCTCTTGAGTCACAGGACCTTTCTTCTCCCTCCCTTTCTGCACACTGTTCCAGTTGGCAGTTGGCAGTAACAGCCATCAGTATTGCACTGCTTGCTCAGCGGTGCAATTTCCTTTCAGCTCTCTCTTCGAGGAAGTGAAACCACTATGATGTATTTTTACATTTTGAGGTGCCAGAGCAAAATGGAGCTCTGCAGGCAGGAGAGAAAGGTAGCTGAGAAAAGCTGCTGTTACGGCAAAGGGGAAAAACCCATATTCACTCTGTGATAGCTTCTGACAGTGTTTCAAAGCACATGATAAAGTGTGCAGTGGATTTACTGGAATAAATAAGCCATAGGCAAGTCTTCACGTTGGGTATTTTGCTTCTCTTTCTGCTGTCAGCATTAACAACTGCAATTACTTTAGATGAACAAGTAAGTTATAATTTTACTATTATTTAAGGAAGTATGTGTTTTTGTTCTGAAGGAGCTCTACAATCTTACTGCTTAAACTCAGATTTATTTAAGCTGTGAAATACATTTTAAGCTTTTTTATCATTGGTAATGAGGAAAAAGTCTGACTATAAAATACGAACAGTTAGGAAGTTCCTTTTTTGATTGGTTGAAATACTGAAGTATGGAATATACATATTTAGCAATTAAATTAGAACCCATGTAACAGCCCAGGGAAAATGAAGCTGACCTCTGATGTATTTATGGCAAAGTAGATAGAAAGTAGGCCATGCTAGGTAGTCCCAAAACTTGGACAGATTTTAGAGAAATACCATTAAGAGTTTAACAGCTTTTGTAAGGGAGCAATTCCTGTTTTGATTACTAAAGGTAACTGTGTGTTGAGCTCCACTTTGTCAAATGTAAGATTATGCAATATAAGGGGTTTTCTTGTTGAAAAATTGTAAAACTTTAAGGAAACTGTCTAGTTTTCAATTTCTTGAAATTGATACTTTGCAGGTTATTATGTTAAAACCATACCTGCGTGTGACTTTCTTGAGGCAGGTTATGTAGATTTAGAACTATAGAATTGTTCAGGTTGGAATTACCATGGAGCATTCCATGTGATATAGTTAGAATTTTATAAGAATGCCTACAGCATCCTGGGAAAGAATGCTTAAAAATATGGATATTTTGTATATGTGGGATTTTCTCTGCAAATTTCTGGAAGATATATTGAAACAGTAACTGCTATTAGTGTGAACATCTGTATATTTGTGGAGAAAGTGAGAAATTAATAAGTAAGAAGACTAGGTAATAAAAGTTATTATAAATAAATTAATATTCCTGGTTTGGAAAGGGAAAAAAAATTATTAACCTGTAGATCCTTGTACAGCATTGGCTATTGTGTTCTAGTATTTGACGACTCTTTGAAATACTTGGATTAGTTTTATTTTAATAGTAACAGTTGGAAGTTTTACATTTAAAAACAGAAAAAGTGAATCAAATATTTTCAGTTCAGAATGACTGCTTAGCATCTTCAATGTCTTCCTGTATGTTTGTGGTTGAGAAGTGTGTCTGTCTTGTGATCTTGAGTGTTTTGCCCAAGATAGTTAACAAGGGGTTCTTTGGTTTTTGAGTATCCTTGTGTAGCAGAGATTTTAAAAAATGCTCTCAAACACTTAACGCTTCAAAACCAAATACTGACATGCACTGAAAGTCTTCAGAAACAAACCTGCTTGAAGGTTTCTGGGATGACAAAAATGAAGCTAGTTATTAAGTTTCTCAAAGATACTGTTGAGTTAAAAATACAGATCTGTGTTTCATGTCCTGAAGGACAAGTTTCTTCTATTTGCTGAAACCCCCGAGGCACCCTGCGTCTGAACACACCCAGCTGCCCACATACCAACAGTTAAGAGGAAACCTTTTCCAAATTCAGGGACTTACTGTCTGACATCTGCAGAGTTGATGTTTTCATTAAAAAAAAAAAAAAAGAAAAAAAGAAAGGAAATATTTCCAGTCCCTGTGTTTGCTAAGCAAACCTTCCATATGTATAGTAAATGTAAACAGATGAAACTTTTCTTCAGCCTGTCTGAGACTCCAGGAAAGCTGCAGCAACACGGCAGCCATCTCCCAGGCTGTTCAAACTGGAAATGCGAACTCACATTTGCCTTAGTGGAGAAGGTGCTGCAAAGGGAGAGTGCTGTAAATAATTGTTGCTGGCAACAGAACGAAGAATAACATTTCACAAGTCAAGTTTGTGAAGGAATGTTTGGGGTCTTTTAAGTATCTGAACAAAATTACAGACTAGTCATTGGGTATATTGGTGCAAGCAAGCATAGTTTGGGAGGTGGAAATCTGTTCTAGTATCTACTTCACTGGTCACCAAAAGATTTCTTTAAAAGGTTATGCTTGCAAGTGTTATGACAATCCCTAGATGGTTAAATTTTGGCTTTTACTGCATAAAGTATAGGACACAGAAATGTTAATCTGTACCTGCTTTACTGAAAACTAACTTCTTCAAATTGCATCCAGAGAATCTCAGTATTGTTTGCTGACAGAGGATTTTCGTCTTTGTTTTATATTTCTGTATGTCTTGTCTACATAGATATATACATATGTATAAAATATATATAAAAATAATAATAGATGTGTGGGTTCTGAATTCACTGATCATGTAAAAGGCTAAGCAGGAAAAGATTTACAATGGTAGATTCACTGAATTACTATCTCTATTTGAGTAGTAGTGGTTAATTGTCATGACATTTGGGGTAGTCATGGTTTCAGATTTCATTATGGATGTGAGAATCAGATGAGACTTAACAACTCATCTGATGAAATAGGGCAGATTTATTGCCTCTATTTGAAATTCCATCAATCCATGTATAGAGAGATCTTTTAAACCATTTCCGAGCAAGTTTATTTGGTATTTTCTCAAAAATAAAACAATCTAAAAGAACGTAAGCCTGAAGAGAGCAGAGTTTTAGGGATTTAAAAGATGGAGTTTTCAACAACTACATTGCATTATTTTTGTGGCAGTTAGTAAGTCTAACATGAATGGCTAAACATGGAAATATACCTTTACTTGCTGTCCAGAGAATGTCCATTTGGAAGTACTGACTGCATACTTTTTTTTACTCCTAGTGGCCACAGATGTCTTCAACTCCAAAAGTCTGGCCATTCAGGCCCAGAAGAAGATCCTTGGAAAAATGGTGTCCAAATCAATCGCAACTACTTTGATCGATGATACAAGCAGTGATGTTTTAGATGAGCTTTACAGAGTAACAAAGGAATACACACAAAATAAAAAGGAAGCAGAGAAGATCATCAAAAACCTCATTAAAATAGTCCTCAAATTGGCAATTCTCTACAGGAACAACCAATTTAATCAGGATGAAATAGCATTGATGGAGAAATTCAAGAAGAAGGTTCATCAGCTGGCTAAGACCGTGGTCAGTTTCCATCAGGTGGATTATACCTTTGACAGGAACTTTTTGTCCAAACTGTTAAATGATTGCAGAGAGCTACTTCATGAAATCATTCAGCGTCACCTAACTGCAAAGTCACACGGACGTGTCAACAACGTGTTTGATCACTTCTCTGATTGTGAATTTTTGGCTGCCTTGTACAATCCCTTTGGACCTTATAAACTCCATTTGCAGAAGCTTTGTGATGGGGTCAACAAAATGCTAGATGAGGGGAACATATAAGTACTTGTATTAGAGGTGACTGCCCATGAATTATTTGTAGATGGAACACTGTTGATTTATGAAGGAATAGGGGAGCATGCAAAGAGGGCTTTTTTACATTTTGACAAATATTTCCAAATATCTTTATTAATTGATTTCTTATTACGAGCTATGTGTTGCTATTCACAGTCCATCTGGAAGAAAGACTGTACAGGACTATTTTTACTGTGCTTTGCCTATGGAAACAGCTTGATAAAGACAATCAAACAGAATGATCCAAGTAGAGTAAGAGTCTTGCAAGATAGATATACAAACCAAAACAATATGCTGTCAGACAGTCGGCATCTTTCATAGATTTACAGAATTAATTCTAAACTATTAGAGTCCAGTAATATTGGTAACAGACTATCCTGGTGATGGTACACTGTAATTTTTTTCACTTGTAAAATAGATGTATTTGATTCATTTATAGTCTTTTGTGCTCTCTGCACAGATCACAGCTTCCTAGTGTTGCCATTATGAAGCACTGGGTTTAAATAATATCAATGATGCTGTCACATAGAGTCTTAACAGCAGGCTTGTGCTTTGCCAGCTCAGAGATGAAAAATTCCTGTCTGGAAAGAAGGATCTGCCAAGTATAGATCCTTATAGACCCGCACAGATGCTTGCTTACTTTGATTATATGGGGATTATTTGAGGAATAAGCTACAGTAAAATAGCCAAACTGGGGAAGAGTATTCCCTAGAAACCACCTGCAGTACCTAATTTTAACTCTGCCTATGATAAGGTAAAACACAGTGACTTCTCTGTGCAATTCTGTGAGATATTTAGAATTCTGCTACTAGAATCATAGAATCAATCATTTGGGTTAGAAGGGTCACAATTCTTTTTGAAAAGGTGTGAGTCAGTATATTTTATATGCTAGTCTGATGTGTATGATGATGTGAATTGACTAAGGTTGATCATCTGAAAATAAATTCCAGCCAATTTGCTTTCTGTACAATGAAACTAGAAACAGAAATTAGTTTTATCATTGTATTATATACTATTTAACTAATGGAAAAATGGAATTTTGAATAAATTTTTTTCTTCTTTTCTCACTTTCTACTTTTTATCCTTCTTCTTCTCCTTCATCTTCTCTCTGCCTTGACATTGGGGATAAAAAAATGTGACTTTCTAGACACTGTAATGTACTTTAGAGCATGAAGTTAATACATTTCAAACAGCCGAAGACTTTTTTTTAGGAAGCATATACAGAATTTGCTGTTTATTTAATTGCCAGTGTTTTTGCTGTTTGCTGTGTCCTTTTGTTTTAATGAGTAAACCAAAGAATATTTGCACTCCAAAATTTTCTTGCCTTTTTTTTCCGCTTGTTTCATTTTAAATTATAAAGAACAAACTTGGCCTATGCCATCAACAGAAACATCACAGCCTCTGACATATGGTTTCAGCATTACTTGTAATAATTTTTAAGAGAGAAAATTAAGTTTTATTCGTGTTTGGTTTGTCATTAGGTTCTGAATATTCCTAGAAATGTGACAGAGAAATGTGTTCAAAATGTGAACTCCTTTTATAGAAGCCACTAGCATCCAGCAGAGAGAGAAGATTTATGTACTACTGAGCTGGAACAACAGGATAGTACACCAGAATTTGCCAAGAAATAGATTATTAGGTTGATATCTGAAGGAATATCATGTAAGATCCCTTCCATTAGTTTTACATAAACAGTAAATACATTATACTGGTGTCCATCAGAAGTCATGTATAGGGATGCAACATCATGAGGAAAATTGTACAAATTGTAGAGTTTAGTTTCTGATCTATTTATTTTATTTTCCCACCTAGAAAGAGAAAGCTATTTGTTTTCTTTACCAGATTTTCTCTCAGGGGTGAAAACAAGAAGGCACTTGAGTTCTAGAAATTGAAACAGTTTTCTTTACAAATCCTATTTCTAAATCATGTTCTGATTCTCCCAAAATAGCATAATTTATAATGAATTGTAGGAGTTACTGAGAGGACAGTACCTTGTTTAGAACCAGATGTAATATGTGTGTGTGCTGTGTAAACCACAGAAGATTTTCTTCAGCCGTGACCCAGAATATTTTGATTGCTCAAATTTTTATTTTCTCTGGGATAAAATTTGCTGAAATAGTCTCCATAGATTGTTAATGAACACCTACTTACATGTATATAAGGCATGTATATTTTCAGTACACAGTACCTTCTTATTTAGCTTCATTATCTGGCTATTTATTGTTAGAATAAGTGAAAATTGCTCATGAAGATTTGATTATAACCATAAAAACTTGACAACTAGGAGAACTCACAATTGAGTTACAGTCTTCTGAGATCCTGTAACAATGGTTCTTGTCTGGCAATCATTTTGAATTACAAAGAAGTGACTTCCGTAGTGATGAAAGAAACCAATTGTGTTGGGTTTCCAGCATCTACCATTGTAAATAGAATGACCTAGCACTCAAGCTGTATACTTTTTCAGTTATTTTATTTCTACAGCTACTAATACGTAATTAGTAGCTTTAGTTATAAAAATTCAGAAATAAGTTGATAGCATTTTTCCCTGTAGTAAGGCATTGACCCTCCCGCAGAAACTTGACATAGTCAGAATTTTAAAAAAGGTTAGAATGGTGCTGTTTAATTAGAGGTAGCATAATGCCATTATTCTGTGCTGCAAAATTGATACAATACTGTGTTTTAATAGGGTAATAATGTATTAAAATCCATTTGTCATAGATACATTTTACAATAGGCTTTTAAATCTCAGTACCTTAGGTGTTTCATATTTGTAATGTCCTTTCAATGCTTAGTTAATATGTCATGTCTAATGCCATTAAAATACATGTTGGTGAAGTTCTGGAAGTTAATACTAATTTTATAGCCTTTTAGAGGCACTGAAAAAGTGCCAATTCAGACCTTGGGTATGTTTTGCACGACATAAAGAAATGTAATCTCAACCATACAATGAAAAGAAGATATAAGGAGGTTATCACGGCCATTTTGTGTGGACCACCTTAGAAGGGATTCAGTAGAGCTTTTGGCCACCCCCTAATTATGTTTGTATAGACAAACAAAAAGACTCAATTGGGTTAGTTACAACCTTATTCTTGTCCTTGAGCTCTCTTGAGATTTATTTCCATTTAGAAGGTACAGAGATTATCAGGAATCTGGAAGCTTTAGGCAACTGATGTAGGGTGATATGTGTGGGGTTTTTTTCCTGAAAGGAAAATACCAAGTCATGTGTCTTCTAAAAAAAGATTCAACCCACCCATTAAGCAAATTCCTGTAAAATAAAGGAGTGAGATGGCCAACTGCTTTCTCATATCTCTCCCCAAGGAAATAAGGAACTGATTCTGATGGCAGTTGGCTTCAGTCACTTTCCAGCCCCATGTAGCTACAACAGCTATATTGTGATTATTTAAAGGTAAACTGTACTTCTGCCTGTAAATTTTCAAGGGATCAGAGAATGCTTGTTTTCAGGGCCTAGCTGAGAGGAATCCACACCACATCACTGTCAGAGGAGGGTGTTAAGGATGGATAAGTTGTACACTGTATGGGCTTGGATGATTTCTCTATGGATCAGCATTGGCTGTCTGGTGACCTGCTACCATGGCTTTCCTTTGGTCTTACATGCCTCTTCTGCCCTGCTGAGCACCTGAACTACCCCTAACACAGGTCAACTCCTTCCCTACTGTTTTTACCACAAAATTATATTACGTTATGTATGCATCTAAGGGGAACAGTAGGTAGGCTATGTTACCCACTTCCCTTGATGAAAAAAAAACAGTGGTAAACACCAATTTCCTGGGGTTTTTTTGCAATGTAATTTGATCTCTGAATAATATACATCTTGATTTAGTTTTTAATACTGTTTTGGCTATAATCTATACCCTCATCAATGTAGTAAGCATTTACCTCTGATTTCAGTACATATACTTCTGAGCTTTTGTTTTTAAGTGCTTTTGAATGCATTACAGAGGGAGTACTTCAGCATGACCATGAAATGAAAATTCCTGTTTGCATAACCATTTGCAGAGAAACTTTGTTACAACTGTTTTTTATTGAGATTTGGGCAGGTCAGCCAACATTCATGGTTAAGTGGCAAACATCTGTGCTCTGGATGAAACAACTGTCAAAGGAGATCATATTTGTCCAGAAAAGTTCTGTAGTATCTTATTTTTATGTTTTTCACATAAATGAAACTTCTTTTGGGAGAGGAAAGTGTCCTACTTATCTCAAAACCAAAATTGCTACTCAAAATCATACTGTGACTATTACTCAGAAAGTTTAGACTAAGTAATGTAGTTATTTCCAGTTTGTTACAAACAAAACAAAACCCAAACAACCCTACTCAAAAAAACCCAAAAACAAACAAACAGAAAAAAAACCCTTGCCTTTGAAGAAGTTCTGAAAAACTAATCCATTCTAAATTACCAATCTTTTCATGCTGAATTTTGCATCCTGCAATTGAAATTATATCACAAATTTGTAATTCATATCTGTAGCATTAAATATGTTAGGTTACCATGTGATTTATTTTCCATATATAAAAATAAAGGAGTATCTCCATACAGGCTGTGTTGAAGAGCTTTCTCAGTTACAGTAATGCTCAGTCTATATAACAAATCAAGATTTCTTAGTGTTTCAACTACAAATTGCTGAAGTGACCTCTTTTTTCTTAGTACTCAGTTTTATTATTTAGAGTTCTGTTTTCCAGTTTTAAATTTGATATTTACGAGCAAAACTCTCCCGAATCAATACCCACTTTGTCTTGAAAGCTTGGGAAATACAGGTGCTGATATATAAATTCTAACAATCTGTAAATTTCTATTTGCTAGCACAACACCAGTTTCTGGAGGAATATCCCTTGCGGCATTTCTTTCTATTAGGGAGCAAATTGAAAAGAGGCAGCTTATACCTTTGGGATGTACCATACTTACACAGTATCAGGCAAAGAAGCAGTCTATAATGATTAAGAATAATGTAATTAAGAAGGTACTTTACTTACCCAGCTTTCCCAAGCAATCAAAAATTATTTGCTATTTGTTGTTCTCCCCTGTGGGAAAGTTTTGGTGTGGTAGGTGGAGGACAAAGGTGGAGCTTCCTACAGTTACTGTGACTTAGATATAAATTACCATCACATGTAAGACGTTCCACTACTCTAAAAATTGTAACACTAGATTTTACAATCATATGTTCCATTGGCTTAATGACAAATTAATTCCTATTTCAGTTTGTACTAAATATTTGAGTTTAAAATATGCTTTTATTATGCACTTAAATATGAGGTGAAACAAATTAGAAGCTGGCCTTGTGCATCATATTATGCTTCCTTGGGTTTTTTCCATTAGTAAGTTTTTTGTGTGCTATAAAGAAGCTTCTTATTCGATATAATTCTGAAAGTTTTCATAAATTCAGGTTGTTCTATGAGAAAATTGTTGGCTTTTCACCCACTTGTTCTCCAATTCCTGCTGGCACCTTTTCAGTGTCAGCCTACTGGTCTTTAAACATGGCAACATAAAGCAAGACATTTGTGGCAAGACATTTGTGGAACATTTTGAATTACATTTTTCAGGTTTCATGTATTGTTGGTTGTTCTGGCCAAGCCACAGTTCATGGTGGGTGAAAAATATTGTTCCAGTTAAATTGCGTGAGGGTTTTCTAATGCAGGGAGTATGGTGGTGTAGATGGAATAAATCAGCTCAAGTAGGGCCCATACACCACCAACCCTGCTTTTCTTATGTGGGAATACAAATGCACCAGTTATACTCCACCAGTTATACTCCATTACAGAACAGTGTTGAAAAACTACTTGGCTTTCTTGAGCAGGATTTAGACATCTTTTATTTTGGGAATCTCTTTCAGTAGCTGGGCTTGGCTTGGGTTCTGAGAAGAAAGTCCTATGGCTGTTGATAGCCTGATGTTAATTAAAGGTTCGTGTGACATGAAAGGACAGCCTTTCCCCATTCCAGAAGCACTCAGCCGATGCTTTCAGCTTACTTCACTGACCAGACTTGAGATACTATGGTTTTTAGCTTTGTTTGGGGTTCAGTTTTATTTTTGTAAAGAGTCACGGCCTAGAATTGTGTATTATCTGCTAGGCCTGCTAAGAGATTGCAGAAATAAAAGAGACTGAGGCTGTCTGGTTAATTATCCTTCGAGGCTTTGAGCCAGAGGGGAGTAAGTGCATCGGTCCCAGGACATGACATGAGATCAGCTGTTAATTTCAAGAGAGCTGGTTCTGTATCTCGAGGATCTTGATAATTCAGCAACCGAAAAATTATCTCATGCTTGGAACTAAAGTGAGTCTCTTTAACCAACTAAAAAGCTGTCTCAGTGACAGGCTGCATGACTTGATTTCAGTGGTATGGACACTCCCAAAGGTACATTTGCTGTGCCATCAAATGAGAAACTATTAGGGAAAAGTGGAAACGAAAGCTCAGCACTTTTCTGGGAGGAAGGGCTATGATCAGGCAAAGGTCTCATTAAGTTTGCTTTGCCATCCACACTGTGATAAGGACTACTGCCTACTGTAAGCACAGACATTTGACTTTGGCTAAATAAGACAATATGTTTAAGCCTACAGTTTCAGTATCCTATGACACTGCAATCTACAGTTTACTCCAAAGCTAGAACTGAGAAACTTGTGCTACAAAATACGGAAACAGGGAAGGAGGCCCTTTATTCAACACTATCAAAGAAAATGTCTTTGCTACTGTTTGGAACTGGGAGAACTTTGGCTGGGGAATTCCTACTTCCCACCTCATTTCTGATTAGCAAAGCAAGTGCTGGAGAGGAGCACAAGCAAACTACAGGAAAAGGTGTTTATGTTGTTACTTCGTTGACTGGCTGATCTCCATCTTGCTCCTACTTAGAGGGCTATTCCATACTTCATGTGTTCTTGAGTAAAATTGCTCTTTACTGCTAGCTGGGGAGGAATTCTCATCACAGAATATAGTCAATTTGAAACCATGTTGTTTGGCTTTCATTTGCATTTTTAGGATGGTTAGAGTGGATGCTGGCAGAATGGGTATTCCTGAGAGACAACTGGAACTAGACTGAAATGAGTATATATGTACTTTTGTGCACAGAGAAAGCTTCTGTAACGTTGGGAGTAAGAACTGTTGAATGTTCTTGGTAGTAGCTTGAGAGAAGAGGCCATTTTAGAAGGCACAAAAGCACCTTCTATATATATAAAAGTACCCTATTTGTGCTTAGATAAGCACAAAAGTAGCTTATTGTTTGTGCACACTTTGTGGTCATTAAAGAAGCTGCCTGGATTTTTTTCTACAAGCAGAACATCATGGAATTTTTGGCTATTCTAAAGCTCAATATGGCTGTTAATTCAGAAGCAACTCCACCAAATCAGTTTTCTCAAGAGGCATTTCAAGTCTTCCATCTATTCATTAAAGATTCGGTTCATCTGTAGAGTCTGTTTACTTGTAACTTTGTAGTAGTGCCAATATGCATCTGATTTCCACAGAATGCCACATATGGTTATTTGCTAGTCTTTTTACCTCTTGTTTTAGTTTTTGTTTTAGTCCATGTGGGGTTTTATTCTCTCTCTTTTCTCTGTTTTGGTTTTTTGTTTTTTTTTCCAAGGAGACCTAGGTAATGGAGTTTTCATGAAGAATCATTTACGGTGAAATAGAGCGGTTGTGTTATGGGAGTAACACCATAACCTTTTGCTGGCACCTCCCTAATATCTCTCCACAGGATGCATTTTCAAAGCTGTAGATGTGCACACACAACTAGTTTCTGCTTCACGAGTTTGTTCTACTACTGTGTTACTACATACCTGCTCAGCAGTCCCCCAAGCCCTGACTGACCCAGGGCTTCGGTCTCCCTTAAATCCTAAGTCTCTGATGGAATGAAATGGAGAGCTTCCATAGTGCTCTGTTTGTGCCCCCTGCATGGATTTTCCACTTGATTGAGTGGTATGTGCAACAAATGCCAAAATAATGTTTCTTGCCAAAACAGGGATATGAGACCTCCTGTGATGTGGGTTGTTGACAACAGCTATAAAAATGTTTGCATTTACATTTGCAGTTGGTGCATAAGAATACGTGCACTGTTAACTACACAGTAGGCTGTTTCTCATCATCAGGAAAGCTGCTTTTCAAGTACTGAGGGTGACAAACAATGGATTCAATAGCAAGAAAAAAATCCACTTACTAATTGCTATAGGGTCACAGAAAAATAAACACAAGAAAATGCAAGCTGGAATGGAAACTACTATATGCTGTTCCTGCAGAAGAAAGGAATCAATAGAAACATTGTATTCTAGCTACCAAGAATTCCACAGCAGGGGGTTCTGTCACACTGGACTGTACACCTGATCAAGATCAGTAGTTTTGTCTAAACACTTTTACTCAGAGAGTAGTTACTACAGTGAGCTGGGCCATACAGTTGGTTTTTTAAGATGAACATATGTGACCAGCTCAGTGCTGAGACCTCTCAATGACCTCTCTGCACTGGCAGCTAGAGGATGGCTGCAGAGAGAGAGGAAATGGGAGGATGACCTGACTGCAAACAAGGCACCCTCAGTCACAGCAAAAAAACACGTGTCTCCAAAACTCAGGGAATTCTACAAGCATTAGGGCTGTGGACAGTAAGAGAGAGATTCCAGGCTAACCTTTAAACTAGGCTCGAAAACCATCCCACAGATTCTGCAGATTCCTCCCCTGAATCAAATTGGCACCATATTAAAAACAGCATCCTGCAATCCTCCGAAGAATCCTTAGGGTTCTCCCTCAAGAAGAACAAGGACTGGTTTGATGAAAACAATCAAGAAATCCAGGAATTGTTGAGGAAGAAGAGAACCGCCCACCAAGCACACCTCGCACTGCCATCCTGTCACGCCAGAAAAATAGCCCTTTGTCTTGCATGCAGCAAGCTCCAACAGAAACTCCATGACATCCAGAACAATTGGTGGATTGATCTAGCTGTAAAAACTCAACTATGTGCAGATTCAGGTGATCACAAAGGATTCTATGAGGCCCTGAAAACAGCATACGGGCCTACATACCAAGTACAAAGCCCACTACTCAGCGCAGATGGTCAAATGCTTCTAACAGATAAAACCTCCATTCTGAACTGATGGTCTGAACACTTTCAGACTCTTTTCAGTACCAACTGTGTAGTCCAAGACACAGCAATTCAGTCCATCACACAACAACTGGTAAAGTATGAATTGGACACTCCCCCCACTTTAGGAGAAACCCTCAAGGCCATACAGCAGGTGAAAATTGGCAAGGCAGCTGGGGTTGATGGAATTCCACACGAAGTCTGGAAAGATGGGGGCCTTGCACTCCATACCAAATTTCACGAGTTTGTGGTGCGCTGTTGGGAACTAGGCGAATTACCATCAGACCTTCTTGATGCAGTCATCATCACTTTGTATAAGAAGAAAGGAATTAAATCAGATTGCTCAAATTACCGTGGCATTACTCTGCTCTCCATTGCTGGCAAAATCCTGGCAAGAATACTCTTGAACAGACTAATACCTGCTATAGCAGAAGAAATTCTACCCGAAAGTCAGTGTGGTTTCAGAGCCAACAGGAGCACCACAGACATGGTATTTGTTCTCAGACAACTGCAAGAGAAGTGTAGGGAACAGAACAAAGGTCTTTATGTAACCTTTGTCGACCTCACCAAGGCTTTCGATACTGTGAGCAGAAAAGGTCTTTGGCAGATTTTGGAACGTTTAGGTTGTCCCCCCAAGTTCCTTAAAATGATCATCTCACTCCATGAGGATCAGCACGGCCAAGTCAGATATGGCAATGCACTTTCTGAGCCCTTTCTAATAACCAGTGGTGTGAAACAAGACTGCGTTCTCGCTCCTACCCTTTTCACAGTCTTTTTCAGCATGATGCTCCAAAGGGCCACGGCAGACCTCGATGATCAGGACGGTATCTACATTCGATATCGTACTGATGGAAGCCTATTCAACCTAAGGTGACTGAAGGCCCACACCAAGACCTTAAATCATCTTGTCTGGGAGCTGTTTTATGCTGATGACATCGCCCTTGTTGCCCACACAGAAGCAGCCCTGCAGCGTTTAACATCCTGCTTTGCAGACGCTGCTGAACTCTTTGGGCTGGAAGTCAGTTTAAAGAAGACAGAAGTTCTTCATCAACCTGCACCTCAGGAAGTCCCCCATCATCCCCACATCACCATTGGCCAATCAGAACTCAAATCAGTCCAGCAGTTTAATTACCTAGGTAGCCTCATCTCCTCGGATGGTAAGATTGACGGAGAGATAGACAACAGGTTAGCAAAGGCATATAGTGCCTTCGGAAAGCTTCATAAAAGAGTTTGGCGAAATAAACACCTGAAGAAAAGTACAAAGATCAGTGTTTACAGAGCCATAGTGCTGTCTACTCTCTTATACGGATCTGAATCATGGGTCATCTACCACCACCACCTGCGTCTCCTAGAACGCTTCCATCAACGATGCCTCCTAAACATCCTACAATCCTAAAACATCCACTGGTCAGATTATGTGACCAATACGTCTGTTCTTGAACAAGCAGCAGTCACAAGCATTGAGGCCATGTTACTGAGAACGCAGCTGCGATGGGCAGGGCACGTCTCCAGGATGAAGGACCACCGCCTCCCTAAGATCTTGCTTTATGGTGAACTTGCCACTGGCTGCCGCAAGAGAGGAGCCCCGAAGAAAAGATACAAGGACTCCCTGAAACAACATCTCAGCCTTGGCCACATTGACCAACATAACTGGTCTACTCTGGCTTCCAATCGGGAGCTCTGGAGACACACCATCTATAATGCTGCTGATGCTTTTGAGAAAGCACGCTGGATCACTCTTGAGGAGAAAAGACAACGCAGAAAGAATCGTGCCTTGCAGAATATACCATCTAAGGAGTCTTTCTGCTGTGCCTTTTGCAACCGGACATGCCTGTCTCGTATTGGCCTTTTTAGCCACCAACGCGCCTGCAACAAATGTGGGTAGAGCCCTTCCCAAATCTTCGTTTGCGAGGCCTAGCCATGAGGGCTGTGGAGAGGTACCATCTGTTGGAGGCCATGCTTTTGCAGTGTTCAGTGAAGGGTGCTATGGTTTTTAACATGGATTCAATATCTAGTTCTTGGTCGTGGCAACAAACATCTGGTAGCCCCCTTCATTCATGTTTGTAAAGAAATCTTTTTTCCCAGTGAATAGGCCTTTGCTAATCTCCATGAGCAAAACCATTTAGAAAGCAAATAAAGTACTTGAAAAGGAGCCTTATGATACAAACAGCTCTTTTAGCAATATTAAAAAATGCAGAGCAAAAGCAAGCCAGATAGTTCTTTTATTCCCCTTGAATAAAAGTTTCCAAGGTGCTCACCATCTCCCCACTAGCAGACAGTAGAATACATTGTCAATGGAATTAAGACTCCTGCAGTATCCACAATACATGCAACCCCTAGTTTATAAAAGACTCAAAAAAGCACAACCGAATTATCTAACCTGTTAGTCAAAAGAATGATGTTAGGACATACACCAAATTTGTTTCAGTGCACAACATGAAAATTCACTATTAATAAAAGAACTTACTGCTCTAGGCACTAAAGCATAACAGAAAAAAACCCATGATCTCATTCAGTATTACAGGGTACTGCATGGGGTTTTTGGCAATTTTTTCCTGGTGTAAAATGTCTCATATGTTGATAAGAATGTTAGTGACAAATGTATGTTAGTTCACACTGCTCACTAAGAGACAAAATAAATTTGGCCCTCCTTTTTGAACTCACTTATTTCGTTACCAGTTTCAACCACTGTAAACCCTCTCTGGCTGAGTTTGGACTGTGGATATCCTGTTATTCATCTCCCACTATGGCTCACTCACTGAAAACTCGGTATGACACCTATTTATTTGTGGCTTGACACCTACTCTGTTCGTGTTTCCACCTGCCATCACCCCACTTTGGCCGCCAGCAACACCCTCATACCTTGTTTCAGACTGATGCAGTTATTTTCTGATAGCTGTATAACTTTTGGAACAAAGCACTACTGACTGTTAAAGGGAAATTTTAGGTTCAAAACCTTTCAATTCTGAGTGGTTCTTTGTATTTTGGATCTTTTTAATACAGACAAGTTTCACTTTAAAAACATAAAATATAGAAGAGACATACTATCGCTCCTCTACACTTTCTTTTGTGTTTTACAGGTAAAAAAATCTGCAATCTATTGAGGAAACTCTTTTTTTTCTGTATTGTTTTTAAGTGTGAGCTCTTTGTTCGTTCTAATCCCAGTCTATGCATAAAAATGAGGAAACTATAAAAGATCATGACTTGTTAACAAAGCCTGTTTATTAGGTATCTAAAGAACAAATTCTGCTATAGAAATACCTCAGGGACTGATTTTGCCACTAGCTTCTAGGCAAATTCAAGAATAAGTCCTGTCCTATTATCTATAAAAAACCAGAAGATAGAAGACTATGGAATGTGAAAGGCTAGAGCTGAAAAGGCTTGTTCAAGGTCATGTAAGATGCAGTGCTGGACAAAGCAGCACTGAAAATAAACCAGTTTGTCTTAAGATTTGGTTATAAAAGTGCCCACAGGACTATGCTGCTTTAGACTGATATGACTATTAGGGGATTATGCAAGTAAAATTGGTACTGTAAAGATGACCACTCAGTCCCTGTGGATATTTCCAGTTTGAACTAGGTGCTACTCTCAAGCAGCTAGTACCACTCTCGTCCTGGAGACTTCCCTTTCTTCTTCCAGGTGGGAGCCCAATCTCTCACTGTAGCAACAATAAACAAAATATTGAGTGTTGAGGCTGAACCAAAGCTCACAGATGATTGTGAGCTCAATCTGTTATTTCCTCAGGAAGAGCAATTGCAAACTGACTCACAGCTCTGCCCACCTCAGGGAAACAGCTTCCTCCTACTGTCAAGCATTGAACCGCAATCAGTAATGTTCTCTCTGCAATACACAGCTAACTGCACTGGGCCTCTCACTGCTGGGAAATTTGCTCTTCTATTGAGCTGCATTCAAATGAAATAGATAAACTTTAGAAGTTTAATTAGTTGTGAGGGTATTTTGTGCTGTGACAGAACAATACAGTACAATGGGTTGTTTCTGCACACATTCAACGATACTTCCCACAGTTAAAGCTTGTGATTTATTGTAAACTACTCATCTGATCCATGTTCCCTTGCTTGCCTCCAGAAATTTTTTTGGTCGTTTCCAGTAGTTTCCCTGTGGGCGGTACCTGTGACGTGGGTTACGCGGAGCAGTTTTACTGTAGCACGATCTCCCTCCAGTGCCCAAAGTGTAAGTTGCAGCTGGAGTATTCAAGACCACGCAGCTTCCCCCTTCAAGCCGAACTGTGTCATAAAAATCACAGGCAACGTGTCTCTGTTCCTGCTATTTCTGAAGAGCGAATGCTACATTTAAGGTCAGAAATGACAGTTTATTCTGTTTTGGAAGTCGCCAAATAGCTATTTGTACTCGGGTACCTATCACCTCTCTTTAGTAAAGCATTAACAGCCAAGAAGATAACCACGCAGCAAAAACCGTTTTATTTTTGGTTAGCTCCAGAAGTAATTTTTCTTTCTGTTAGCTCCAGAAGTATTCCAAACTTTACAAGAAAGGTTAATCATGAATTAAAGTTCATCTGTGCAGAGGGAGTATGTAGGTGATTTCTCCAACAACATAATTCTGTGTGTTCCTTACATGATCCTCTGTTCCCCGGGCACCCCTTAGATTTAAGGCAGACAGTGCAAAGGAGCAGGGAGTTTACAGCTCCCACAGGCTCACGTTGGTCTCATGAGCAGTCAGCCAGGAGAGGGAAAGAGTAAGAATTAATAGCTCCATAAGATCCCTCTCCTTAGTTCAGATAAAGTTTGTCATCATCTGAATTGTTGGGTTTTCATGGCTAGGCTTCACAAACGAAGATTTGGGAAGGGCTGTACTCACATTTGTTACACGCGCACTGCTGGCTAAAAAGGCCAATATGAGATAGACAAGTCCGGTTGCAAAAGGCACAGCAGAAGGACGCCTTAGGTGGTATTGGCAAGACACGATTCTTTCTGCGTTGTCTTTTCTCCTCAAGAGTGATTCTGCGTGCTTTCTCAAAAGCATCGGCAGCATTATAGATGGTGTGTCTCCAGAGCTCCCGATTGGAGGCCAGAGTAGACCAGTGATGAAGATCAATGTGGCCAAGGCTGAGATGTTGTTTCAGGGAGTCCTTGTATCTTTTCTTCGGGGCTCCTCTCTTGCGGCAGCTGGTGGCAAGTTCACCATAGACCACGATCTTAGGGAGGTGGTAGTCCTTCATCCTGGAGACGTGCCCTGCCCATCGCAGCTGTGTTCTCAGCAACATGGCCTCAATACTTGTAACTGCTGGAATTGGTGGGTAATACTGGAAAATCCTCACTAGATCTACTGTTGAGATATAGAGCAGTGGCCCTATGAAACTCCAGTACAATGACATTTTGAATAACAGTCACACTACACCACGCCTGCAATAATGGTTAAGTGTGTTCATTCTACTTAACCCACTATCTGGTTCGACAAAATACAATGCATTCTGCTACTCGTGTTCCTTTGCTTCACCATGGGGTCACTGCCACGGGCTGGAGTTCTCCATGAACTGCTCCAGCGTGGGTCCCTCCCACAAGGTGCATTCCTTCGGGAGGTGGGGTCACAAGTCCTGCCAGCAAACCTGCTCCAGCGTGGACCTGCATGGACTGGAGAGGGACGGGTGGCCTCACCACAGTGTTCTCTATGGACTTCAGGGAATCTCTGCTCCTGCACCTGGACCACCTGCTCTCACTTCTCCTTTGCTGACCTGGGGGTGTGCAGGGCTGCTTCTTCCTCAGCGTTCTCTCTTCTCTTCCACAACTGCTGCAAAGTGGGTTTTATACTTTCTTAAACACGTTCCCACAGAGGCACCAGCACCCGAGGGTCTGAGCCATGCCCAGCGGGGATCCATGGGAGCCGGTGGGAATGCTGTGCCTGGCCCGGGGCAGCCCGGGCCTCTCCTCACGGGGGACACCCGGACAGCCACACCCAGCACCTCCTCCCGCACACGGACTGCCAAAATATGGGGCGGGAAAGGGCGGCGTATTTCACACTAATGGTTCGATACAGAGAGTTCCCACAGACAGTGATTTGGATTGGGAAATAGTAAATAGAGCAAAAAATAGTTACACAACACAAACCGTAAGATTCACATACAAGAAGTAACTATAGATTAACTCTAAACGGAGGCGTGATGTCTTACACCAGGGCACCAGTGTCTTGCAATCCACCCGGCCTGGCTGTGGCACCTTCAGACACACGTGGATGTGCCTGAGGGAGGAGCAGGACCGGCGGGATCTTTCCCCGCCTTTCACAAGCGCCGTGAGAAAGCAGGACCGGGCGGGGCTTGGACCGGGCACCACCGCCCACGCACCGCGGCCGCGCTCTCCCTCCCCTGCTCTCCCTCCCTTTCCCTCCGTCCCACACTACACTTCCCAGCGGGCAGTGGATGCCGACGCACGCGCGGTCCCTCCCCTCCGTGTCTCGCCTCGTCCCGACCGTAGGCGGGGCTGGCAGAGCAGTCGGGCCGGGGCAGCGGAGCGATGGCGGCGGCGGGGTTGCGCTTCGACGGGCGGGTGGTGCTGGTGACTGGCGCCGGAGGAGGTGAGCGGCGGCCCGGGGGTCCCGCACCCGCGGGAGGGGCTGTCCGGGGGGGGCCAGCGTTGCGGGCTCCGCGCAGCCAGCTCTGCCCGCGGCTCTCGCAGGTGCCCCCGGGGCGGCCGGTCGGGCTTGGCCGGGGACAGGCGGGTTGTTTCCCTTAGAAAAGAGAAGCGGGGCTGCGGGCGAGGCGCTGTAAGCGCCAATCCCGGCCGTGCCAAGGCTGCACAGGGATCACCGCCGTGGCTCCTGCTGCCCTCGGTTCGAGCCGAGCCCCGGCACCGCCGAAACTTGTCGCGTCGGTGCTGCGCCCGAACGCGTGATTTCTGCTCTTTAAACACACGGGGGGAGCAGCGCCCCGTCGGTCATAGATGTCCTCGTATCCTGGTCCCTTCCAGTTGTGCCTTGGCCCCGGTGACTGGCGGCGTGCCCCGCGTGGTTTGGCTCTGCGCTGTTGCAGCGGGGCTTTGCGGGTGCCAGCGGTGCTGCGGAAACAGCCGCCCACCTGTTGTGCCTTCCCTGCCCTCGTTGCTCCAGGGAGCCGGCCTGGAGGCACGTGGGAGAGGGCGGGAGAGAGGGGATAGGGTGGGGAGAGCCCTCTGTCACCGGCAGGGCGGGCCTGCGCTGTTGGTGGTCTACAGGCCTGGCCTCTCCAGGGAAGTGGATTTGCAGTAGAATGCTTGGTTTTGCCAGCGAAATGTTTTTTATTTGTTGTTGTGGTGTGGGGCTGTTTGTTTGGGGTTTTGTTGTTTATTTTTTCCCCTTTTACTATTATTTTTTCTTCTTCCTCTGCACGCATGCTTGACCTTTGTCTGCTGTGAGACTTGAGCAAATATACGAACTGTCGGTATATCCGCTGGGCGAGAGGCAAAGTTTATGTTTGTGATGAGCTGGTAAAGGAGCTTATTCTACGATCCTCTAAGAAGGTTCCACCCTTCCCCCAGCAAAGTTTTGCTCTCATTTTGTGGAGCTGCACATAGCCAGAGTTGTCATTTTGGGGGCCTATTTAGGTGATGTGAAGATGATGATGTGGAAAGCACTGAGCAGTCCATGCACCTGAAAGTGTCTAGCGTGAGCATAATTCAGGCCAGATGTTTATGGTGTTTTCACACTTTTACCAGACCTGTAATTATGTGCTTCTCCCTGTATAGCAAGTCTCACTGAAAAAACAGGTTAAGACCTTTGATAATAGCAAAACAAAGCCACTCTGATAATAACAAAGCTTCTGAAAAGCACTGCATTGAGTAAAAATTGCTTGTCATAAGTGTGGGTGTGGTTACCCTTGTACTTCTAGTATTAGACTGCTTGAAAGTTGTTTTTTAACAGAAAAAACTCATCTTGTATGTTTTATTTCATAATAGCTTTTTAATAGGTGTTTATTTAAATTTAGGGAAACCCTATTAAGTTCAGATTAGTTTTTGTTTTGCTTTTATTTAGTTCACAACACTGTAGTTAGACTTTAGTGCTATTAGCATTATTTTTCAACACTCATTTTTGGATTGGATGATGGTGCACAGATCAGAGCTGGGAATTTATGTAAACATCTGGAGCACTAATTTATTTTAAAGTGAAGCCTGTTTTCACATACACAGGCATCTAAAATACAGTAGTTTCTTTTCACGTTGGGCAAATCCCTTGTGAATTACTGTTCCTGCCTGTCATGCAGCATTGTCATTGTTTATGCAATTCAACCTTTTTGTTTTTTTTTAAATTAGTTTTGATTCTTAAACATTCAGTCCTTGCTGATCAACTGAGAATGCCAGCACATATAACATGGTCTGGGTTTTGTTCACTTCTCAGTTCTGTGACTTTTCAAAACAACAAAAAAAGTTTTCTTGGAACTGGGTTGCATGAGGCAGTGGAAGTATATGCACCTCGCATGTGTTACTCTCCACTGCAGAGGCTCAAGAGAGTCTTAAAGGAATTTTCGATTTGTTGGTGTGAGATTAGTGTGTTTCAAAACAGTCTAAACAGTTCTGATTTTTTCCCCCCATTTCTTCTTTTTAGAACTGGCTTTGAATGTTCTGGGGCCAAGTAGACACTATTTGCACTCTGATAAACTTTTTTCTGACTGATCATCACTTGATCATTCAAATCTCTTTTTCTTTTGAAACTAATAAGAAAAGGATCAGTGTCATTGATCTCAATAAGTTCGACTGGTACAGATATAATCTAGAAATGATGTATTGTAACAAATAACTAACGTCTATCACAACTAGAATCTAGGCCAGAGTAAAGGTGCAAGACCCTTGTTTTGTATGTAATACAGAATTGACAGTCTTCTGTTACCATAGGCAAACTGTGTATGTGTCTGGTTAATTGAGGTATTAGGCATTCCTTTGCATACATTGATTTTGTCAATACATCTTGAATCACAGTTAAATTTTGTTCAGTTTCTTTTTCAAATCCTAACTTTAACCAGGGAAGTATCTTATTCACTTAGAGCGTAATTAATTAACTTGAAACATCCACTCCTTCTTCACTGTTAAATCAGGACATTAAACATTCTTTCTTTCAAATGTATTTTTCTGTCACAAGCACAAACTCGACAGCAGCTTTCCCAGATGGTTCTGTTGAATGCAGTAACAAGGAGTAAGCATGGTTTGTTTTTTTTTCTTTTGACTGGAGGTTTTGTCTACAATTTACCTGTTTGTATACTTCCAAGTTTTGTACTTATGGGAAGCTTTGAACTCCCAGGGGAAATAATGTTTTACTTTGAATCTTGAAGGTGTTTGTGTCGAATTGGTGCATTTTTCTTGATGCAATTAATTTTTGTTTAGCTTTTGTCTGAATTGTAATCCAGAAAACACTTGTTTTTAACTTTTTTTTTTTTAACCTAGGTTTGGGCAGAGCCTATGCTCTGGCTTTTGCTGAAAGAGGAGCTTCAGTAGTTGGTAAGTTTTATGCTAGCTAATGTGATCTAGACAATAACCTTTGCCTTTTCACATAGCTTGCATTCAACTGTCCATGGCCTTTTAACCTTTGTTATTTAATGGTTTTCTATCTTATCTTTTGCTGTTTAACTTTTGCTTCTAAGCCTTACTTTCTTATGAAACAAGCTGCCCAAGTTTCTCCATGGGCTTATCTTTGCTGGAAAGCCAGTTTGAGTCAGATCATTTCCCAGATTTGACTTTCACCTATGCATACCAGTCTGTACCATGATTTGTGGCCAGAGTGTGTTGTCTTAGGTGACTATTGCTTAGAGTCTTCCAATATGACCATTTGAGTAGGTGAAGTTGTTATAGTATCTTCTCCCAAGAAAGAATTTACTGGACTGTAACTCAGTATCAGTAGCATTGTTTCTTTCTGCAGCTCATGGGACAGAAGAGCCATCTGGTCCCAGTGACAATGCCAAATAGCTCTCAGTAAAAGGATTTCTGGTGGGTTTGTAGTCCCTTGCTTGAACCTTCTCAGGGCATGTTTAGTTGTGAAAAATGCTGCATCACATGGTGATTCTGAAGGTAAAGTTATATTCTTGGGCACTTGCTGGCAGTCGGCATTGCCATTTTTAGTTTGGCTGTTAAAAAAAGTTATTCACTGAAAGGGTTGTCAGGCACTGGAACAGGCTGTCCAGGGAAGTGGTCGAGTGACCACCCCTGGACGTATTTAAAGGATGCGTGGATGTGGCACTTAAGGACAGGGTTTAGTGCTGAACTTGGCATTTTAGGTTAATGGCTGGACTTGATCTTAAAATACCTTTCCAACCTAAATGATTCTATGATTTTATGATTTGGCTGCTTGTGAATGAATTTGTACAGGTATTGTTGATAAGTTCAAGGTTAAATGTTTAAAGAGATTATGGACAAGGACTTGCTGACTAGTGTTTAGTTTTCTAATGAAAATTGCAATTTTTGTTTACAAAATTTCATAAAAATTGTTTGGTTTTACTTCATTGGTTTAATATCATATATGTGTATATATCAATATATGTGCATAGACAACTTTAAAAAAATCTAGGTAATTTTTTTTTTTGTGGTAGTTACCATCTTTGATACTTGTCTTATTTACTAGAGATGTGAGTACTTCACCTTGAGTTCTCATTTAACAAAAATTATGTCACTAAAGCAGCCCAAATGTTTTGATTGACTCTGTGTAGCTAGTGGTGTTCTGATGAACCAGAAGGATCTGAAAGAAAATGTATTGTATTGCCTTACCACAGCTAATAATCCTATATCTCTTGGCCTTATTGCATAATAGCTATATCAGTAAGTTAAGAATTGACTGTAAGGGCAACTTCTTGTTTCCTTTTAGAAACTGCACTGCACTTCACCTCTTCTCACAGTGTAGCTTTGCAATTACCTCTACATGCTTGTATTTGTCTCTTGTTTTCTTATGATTCTGACTTCATAGAGTTGAGAAGTTACTTGTATAAATGTGATTTTGTTAAACTCAAGCAGTTGAGAGACTCATGCCATGTCTCTTTAAACAAGTTCCATGTTCTAAGTTCTGGAAATGAAGGTATGTTGTAAGAACAGTGATTAAATACCTTGGGAGAACACGGCAGCTTATCTGCCCAGTCCCACATCTCATCTCTGAGTGACTTGCTGTTGGTGTGGTTAGACTGACAAGAGCAACCCAGGTGGAAAAACTCCTTTTCTCATCACCCAAAGGCTGCCTGCTGCCACCTTTTTTTGTCACACTTTGTCTCTTTCATGCCTCTCATCAGAAAAAGTTGAAAGAGGGAGGAAGGGATGCTTTGCTTTTGTCTTGCAATCTGCGTTATGCCCCGACCTGTGGTTTCGTCCAGTCTATCTGAAAGCTCTTCTGTGTTGCTGTTTTAGTTTAGTTTAGAGTAATGCTTTTGAAGCATCTCCCCTGATATGTATCTTATTTGTATTTTTGTATCATTGTGGAATGATATTGGATTGCATGAATGGAGTTCCTTTAAAAAACAGACTGGAAGACACAACTTAGCAGCACATCTGCAGTGTTCCATATGTGTGTTAGATTTGTGACACCAGAATACAGCAAGAAATGAACTGGCTTGTTTTGCAAAAAAAATATGAACTGTAGATGTCAGGTCCTCAGCACCAACTCTTTCACACTTCAGATTTGCTTCTGCTGCTCTGCTGGTAACACACTCATAACCTTAGAGGAATTCTTCTCTGAGATTCAGGCTATAACCACAGCTGTGGTCACAGCTGCTGTGGTCTCCAGCTCTTTTCTACTGGATGTTTTCAACCAGAAATTACATGATGGAAAGCTTGAGCTTAAAATACTGTTATTGGTCTATTTCAAAAATGTAGAATAGCTTAGTTCTTTCTTTCATACTCATTTTTGCTTCAACTCTGTTGGTACCTGCACTCAGCCGAAGGTACTTTGCTGCCTCTGAAAATTTTCTGAAATATTTAATTAAGTTTTTGTCAGCAAACTGCTAATGGAGTGAAGGGTAAACACATATAAGTTTTATTTTAGGTTTTAATGTCTTAACAAGACTGAATGTTTTGTGTAAATGTTTACCACAAAATTGTCCGCTCTTATTTCCCAGGAGAAATTAGAAATTCTAGTGCTGTTCCTGACTCGCTTTCCTTTAATACCACGTTAAAGGCTTGTTATGTTGCAAACTGAGCAGCCTGTCTGTGTTGCCTATCCTAAAGCTTCACTACGCTTGGAAATTTTCCCTAATGCCTCACCTGAATTGTGCTAGCTGCATGTTTGGACTGTTATAGATATTGATCTATTTAGCTGGGAGATTCTGTCTCCTTTCTTTTTTGCATCAATCTGTTATTGTACTTGAGCATAGCGTGGTGTTCTGCCTTAATTCTTCCTACTTCAGGCTAGGTGTGTTTTGGGTTTGGTTTGTTATTAATTGGTTGGGTTTTTTTGTCGTCGTGTCCCTCCCCTCTACATGCTCACTTCTTCTGGGCTTTGGCATTTTCATTTGCTCATAAATTTTCTGCAGTGTTTCTACATTTCTCTTGTGCTGCAGACAAAGATGAACACAGGATTTCATACGAGACTTTCTTTGTCTGGCTAATAAAGAATGATTTTGTCATGTGTCCTGCAAGCTATATTCCTGCTTATATGGAGAGTTAAAAAAAAAAAAGGCAAAAAATGGATTTATTTCATTTTGTGATGGTACAGCAGACTTGCAATTGCTGTTTGCCATCAAAATTAGCAAGAATATCTTGCATATTTTGTGGATTTCACTGTGTCTGGCTTCTTGAAGACTTCTAGGAAGTTAGAAGGCACAAAGTTGGAGTTTGCCATAGCGAAAGACCGTTTAGCAAAATACCATTTTTGCATGTAAATTCAGTCAATTCTGGCTTTCTTACAATTTCATTTTGCACCCGTTTAAACATACTTCTTAAAATTTTTTGAAATTCTTTGTTCAAATGTAATGTTTGGGGGTTTGGGGAGTGTTTTTGCCCCCTGCCGAATTCTGTGAGTCGGTGAGAAGTGCAAATACAGCAGCAGTGCAGCAACGAGTGGTGATGGTACATTACGACTACCACCATTAATGACGTGTGTCCCAGTACTGAGAACAGCCTGGAAACAAAGCATCTCTGTGTGTCAGGTGGCCCTCTTATCCCACAGGAGCAGGATCTGAAGATCCAGAGCAGGCACTTCTTGCTTTGTTCAGACTGCTTGATCTCTTCTATAGTGAAGCTGACTAGTAACAATTTAGCTACTCTATTAAACAGGAACAAAGTCTTCCCAGTTTCGCTTACAGTTCATGCGATAGTTAGAGCAGTGTGACAAAAGACCAGAATTGGTATGTATTCTAGATATTAATCTCTGAACTACAACACAATTACACAGGTAACCTGGGCCGGGCAGGCAAGATGAATGTGTGGTGCAGCAGTGGGAAGAAAGATGTTCTGCTTTCCATGTTATTAAAAAAAAAGAGATAATGTATGTTACACTAGTTTTTAAAAAAATAATCGTATGTCCTACTATTCTTCTCTAGTCGTCTGAGATTTTCAGTAATATCCAGGTACAGCAGGCTTTATTAATACTCCTTATAACTTCTGGCATGATAATGAGGTAAGGACAGAGCATGAAGTCTTGAGTTTTAACAATGAAAAATTCATTTCTTTGTCATGCGTAGTGAATGATCTTGGAGGTGATTTCAAGGGATATGGCAAGAGCTCCTCAGCTGCTGACAAAGTTGTCAACGAAATCAGAGCAAAAGGAGGGAAAGCAGTACCCAATTATGGTATGTTATTTCTCCAGACAAGTATAATGCCTTAATGAAAAGTTGACACTGCTTAGTAAAGGATTACTGCTAGCTTGCCAGTAACATAAATTAAATAGATGTAATATGATGTGGGTTGGAGATGGATGATTCTTACTTGCTTTGCTGCATGTTTTTCTTGCAATGGCAAATGTCGTGCCTTTTAGACTTACTGTGTGGGATTTGCTGTAGGACACATGCAAATAGTGGCTGAATTTGAATTTAGTTTGTATTGGGATTGTACACAATTGATTTTTCTTAGCTCCATGGAGTTAGTTGTTAATATCTTGGAAGTGCCATATATTCAGTTAATTTTATTTGAAAATTTGTACCTTTTTCTTACAGATTCGGTGGAAGATGGTGAAAAGCTTGTGAAGACAGCCCTTGAAGCTTTTGGGAGGATAGGTACAGTTGCTTAATTCATATCGAAACTTGTTTGCAAGGCAAAGCCATTATAAACAGTGCAATTGACAACAAGTATATGAAGCACAGGATGACAACAATAATACTCACCAACTCTTGATGCCCTTGGTCAGGGAAATCTATTTAAGGGGCTTTCAACTTTTAATCTGAATGGACAACTTTTCTGATTTTTTTTTCTGGTGTGTTTTTAGCAGAAGTTTAAGGATTAATATATGATACTTGTTTTCCTGCCCTTCAGAATTTTGGAACTTCAGTAATGGTTAACAGTTTCTGTCTCAAAGCACAGAGTCCATCAAGTGTTATAACAAGCTGCATAAAATTAGCATAAGCAACTGTCATGCTTTGGAAGCTCTCCTGCTTATGTAAAGTCAAAATGCTTTAACAGAAATGAAAAAAAAAAAAAAAGCTTGAGGTATTTTACCTAACAATTAATTTTTCTTTTTTACCATGTGATTGCCACTGTTTAATTATGATTTTAACTCAGGGCTAGATGGCTTAAAGTACACACAATCAAACCCAACAGGAACCTCATTAAATATTTGGCAAAAAATTGTTGTGATCCAGGTTGCTTTATTGGCTTTGTGACTCTGTGGTTCCTCTGGTTATCATTTGGGCTTACTGCAGCAAAGGTGGTGGCACAAACTGCATAATCAGGAGCACTCTGCATTCAAAGCAAGCTTCAAACTGTACAGGGTGGCTGCATCCTGCAGGTATTGGATTCCCAGGTAGCTGGCACTTCAGAGCTATAGCTCCCTGTCAGGCTTTGTCCCGTTGGCAGGCTGAGACTTAACTGTCCCGAAGTGTTGTGTCTTAATTACCGTCCAACGGTAGGATTCGCTATTAGAGACAAGGAGCTATAGAATAGTAGTATGATGTATATATGCAGTGTTCTTGTCTAGATACATTTTTAGAAGTGGGAGAAAAAGTAGAAACAAGCTTGTACTTTATAAGTGCATTCACTTGGTTTCCGTTTTTTTTTCCCCAGATATTGTTATAAACAATGCTGGGTGAGTATACCTGAGGGTTTTGTCCTGTTTGAGTGTGGACTGTCACTCTTGTTTCAACAACTGTTCATCTTCTGTTTGTTTTGTTTTCCTAATGTTGCCTTTTAGGATCCTAAGAGACCGTTCATTTGTTCGGATAAGTGATGAAGACTGGGGTGAGTTGATTTTAAAATGACTTGAAAATGTGCTTTCTGTGTGAAAGATGAAAAGTACATTCCTCCCTTTGGAGCAAGGAAGAAGAAAAGTCAGGGAACACTTACCTTTTGCCCTGAAAGCTTAGAGGTAAGCTGCTGGTGTTTAACTTGCAAAACAGATCTGTGCTGCAATGCATGGTAGGTATATGTAGTTCCAAAGGGGAAGAAAGGCTTTACTTACCACTCCTAGTTGCTGAGTGGAATACAAAAAAGCCATGTGAATGATACACAATAGTTTTTGTGAGCAGAACACATTCCCAGCACCAGCACTGAGTGCCTGAATACTATACGGGCTTAAAAGACCCAGAACTAACTAGAGAGGAAAGCATTCTGATGTGCCAAGGGACAGAAGAAAAGGTGAAACCTTCAGTGAGATGGTATTGATGGTGTTGATAGGCCAGTGGAGAAGACTCTTGCAAAGATGGTCTGTCTGCTGTCAGTCTTTGTCTAATTCTGCCTATTTGCAGGAATTTTTAAATAACAAAACAAAAAAAAAGAGTGCACTAGTCTTTTATTACCAGTGTCAGAGTGTGAAGAGAGTGTATTTTTTGTCATGAAGAAGAAACATGGTTTATTTCAAGTTGGGAGAAAAAAACCCTGGAATTATTGAACTGGTATTAATTTGTTCCTAGATATAATCCATAGAATTCACTTGAGGGGATCATTCCTTGTCACCCGAGCTGCATGGAATCACATGAAAAACCAGAAATTTGGGAGGTAAAAATTTGTCTTCTGTTTTGTTTTTTTCAGTAGGGAATAAGAGACTGATGCATGACAGTGAAGGAGTTTTGCACTCTTTTCTTTCACTGTCCCAGAGGTGAAGCAAAATCAGTTAAAATGTTAAGCCTGTTCAGTTCTGATCCCCCCTCTCCACCTCCCCAGCCAAAAGTTTAAAGGGGTTTTTTCCATGTATTTAAATGTATTTTTCTGAATATTCAAGACAGGAGCTGTAGAACTGTGAAAGTACCATTTCTTTTCATGGAGACTGGTTAGAAGTGTTTGTTACTTGGATGTTACTGTAAATCCACGGGATTCTGGTCCTGCTTCTTTTTACTCAAATGATTGGTACATGCAGTTCTGCTCATAGGTCGTGGGTTTTTTTTGTTTGCGGTTGGGTTTTCATGGTTGGTTTGTTAGTTCTAACCTTTTGGACAAAAAGTACTTGTCTGAGAAGTTATGGGAGTGTTGTTAGTCTGTCTTGGTACGTACTAGCGCAAAGAGTGCAGTGAAATCAGATTTCTTAATTTTCTTCAATTTTGTTGGTTTTCCTTGTCAAAGTGCCCCAATATGATTTTATTAGTCTTACCATACCCACGTGTTGAAAACTGCGTGAGGTGTTTTCTCATCCCATGACCTAAGTAACATTTATTCTTATCCAGGGAACTGGGAGGACAGGGGGAAAGATCAGCAGGCAGAACACATGGCTTAAGTCTAGGAGTTGCATCCATTTGGGAAAATGCTTCCCTTGGCTCCTCTTCTGTATTTGCTCAGATAACAATGGTAGTCAGTGCTTCTGCAGTTTTTTAATAGACATGTGCCATCTACAACATGCCTGCTTTACACAGTTTGTAGCTTTCTTTCATCTTGATCGTATTGAGCCAGTGCTTGTAAGACATCTCTTTAGTTAGATTAAAAAACATTGGATTATTCACAGTGAGGCAGATAATAAAAATTAAATAGATGTTGATCCCAGCTATGCAGTGTGTTTGCAAGTAGATTTGAACTGAATCTGATAGGGCTTCTTTTAAAACTGAAGGTGTAGGCTCTTTTCTTTTGAATTCATGCCTGTGAGAAGACATGCAGCACAATGTTTTGTTGCCTCAAACCAGCTATGAACTGCAGTGGTTTTAGAGCTTTCACGTGAGCAGTTCAGTCACCTCCACAGCAATAGTGGGGACAGCAAAGGGCAAGACTTTCCTGTCTTCTACTGACATGTGTTTAACGCACATTAGGATTCTTTGAATGTGAATTCTGTGAGAATGGATCTTCATGTATTACCAGGGAGATACTGAAGTGAAGTAATTTTACAGTAAAGTAATTTTCTTCTGAACGCTGAAACCATTTGTTAGTTGTAGGAATAATGCCTCTTGAAGTGCGGTGAGAACACGAAATTATTTTTTTTATCCTGTACCCTGTTGTCAAAAAATGTCATTTCTAGTTTTGCAGTATAACTCAGAAAGGCTCATGATTTTGTTTGTTTTCTGCTACTTTGACAGTGCTTCAGGATTTGTCAGATATTTGCTATCCATCAGACATGTTTGTGCACAAAACCAAAAAATAATGTTTTTTTACTTGCATCCTTTTGTTTTGTGGAATATGGAGACTACAATGTCAGAGCTGGAAAATGCTGTTGTGTAGAATCGAATGAGTTGAAGAAATAATTTAATATTTTTTTCCTCTCCTCTCCCCTAAGAATAATTATGACCTCCTCAGCTGCTGGAATATATGGAAACTTTGGTCAGGCAAACTACAGTGCTGCAAAGCTTGGCCTTTTGGGTCTTTCAAACACAATTGCAATTGAAGGCCGGAAATACAACATCCACTGCAACACAATTGCTCCAACTGCTGGATCCAGGCTGACCCAGACTGTCATGCCACAAGGTGAATCATTTAAGGTCTACCTGTGCTGATATTTTTCAGTGAATTGAAGCACAGTAAATTTTCTTATCTCTCAGAAAATGCAAATTGTTCACACTTCACACTCTGATAAGTCATTGTTCCCACTGTCTGTTTGTCTCTGAACTGTCAACTTACTTGCTTTGCTTGTTGTGTGGAATTCTTATTTTCTGCCACAAGATAAGAAGCAAGTTTGCTAATTTACAAAAGCAATTTCATGTGACAAGGCTCTTTAATGATAATCTCTTCCAAGATCCTCCTACAGTAGTGGAAAGGCTTGTTTGTTTCATCAGATGTGCAATCAGGTATGGGCATAAGGTGTCTGCACTTGTTACTGTATTGTCTGATTGCAAAATACTGAGTTTTTGCACAATGTGTCATGTGTGTACTTAGTTGTTTCATGATCAGCAGCAGGACATAATAGTGAACTGAGTTACCTAATTTTTCTGTATTGCACAGTTACTAATCTTAGAATGTTTGAACAGGTTTTAACAGAGCACTGCATTGGGAAGTCAGTATAAGGAACATTTTAGGAGACAGCTGTGTGTAAAGTGTAAATTTGGGATAAATAGCCCGACTAATTACTTTGGCAAATGACTAGAAAAAAGAAAAATAATTTGATAAAAAAAGGGGCTGTAAAAGGAAATTGCTCTCAGGTAGTCTTCTAGATTAGCCTATTTCATTTCCCTTCTACCCTCCTTTTCCCTGATGATAGGCAGATTTCAAAGCCAAGGAAATAATTACATTTTTCAGACTGATATACAAGGAATCGGAGAATAGTATATTTTGTACATTATGCATGGTTTAAGTGCTTGATTTTGTTTGATTAAAGTATGCTGGTTTAGGTCTAAATAATCCAGGTAGTCATGAAATCTAGCAGTTCTATAGGTTGTAGTTTTCAGGGATTTATTGCAACTATTTACAGAAGAGCCAAATACATTAAGCTTGCAGCCATGAGTTCCTGAAGTGTAGCATGGGGTACAGTACTTGGAATTTTCTGAAGATATTTAAGTTACAAAGGATTATTAAAAACACCTCATTATTTTCTTTCTTAGTAATTTTAAGAAAAGTGAGATCCTTTGGTCTGTCTATAAGATACTTAGAGCTCTGATAATTGATTTGTTATCTCACTCCCTTCCTCCCTGTCCAGATTTTCAAATACTCCTAAAAGATTTGAACATCTCCACAACTTTAAAAATGTTTTAAAATCTCATATCAAATTATCCTTGTTATCTTAGTCAGTACTTTCCTATTTGTTTTCAGCTGTCTGCAAGCACATATGATTTTTCATTGCCACACTTACGTATGTTCAGCTTGGCCTATGTGGTGGTGGTCTTGCTAGAACTCTTAATATAGTTTGCATCTTTCGTGTGGTTTTTGTTTGTTTGCTTTTTTTTAAACTTCTACCATAGCAGTCTAGGCCTAATTTTTGAGACTAAATTGTGTGTGGCATAAAGCGGAATACTTTGGAAAAGCCTAAGGGTTTTGTTATGCACTAACAACATACCATATTAAATGGAATTCAGCTTCTTTTGGTTTTGTGGAACTTCTGAAAATGAACTTCTGTTTGCTTCTGTTTTACTGTTAAAGAAGTACTCATGATAAATTTTCCCAGCTATTCATCTGGGAAAATCTTGCTATAATTGAAAATCATAGAATCACAGAATCATAGAATCAACAAGGTTGGAAGGGACCTCTGAGATCATCAAGTCCAGTCCTTGATCTACTGCTGCCGTGATTGCTAGACCATGGCACTAAGTGCCACATCCAGTCTCATCTTAAAAACCTCCAGGGACAGAGAATCCATCACTTCCTTGGGCAACCCATTCCAACGCCTGATTACCCTCTCTATAAAGAATTTCTTCCTAATATCCAACCTAAACCTCCCCTGGCACAACTTAAAACCATGCCCTCTTGTCATACTGCTGGTTGCTTGGGAGAAGAGACCAACCCCCACCTGGCTACAACCTCCTTTCAGGGAGTTGTAGAGAGTGATGAAGTCTCCCCTGAGCCTCCTCTTCTCCAGGCTTAACAGCCCCAGCTCCCTCAGCCCCTCCTCATAGGACTTGTGCTCGAGTCCCTTCACCAGCCTCGTTGCTCTTCTCTGGACCTGCTCCAGCACCTCAATATCCTTCTTAAACTGAGGGGCCCAGAACTGGACACAGCACTCCAGGTGTGGCCTCATCAGCACTGAGTACAGGGGAAGAATCCCTTCCCTGGTCCTGCTGGCCACACTGTTCCTGATCCAGGCCAGGATGCCATTGGCCTTCTTGGCCACCTGGGCACACTGCTGGCTCATGTTCAGCTTCCTGTCAATCCAAATTCCCAGGTCCCTCTCTGCCTGGCTGCTCTCCAGCCATTCTGTGCCCAGCCTGTAGCGCTGCATGGGGTTGTTGTGGCCAAAGTGGAGGACCCGGCACTTGGCCTTGTTAAACCTCATCCTGTTGGAATCAACCCAACTCTCCAGCCTGTGCAGGTCCCTCTGCAGAGCCCTCCTGCCTTCCAGCTGATCGACGCTCCCCCCCAACTTAGTGTCACCTGCAAATTTGCTGATGGTGGACTCAATCCCCTCATCTAAATCATCAATAAAGATATTAAATAGGACTGGGCCCAACACTGATGCCTGGGGGACACCACTAGTGACCGGCCGCCAACTGGATGCAGCCCCGTTCACCACCACTCTCTGGGCCCGGCCCTCCAGCCAGTTCCTAACCCAGCACAGGGTGCCCCTGTCCAAGCCGTGGGCTGCCAGCTTTTTCAGGAGAATGCTGTGGGAGATGGTGTCAAAGGCTTTGCTGAAGTCCAGATAGACCACATCCACAGCCTTCCCCTCATCCACCAGGTGGATCACCTGATCATAAAAGGAGATCAGGTTGGTCAAACAGGGCCTGCCCTTCTTAAATCCGTGTAGACTGGGTCTGATCCCTTGTCCATCCTGTAGGTGCTGTGTGATTGCACTCAGGATATTCTGCTCCATAACCTTGCCAGGCACTGAGGTCAGACTGACAGGCCTGAAGTTTCCTGGGTCCTTCTTGAAGCCCCTTTTGTGGATTGGTGTTACATTCGCCAGCTTCCAATCATGTGGAACCTCCCCAGTGAGCCAGGACTGTTGGTAGATGATGGAGAGTGGCTTGGCGAGCTCTTCCTACCTGCTCCATCATGCTTGATGACCTTTAATTGAGGAACAGCTATGTATCTCTTGCTGTTGAAAGAATAATATTCTAAAAGCTGAAACTGGAAATTAAACAAAGTTATTATTCAGACAGTGGATAAAATAAGTGATAAAGAGCTGTCTGGACAACCACAGTCTGCTCCATGACAGCGTCTCAATTTTGAAATAGTTTTCTATTGTGCCAGATGCTGGTAGAAATCCCAAAATACAATTGCTATATAAATTCAGCAGGGCTGATATTCCCTATCTCTCGTTTGGAAAAATCAGCATTTACAGATGAGATGTTTCCTGAACATTCAGCAGGTGCAATTATTTTCATAATGCCTTGCCTTTCTAACTGACTAGCAGACTAAAAGGAAAATTGCTCAGGTACATCTCCATCAGGATTATGTCTAGCTGGCTTGTCCTTGTTTCAGGCTGCCTGTCAGATGGAAATTTAGGAAGGTCTCTGGCTTTGCAGTCTGCATGTAATGGTGTTCCCAACATTTAAACAGACTTTCCTCTCTCTGAGAAGCAATGTCGTGGGGTTTGGCAGCATATGTGTGTCTCACGAGTTGTTTGTATTTAATGGATCTTCAAAGTTTCATATTGTTTGTCCTTTTTTTTCATGACAAAACACTGTTGGTTAAATTCTGGCTCTGCTGTTCATCAGAAGGTGTTAAAGTAAGAATAATTTGGTGAACATGTAGAGGTTTTTTTATTTCTACTTTCTTTGTATTTTATAATTCTCCTTTCCAATCTGCTCTAGATCTGGTAGATGCTTTCAAACCAGAGTACGTTGCTCCCTTAGTTGTTTGGCTTTGCCACGAGAGCTGTGCAGAGAATGGCAGTCTGTTTGAGGTAATTTTTAAGTTTTCCCTTTATTCCCTCTCTTTCCCTCCCTATATCCCTTTCCCCCAAATCAGTAGTTTTTTTAGTCTTAAGCTTTTTGGAAGAAATGTTGACCATGTTGTGCAGTATTTGACAAGTACTTCAGGCAGTAACAGCCTGGTCAAATTATGGTGTGTGCTCAAAATACCACCAACTTGTTACAATTCTTATTATTCTCTTTTAAGGTTGAAAAGATACCAAAGAAACTACTTCAAAAGATACTTGTTTTTTAAATCATTCAAATACAGAAAATAACTTGAAAAATTGCAGGATAAATTACTTAATTATGATATTCATTATAGGTATTGTCATCAAACTGCTGGTTCATAAGTTGGATGGAAGCTGTTACTTTGTACTTAGAGTTTTATGTTGATGACATTCTGGTGCTTAACTGAGCTGTTAAATGCAACCAGCAGTAGTTCAGAAATTTTTATTACATTTGTATTTGTTCTGGAGTATAGTTTTGTTTCCCTATACTACCAAAGCTTTGCTTTGTGGCATGTGCAAAGCTGATGATTTTCTTTTTTCTTGGCAGGTGGGAGCTGGATGGATTGGAAAACGTAAGTACTTTTTGTTGCAGGATTGATCCTGTTTTTTGAATTGACATTAAAACTATGCAGATCTTCTAAGCAGTTAACCTTTGCTCAAGACTTTTTTTTCAGGGGGAGAAGATTAACAAAAACTGGGGTTCTGGGGAAACTGCTTATTTTAGTAAAAGTCACAAATTTAACTTCACATGGAGGAAATTGGTAACTTAGGTGTGTGCATTTTTATAGTTTTGAGCTGAGTGATAATGACTGAAAATCTGCCTAAGTAACCTTAGCTCTTGAATCCCAGATGTAATTTGACGTCAAGAAGAATCTCCATTTTTGGTATACATTGCTGCCTTTTCTTGATAACTTCAGTTTTTCTATGATATGAAAGTAGCACATGCTGGTAAACAGACAGCTTTTTAGTTGCTTTCCGCCTTTATTTATACCTCTAAACATGTTGAGGCAATTAGTCTTCTTAATAATCAATAGCTATGCTAGCTGTATTTTCCTTGAGTAACTGCAGTAACTAGCTTAAATATGAATGTAAAGAAAACTCACAGACAATACTAAGGACTTTGTGAGAAGAAAGAATTGTGTGAAATGTCTGAACTTTTTTCCTGAGTGTGTTGAACCTAATACCAGCATTACTAAAGGTTTAACTTCTTAGCCTACGTGAATATCACCAGTGGATTGAAGTAGGGCCATTAATTGAAGAATGCATTCCCCCTTCTTTTAAAACTTTTTTTTTACTTACTTGATAACCATTTCGTACACTTCTAACTAACTGTAAATGTTCTGGTGGCACTGGAATAGCTTTTCCAAGAAGTGAAGTAAGCAGCTTAAAAGAAGCAAGACAGCAGCATAAAACATCTTGCTGCCCTGCACAAGGAGTTGAGTTTCAATACAGCTGGAAGTCTCTCTGATCAAAAGAAAGTGTCACTTTTCATCATTATAATGGCTGTTGTTGAAGTTATTGAAATGAAACCGTGTAGTTAATGAGGTATCATTATGGCCTTGTTCATTGTCTGTTGCTAATTAAGAGCAAAACCAACATGACAGGTTAGGTAGTAGTTGCAATCCGGGAAGTGTGTATCCTTACAGAACTGATTTCACATTGGCCTTACCAGTTTCTCTCAGGTTACAGTACTGAAATAAAACTTCAAAGACCATTTGGAGATGCTGGCTACTGGTATTAATGTTCTTTCATAGATAGCAAGTGGTTTTCACATTTTCCCTATAGTTTTCCATGGCTTTCAGGAGATTCCTAAGAATTAGTAGTCAAAATCCTGTCAGAAGAGAAAGTCTGTAGATACATACTAGCTACCTGTTTTCACTAGACAGAGTCCTAAAATTGATGTAATATTTTTGGAGAGCAGCCAGTTTCTTGTGGCTTCAATGAAATTTAAAACCAATGCTATTCTCTTTCTAAATGCTAGTTAAAAGCAGTGAACCCTTTTAGTCCAGCTTGAAGTTGTACTGGTGAGTTACATCAGAGTACTTAGAACCTTTCCCTTGTTACAGAATCTTGAAAGTAGTGACCTAGATGAAAGTTATCTAAAGAACTGAAAAGTTTCTTTGTTTGTTACTGAACTCTTTGACTCATTTTTCCCATTAGTGCGCTGGGAGCGATCCTTGGGTGCTATTGTCAGAGGAAGGAATCAGCCAATGAGCCCTGAAGCAGTGAGAGATAAATGGGAGAAGGTGTGTGACTTTGAAAACGCCAGCAAGCCCAGAACCATCCAAGGTAAAGGAGGCTTCGAGAGTTGGGGTTGTTCAGCCTGGAGAAGAGAATGTTCTGGGGAGACCTTATCGCAGCCTTCCAGTACTTAAAGGGGGCCTATAAGAAAGAAGGGACAAACTGTTTAGCAGGACCTGTTGAGATAGGACAAGGGGTAATGCATTTAGCTAGAAGAGGGTCAATTTACATTTGTTGTAAGAGAGAAGTTTTTTACAGTGAGGGTTGTGAAACACTGACACACATTGTCCAGTGAGATGTTGGATGCCCCATCTCTGGAAACATTCAAGGTCTAGTTAGACAGGGTGCTGAGAAACATGATTTACTTGAAGATGTCGCTGCTCAGGGGATTTGTAAGGGGGTTGGCCTAGCTGACATTTAAAGATCCCTTCCAACCCAAACTATTCTTTGATTCTATGTGGATAGTTTGGGTAAGCAAAGCTTAGAAGAGAATGCTTTCCTTTCAGACATCTGCTGAAACTTTACTTCTAAATCTACAGAACCAGTGCCTTCTTTTGTAAGTGTGTAACATTAACAATGTACTATGTCAGTATGGTCAAATCTTTCTAAAGAGTCTTTTGTGTTCTTGCCTATAGAATTAAGACATAATTTTATCTTTTTTTAAGAGAGGAGCAACATCAGTGTTATTGTAAGTATTACGGTCAGACTAATGATAGTGTTGTATTGATTGCACCTACATACAGGCAGTAACAGTGTAGTAGAGAGATTGTGTTTTACTTTTGGTCCTGGAATCTTGTTTTTTGGTGAACATTTCTCTACCAAAAAGCTCTCTGGTTAAGTCATGGGATACATCACAGCAAAAAAGTTCTTACTGTGCCTTGTGTTCCTGGGTCACCCACTTGGCTGGTGACCAAGATGATTTTCTCCTTCAATGCTTTGTTTACTCTCCTTATTCCTTGCCAGCATTTAAGTGTGTGGGGTAGGAGGGAAAGAGGCATGCTTATGTACAATATCAGTTGAATTTCAAAGATACTAAGCTACACAGTAGATGTTTAAGGTGTTGGTTCTGATATCCATTAGGACATTTTGTTAAAACCTTAGGGATATGTTTTTAGGTGCCTAAACCAAAACTAGAATAGGATACACTTTGTCCTTTCCCTCATATGTTGTCAATGGAATGTAACCATCCATTGTTGTAAATCACCTAACTGATCTTTGACTTACAGATGTCCTATTTTCAAATGTATGTGAGTTTATACATGTTCTCTGTCCTGCTATGGAATAGTATTTATAACAACGTAATTCCAGCTTTATAGCTTCTGAACTGTTCTGCAACCTGTTCACGTAGTGTGTTATTTTTATGGCTTGCTAGCAGAAAAGTGTTGCAAAGAAACAGTTGTACGTAGGAATTTCTTTTCAAAATTGCTTCAACATTATGTATGATATTCCTCATCTACCACTTGATGCTATCAGGAGGAAAAAATGGATAAGATTTTGAACTTCTGAAGTTAATATGCCCACAGTACAGCATAGTAGGTTTCTACAGTCAGGTAGTTACATTGGTATGAGTCTTCCATGCCGTCTACATGCCTTAGCTTCTGTTTTGTTATGAACTTAGCCAAAATATGGCATTTTCCTTTCAGTGACATCAAGCCACAGATACTGCCAGGCTGAATAAAAACTCTTGCAATTATTTGTTGTGAGAATCAGCAGAAGGGTTGAGGGAAATTCTGAAGAAGTTATCTGATTTAGTACTACTAAAAGTTTTTTCTACTGCCAAAGTTTCCACTTTCTTGCTTGAAGCTATTTGACTGTTAAATGAGGGAAACTAATGAGAGTACTTGCATTAAAAATTAAAAATTACAATACCTAATATCTACAAGTTAAAACTCTTCCTGAAGATTTCATTGATTTAAGTAATTTGATGCTGTGAAGAGCATTCATGTACTAAACACTATGTCTAATAAAAAACCCACCAAAACCAAAAGAGGAATTAGAAAGATCAAATTAAGTGTGATACAGAAGCTTGTCAATATGTGGTGCACAGTGCAGTAGGTCACAGTTGCAGATTGCACTGCATGTCGGTGTGTTTTCTCCTTGCCTCCACAGTGTACTACTTGCTCTTGTGTCGTTGTCTGATTCTTCCTCTTGTGGAAAAGGAATCAGACTGTATTGTGATATAGGCAGAAGACAACCATCCATGTCCTGCAGATTGTATACCCTATACAGCACTCCATAGTATTTATCACACCAGTTAGTATGTTTACTTGTTTCGTTGTGTAGGGAAACAGAGTTCATTGTGTCTGCTACCTGTATGAGGCACTCTGTCTCAATTTTTCTCCTCAACTGTGAAGATGTGAGCCAGTTTCAGCTAAATCTAATATTTTAGGGGTCTGTAATCAGCTCTTGGATTCATGTGCATTTTTGATTCTCTTAGAAGCTATCAATGTACAGAAAATAACATGACTTCTGGCACATTTCAAAAGCTTATTTCTGGCATGGAGCAAACTAATGTAGAACACATAGAAGGTGTGTATATATGTGTGTATACTTTGTGTGTATATGAAGAAAATATTTCCATAAGAGGAAGAGTTTCAATATCAGCTTTCTTCATACATGTTTAGAAAGGGTTTAAACGCTGATGCTGTTTCCTCCTTTGTTAAGGGATATGGTTCATATGCAATGTTCCCTAGTTGAAAAGTGAGAGGAATACTTTTGGAGCAAGACAGCCTTTGTTGTGATTATTTTCAACCTTTGCTCTGCAGGTTAATCTTTTCCTGCAGTCTGCTAATCATTTGCTGCATAATAGCAGATCATTCTGGGGTGGTGGACATTTAAGGTTTTAGAGTTCAGTGGGAGTATAACAATGTAAAAAGTACCCCTATACCAATACTAAAATAATTATGTTAATTAAAAGGTTTCTTACTGGGTTTCTTTCTGCCAAAATTATACCCCTTGGTATAATTATATATTTCTTGGATCTTAAAAAGAACCTTCCTGAGCTTGTGGAGTATTACAAAGTACAAATTGTCATTGCTGAAACATTAATTTCTGACATCCTTTGTGTTTACTTGGCTAAACACTCATGTCCCACTCCATGCTTCCCTCTTCATCTTTTACTTGCAGTACTCAAAATTAATGTAAAATAAAGACATCCTTATCAGTGTCCAAACTTCACTTATCAGTGATTTTTAGTGTTTTATCTTTCTTTTTTGGTAGTCTCACATTACGTTGTTAGCTTATAACAATGTATTTGATCATAAGGTTTGTACCTCTTAATGCAGTAATCTAATTTACTGTTTCTTTGAAGGTGTAACCCTGCATGAAAGATTCATATCTGCTAAAATATTGCTGTAAATCTAACACCATACTAGTCCAGTTTCTTATGCCAGGCAGCAGAAGTGCAATGACAAATTAATATGTTGACTACTCATTTCAGTTGCATGCTGCTATACCAGTGCCTGGAAGATGAAAGCAATATGTCAGCACTGGAGTTCTTAACTGGAAAAGTTATGTAACATAGTAATTCAGGGAGGGGGGAGAAAAAACAAATGAGTATTTTTTTTCCCTTCCTTATTAAAAAATAAAAAACAACAACAATGACAGAAAAAAACCAGCTTTGCTGCCTTCTATTTGATGGTGTTCTAATAATTTGCTTAAATATTTTGAGGCAACCCAAAAGAGCAGCATCTTAAAAGTAGCTTTGATATCCAAGGGTGAAATCCACCTTGAAATATAAAGAATAACATATAGTTTTTGCTGAAACCTCTCAAAAAGTTTGGGCCTGGAACCACAGACATATCTCACACAGTTGATGTCTGTCATGAAGATAAAGAAATAAACTCAGGAGTTCTTGAATGTTTGAAAATCAGTAAATGTTACTAAATGGTTCTGGTATGATGCAGGTCAAGTGCTGTTGCTGATTACAAATATAACAGCAGACCAAGGTTTGAAAAAAAACCAAAATGAGGCCTTTGACGTCAAGAGTGGAAAACACCATGTATACATTTCAAAAAAAGGTAGAAAGGAGGGCCCTGGGAACTACTGACCTGTCAGGCTGTGAAGAACATGGAGAACAGGGAGGTGATTTGAGACAGCCAGCATGTCTTTACCAAGGGCAAGTCCTGCCTGATCCACCTAGTGACCTTCTATTGATGGAGTGATTCCATCAGTGGACAAGGGAAGAGCTAGGAATGTAATCTGTCTGAAGTTCTGTAAGGCCTTTCCCACAGTCCCCCACAACATCCTTCTCTCTAAATTGGAGAGAGATGGATTTGATGGATGAACTGTTCCATGGATGAGGAGTTGATTGGGTGGTTACAGCCAGAGGGTAGTGGTCAGTGGCTCAATGTCCATGTGGAGATCATAACAAGTGGTGTCTCTCAGGGACCTGTATAGTGACAGTACTGTTTAATATATTCATCAATGACAAGGATGGAGGGATCGAGTCACCCTCTGCAAACATGCTGAGGGTACTCCAAACTGAGTGATGACACACCAGAGGGATGGGATTCCATCCAGAGGCACCTGGACAAACTTGGAGTGAGCTGTTGGGAACCTCGTGAGCTTTTACAAGATGAAGTGCAAGGTGCAAGGTACTGCACTGGGGCTGGTGCAACAAGCACTAGTACAGGATGAAGGCATCAGAAACATCCCTGCTTGGGGATGGACTTGGAGATGCTGGAGGGTGAACAGTTGGACATAAGCTGGCAATATGCACTCACAGCCCAGAAAGTCAGTTGTATCCTGAGGTGCCTCAAAAGGAGCATGGCCAGTAGGTCAAGGGAGGCAATTCTGCCCCAGGAGGTCTCTTCTCCACCTGGAGTATGATATCCAGCTCTGCAGTCCTCAGCACAGTAAAGACAGAGACCTGCTGGAGCAAGTCCAGAGGAAAACCACAAAAATGATCAAAGGAATGAAACACCTCTCCTATAAGGAAAGGCTGAGGGTGTTGGATTTGTTCAGCCTGGACAAGAGAAGGCTTCAGGGACACCTTATTGTTGCTCAGAACTTTCTGGAGGGCCTGTTGTGGTAGGGCAGGGGGAATGGCTTTAAACCAAGAGAGGGTTGATTTAGATTAAATAGAAGGAAGAAGGTTTTTTTTAATGGGGGCTGTAAAACACTGTCATAGGTTGCCCAGAGATGTATTGGGTGCCCCAAACCTGGAAACATTCAAGATCAGGTTGGACAGGGTTCTGATTTAGTTGAAGGTATCCCTGCTCATTGCAGGAGGGTTGGGCTAACTGACCTTTAAAGGTCCCCTCCAACCCAAAGTGTTCTATGATTCTGTGGTCTCCTTAGTGTTCAGCCAGAAACTAACCAGCTCAGGGTCACTGGACAATTTTATTGTCCAGTAATTTCATACATTCTGGAACAAAGACTCCTTGAAAGGAGATTGTAGCATTCTGCACCATTATTAATTTACAGGTTACCTTTATGGTGTTGGTCTTAGTATGATATTTCATGTAAAATGCATGTTGTTAATCTTTGGATTTCACCACTTAGACTGATCATTAGTTCCTCCATAGAAATAGGTTGTGAACATGCCAAGTTGAGGAAACATTTGGGTTTACTTGGAGGTCAAACCTGTATTTTCCTGTGAAGGTTTTGAAGCACTATGAAACTTTCATTTGGTTCATGCCGAAAAGGTAGAAACAATGTGTTACTTCTGCTAGCAGCTCAGGTATTTCTCTTATTTCTCAGCCTTTCTTTTATTAATTTAATGAATGAACAAAGGGATAAAAGGGATTACCTTTTAAAGGGTTCTCAAACATTACAAATCCCGTTTTGCACATTTTCACATTATGTAAGTGTTATAACCTCGTGTCATATTGTGGCAGAGCTTGCATCCAAAGAGAAGGCTTGTCTTTGGCAAGAGAGGTGACAGCATGTGTTTGTTTCTTGGATGTTCCTTTTTCTTCACAAGATTCAGGTCACAAATAAAAAATGATGATTCTGGCAGAGAGACTACTAAGCAAGAGATGGTTTAGAAAATCAGAATTCTACAAGAGGTCATGAAGTACCTTGCACTACACCCTATTTAGGGTAGTGCATGATAGAGCAACAGAGTGTTAGTCCAAGTAGCAGTGCAAGTAAGGATGGGCACAGGGGTTTTGAAGTGGAGGGGAGTGACTCTGGGTTAAGGTAGTTCAAAAATGATTTTGCACTCCTCTGATATAAACACATGTTTATTTTTCTGTGCATGTTCTCCTCACCTTCTATTTGATTCTTTCTAGCATTTAATATTGATTTTAGCCATATTGAGCTTCAAGGAAGAACCTGTTCTTGATGGCCTACCTTTACCATAAGCCAAGTTCAGCCATGCATTATCTCACTTGTAATCTTGTCATTGTTGAGGTCTCAGACTTATTTGATTATCTGTCTGTCTGTCTATCTATCTGATTCAGGAAAGAGGGTAACAGCCAGGAGATTAGACCTGCTACTTGTATTGGAAATAATTTTCAAGATAAGAAAAGCAGTAGTAATTTTCAGATGTTTGCTTCTCAGAAGGTTGAAACATATAGTGCTCTTCATCTTCTCCTTAAGACCTTCAGATAGGTGTCATGGTTGACTGGTGTGTACAGAACTGATGGAACTGGTGTAGAAGTCACTTATTCTCAACTTTTTTAGAGATACTTGTAAAATGCTCGATTTGCAGATATATATTTATCATGTTTAAAAATGAACTGAGAAATACCAGGCTGTATCTCTCTTACTGGTGTGTTTGTTGTGTGTCTAACTGGAGTGTCTCATTTAGGGATATTTATAAGTGTATTTTTTTCAATTCCTTTCTCTAGAGTCCATAAGTGTGTTGAGTGATGCTCTAAGTCAGATAGAGTCTCAAGGGAATGTTTCTATGAATTCCACAAGCTCTGGATCAGTGGCCTCTTCATCTGTTGACACGGTAAGTACATCTGTCTACCAGATGCATTCAAAGCTAGATGAAAACCTTGAGCAGAGAATGTTGTGTTGCTGATCAGCTTCTCCTCTCACTTGCTGTCTGCAAAAGGAAAGATGAGTTTTAAACTGTGAAGTGAGGAAGTAGAATAAGAAACATCTCCAGATCCGACTCTTTATTTTTCTTAATGATGACTGGAAAACTTAACAGCTGCATAGACTGGATAATGCAGAATCTAAATGCTTATAAGTTCTTTTGAGCCTCTTTAATTACAATATTTTTCAGAAAAGGGAAAGGGCTTGGACATTGTTGGGCAGTGTCATTTTGAAGTACCTCCTTCTCTGTAGGTACTTTTTCCTCGTTTCAGTCTTACTACGGTATTAATTATTTCATTTGTGGTTTGTTTTAAAAAAGGTCTTATGCACTTCTGGGAGTGCAGTTGTATGAAGCTATACTACTTACTCTTGAAGTAAATTGCTTTCAGCAAGGCATAATGCATTACATTTGGGTTGCTTGTATTGTAACAAATTAATATTTTATGGTGTATTTAATAGTCATACTTTATGTTTACATGTGATTATAAAGAAAATGTTCAAACATAAAGTTTGTTTGATATGAGAATTACAGAAAGAGTGCAAGTTCAATATCAACTATTTTAAATCTTTATTTTATACTTACTTTTAATTTCCAGGCAAGCATTGTTGGCCGTGAATTGGCTACCAACGTGTATAAATACACTCACTTAGAGCCTATTCTGTATGCCCTTGGTGTGGGAATGTCAACTAAGGATCCTGATCACCTAAAATTTCTCTTCGAAGGAAGTGAAGAGTTCTGCTGTTTACCTAGCTTTGGAGTAATTCCTGCTCAGTCTTCAATGTTTGATGGTGTTCCTTCTCTTCCAGGACTAAATATTGATCTTGCAAAGGTATGGAAGAGTTAAGTAGCTAATGTTGTTTGTGTGTCATATAACTAGATAGAAAGTGACTTAAAGTACTATTTGTGTAATATTATTATGTTCCTTTTGTTCTAGAAATAAAAATACAGCGTTTTTTATTCTTACCTCCTAAGAAATTATTTATTTACCTCACTTGAATAACATGTGTCTTCCAAAGATAATACGAATGATCCATTTTCTATTAAATTTTAGTTTGTGTTCACTATGTTTTTATTAAATCACAAAAGTTTAAAACTTTCTTTGAAAATATTTTGGGGATGAAGTTAGAAAAACCAAAGAAGAGCGCTTTTTTTTTTTTAAATTTTCTTTGCTCTGAACACTTTCTGGAATAACTGTTTATTGACTTGGGGGAGACAACAATATATTGATTGATGTTAGAGCCCTGTCTTTCTTTACATAGATGCTACACGGTGAGCAATATCTGGAGCTGTATAAACCGTTACCAACCTCAGGTCAGTCCTTTTGTGATGCTGATTTGTTTTTCTCTATGACAACAGTTCCTGTAGCCATATTGTAAATGGTAAGAGGGAAGCTCTGTTTCAGACTGCATTATTGCATATTGTTTTTACAAGGAGTTTGGGAGAAGGGAGGCAAGCTGTTGTATAATTGAAGGAATTCTGAAACTGTGTCCTTGGGATCATGTGTTGCTTTTCTATAGTATAGTTAGTAAAGTCTGCTTAATCTTTCATATAATAAGCAAATATACTACATGCCTATATTATTCATATAATTTGATACTTTTCATTCTTTCATTAAGGTTGTAGCATAAAACTTCTGGGTTGTTTACCTAAAAATTCTTCGACACTGATTGCATCTGTGTTCTTGTAAGAGGATAAGATTTAAAGTACATATGTAAAGAACAAATTGACATCTCTGCAAGGAGGCTAAAAAACAATTACTTTTCTTCCCCTCAAAATATTTAAGGTATTAGTTACTGCAGTAGCAAGCAGATGGCTGTGTTTTCCCAGATTACAGCACCTGGGAAATGCTCTTTAGGCTCATTCAAGATAGGTATGCGTGTGTCTGGGTTTCTTTGCTAGTAGTTTTTTAAAAATTAGGTTTTCAAGCGTGTAGAAGAATGAAATGTCACAAAATAAAAGTCACAAATTAATGGCAGAATTTCTTGTTAAAACAAAAAAAGAGATCTGTGAAAGTTATATTAACTTCAAAGAAGTCTGATAATTAGTAATAGATTACCAGGACTTCATAAAACTTTTTATTTTTCATTCCATAGGCTGATTTATAAACAGATGTGGTTATATGTGTGTCTAGAGCAATAACCTCTTCAGTGACAAACTTCATGAACCCCCAGGGCCAGGCTCTGAGCTGAGCTTGTCTTCTACAGAACTGTGGTTGCCTTAGCCCTCTTGAAAGTTGGGGACAATCCTTAAGTGAATGGAGCTATTTTTGGAGTTTAAGTCTGAAATGTGATTTGTATTTAGCTCCAAATGCTTGAACTATAGCAAAAACTTCTGTTCAAAAAACTCCCCAAACTTATTAAAAAAACCAAAAAACAACAAACAAACAAAACACACACAAACAAAACAAACAAAAAAACCCCAAAAACCAAAACAAAAACAAAACAAAAGAAAACAAACAAACAAAAAACCACAAAACCCCTTCCCATCTGCAAACAAAGATTTGCAAAGATACCCAGACACTGGTATTATAATTGTGATGATCGTGATGGTAATAAGTATGGGTAAGTAAGTCAGTAAGTAAGATAGCTAGTAAGGAAGTGTAAAGAGGGATCTGTGAAGCTTTGTTCCTGAAGCAAGAACTTACAATGTGTGTGTGTGGTGTTCTTTTCTTACAGGGGAATTAACTTCAGTTTCAACTGTTGCTGATATTCTCGACAAAGGATCAGGAGCAATCTTGCTAATAGATGGTAAAAAGGTTTATGATTTTTGAAGGGGATGCAGTAAAATTTATTAGGCTCCATTTTTAACTAGCTCTACTAATAACTGGCAGTCCTTCCACAGAAAAGACAGTTAGCTTATTAAATCTCAGTGAGATGTGGCTGTGTAATTGTTCTTGGGCACTTAACATCCTGAAATAAGAACATTCTCTTCCTGTGTGAGTGGAATAAATAGTGCACTGTAAAAAATGATCAAATTTCTTTAACAATAATAATAATAATAATAATAATAATAATAATAATAATAATACTTAGTCCTGCCAGAAGGCAGCTATTTTACATTCTACCAGCAAGGTGTGTGTGTCTGCATGTTTGCATGTGTTTTGTGCGGTAGTTAAAGGAATGTCTCCAGAAGTTGATAACTTGTAGTTTTCATGATTTTGCTGTCTTTAGGTGTGATTATACCAAGGTCCTTTGCGAAATTAGGCAGAAAGAGAGGGTTAATAGGCAGTGAATCTCTAACCTTTAAGTTCTTCAGTGGACAGATAAAATTGTAAACAAGTTTTTACTGACCATTTTTCCTCCTAGCTATGTATTGCTTTCATACTGGGCTAATACAAAGCCTGTCTGTTTCTGCAACATGCAAAAGTTATTTTTGTGAGCAAAGTCTCAGTGTTTTTGAAATTTCTTCTGGAACTGGAAATGAACATTATTAACAAACTATACTGTAAATTTCAGTCTGAAGTGTAGGGGAGTGGAATAGATACGAACTGGAAATAGGAAGCTGAATCTCAATTTAGACTGTAAGGAGTCTACTTTGTTTGGAAGGGGGAACAGGTGACCTTAACCTCTGGAAGTCTTTTTATACAAGGTACTAGTACCACTTTTGTATGAGTTTATAATCTCTTTTATACACTGGGTATTCTTAATAGCTTCTAATATATCATATTTTACAAGTCTATCATAATTAAATAAATTGCTAATGTAGTGTGAGATGCTGAAATAAATCTAATTTCAGCACTCTGTTGTCAAATAATTTTAGCACCTTGAATGTTATCACCATTTCGATAGTTCTGTTTTTAATTTAATGCTTTCATATAGATAAAATTCATTATGCTATTTGACAGATCATTAGTCTTCCCTGGTCAGGAAGTGACTTGCAACAGTGCAACGTGAAGGTGTGACCATTCCCCCTTCAGCTGTTAAAATGAGCTTCGTCATGTTTGAATCTGAACTTGTCTCTTGTAAGAACACATGCAAGCTGTATGAAAAAAGAGACTGAAGACAATATATGACCTTCCTCTTCCTTTGTCTTTCAGTGAATACCTATTGTGGAAAGGACCTAGTGTGCTATAATCAGTTCTCTTTGTTTTTTGTTGGAGCTGGGGGATTTGGTGGAAAACGAACATCAGAAAAGGCCAAGGTAAATTCTCACATATTCATATTTAAAAAAAACCAAAACATGTAAGAACTTCTGTCAGCACTGCAAGAAAAATACTTGCTATACCAACCAGGAAGGATAAACTAGCATTTAGGCGGTGTGGAAGTATGAACTCAAATGGAATTTAAGTACTTCTGTTCACTGGAGAGCCTGAGTGAAAAGGTACTCTTCAGGGCTTGGGAAAGCAGTGGATTTGTTTTGACAATTAGGGAGAAACATGAAGTAATAAATATGCAATGGATTAGATATTCCTACATTCAAATATTTGTGATTACAGACGTGGAATATCCTAATGGAAAGCAGTGTTAAGTTTGAACTTGCAGTTTCTAGAAAAGATCTCTAGGTGTAGCCCTTTCTAAATCTATGTGTTGTGTACAAGAAGTATAAAGAGGAAGAGAGAAGTAGCATTATAGTTTGGAGTTGAACTTCTGTGTTTTGGGAAGGAGAGAGCACATATCAAACAATATCACATGAACATGTAGTGTGTATGTCCAGATGCATCAAGCAACTATTCAGGTACCTGACATATAACCTTTGTCTCCTTCAATACTGTGTTTGAGGGTAGTGTCAGCTGTGACTGCGTGTTCTCATTGTGAACTAGAGCCCTGAGGCAGTACAGTAATAAACAATTTAATAGAGTGTCTGTTAAGCCCAGTATTTTTTAAAATTTATAACGAAATACCTAGGTTTATACATCTGAAATACTGTGGGCAATGTTCTTTGTGATTTTTGCATGTAAACTTATAGGTTTTTTTTACTTAAATATGTATCAATTATATAGAAGTTTTACCATATGTAACTCTGCAAATCACATCCTGAAATGCCTGTTGCTTGAAAGAGAAGTGGGAAAAGCCTCTGTGTAGTATAAAAAATTCACAGAATATTAGTGCAGACAGTGTGGAGAGGTCTTTGAAGGAATCCTTAATTCTTCTGCAGTCAGATTTTATAATAGTGCGTGTAAAAAAATCCCAGTGGTTCGAAGGAAAGGTGACCAACCTATAGTGATGACATCAGTCAGTCCAGTGTAGTGCCTTGGCACTTTTTAGTTAAACATTTAGGCAACTGCAACTTCTTCACTCTATTTAGTGAATTATGAAAATGAAGTGATCTTACATTTTAAATTATGAAGAATACCTGTTTCAGGCAGTAGTCCCTCCTGTGATAGAAAAAAAACCAAAATGTAGTCTCATTAAGACAATGCAGTGCTATAGCACTTTCAACAGAAGCATCTGCATGCCAGAGGCTAATTTCAAATGGTAAATTTTCATGCTTTTTCCTTGCAAACCTTCCCAATTAAAAAGAGTTCCATGTCCCTCTGTGCCAAAAAGGAATCCCAGGCTGATCAGACTTGTATTATATGTCTCTTTGTCAATTTACACTTTCATTGTATTTGCAAAGTGTATTGCGAGTTAAGAGGAACAAATTTCCAAGTGAAATCTTTGATGAGCAACATGTTATATAAATCAGGACTCTCCTCTTGAGTTGAGGTTTTCTTGGCCTACTGGCAGAGGGCATACTGGCAGATTATTCGTACGGTGGCTAGTTTTAATGACTCGGATTGAGTTTCTTTAATCCAGCTGGAAATAGATTGGCAAGCCTTTCTTGTTTTGGAAGCATGTTTAAGTAATGTTCTTGTTATCAGGCTGATTAATGTGTAAGTCCATTGTGGTTCTCTAAAGGGACAAAGGAGGAGTGCTGTTATCCACTTCCACCCAAGGTGTTCTTCTACCCAAGGAGTGTCTTTGCTGTTAATAAACAGGAAAGAGCTTTTACTTTTATTAAATATGAAACTACATAGAACTTGGTTTCTTTTGATTTCTTAAAGGGGAAAAATGATGTAACATAGTCCACGAGTGAGGTGGTATATAATTTTGTTAAAGTATTATTTTAAAGGCTTCATTTTAATATCTATTAATCTGTGTTCCAAAGCATTAATGTTCAATGAGACAACTATTTTTTCTGAGTGAATAATTCTTCCTTGAGCTTTTTTGGGTAGTTTTGAAGAAATTTTACCAAACTCATCAGCTGTAACATGTAAGGCAAGATCTGATGCCTCAGGATCACTACCTATGTAAAGCTAACCTTGATAGGAGACTTTTTCTGGACTAACATCTTTTTTTTATTTGTCCATAAAAGTAGAAAGGGTAGGAGGAACCTTAACAGACTGGTACTGTTGTTTCTTTTTATACATACTTGACATATTCTGGCACTGGGTATGAATAAAAGATTTTCGCTGTGAAATGTTAATAATACTATTACTTTTGCTTTAGTTAACAGCAAATCCACCGAAGAGACTTCCTGATGCTGTAATTTCTGATGTCACAACATCTGATCAGGTAAAGCTTTGTATGCTTTAGGTGTGAAAATGTTTGTTTGGTTTGGAGAAAGGAGTCTTAAATGATGTTACTTATAGTTTGGGTTTTCTGATGTACCTCAGGTGTTTGTATATATATGTTTATGTGTATATGGGTGCATGTGTATATATTTATAAAGCTGAAGTTTCTCCTAACTTATGACGGTGTGCTTAATGTACTGTATAAACATTATTTTCTTAAGACTGATAAAATTTGTAGTGTTTTATTACAAATTTTACATAGGAGGAAATTAAAATTTGTATTCTGTTGTACTTCAAAAAAAAGGCTGAGACTTCCTTAAATTTACAGCCCATGGTGCAAACACATTGCGACAAAAAAAAGAAGTGCTCGTAGTTCACAGTTCTGAAAAAATTAAATTTCTGTATTAGGAGGAGTCAGGGAAACCTGAAATACTGACAGGTACCTGTCCAGGTGTGTTTCATCTGTCCGCATTCCCACTGGTTCACAGACATCTACTTTCCAGGGGAGAAACCTGAGTAAAGAAATGTAACCTCCACTCAAGGGAAACATAGACAGATGTCAAACAAATAGGAAAGGAAAGTCTGGAGCTACCACTATTAAGACACTGAGTAGTATTTTCAAAAGCAACTTAGTCATGGCAGGATGCTATAGCTTTCAGAGATAGAATTAAAATGTTCAGCATTAGCTTAACTGTGGTGACTGTGGTGTCTACTTAGCCTCTCTCTGATTATATACAGAGTAATTAAGTCCATCCAGCTGATTCCTGTACTTGAAGTTCAAGTTAACCCTACCCATTTTATTAGATAAAATACTTCATCTCTAATGGCCTGGTAGTTTTAAAAGTATTTACTTTGAATGTTGGAGCCCTAGTTCAGATTCTCCTGTGCATGATTATATTGTAATTGATTTCAGGCCCATCAATTTTCACAGGATATTTATGATCCCCTTTTTCTTACAGTAATCTTAGTTTCTGAGCCTTAAGCTCTTATGTCTGGAATTGTTATTGTGCATAAAATGTTAAGTTCATGAGATAAAAGAAAAGGGTAGTGAGCCTATAATGCAGCAGTTGGAAAACTTGGCTAAAGCAAAACTGATTTTTGGAAATAAAGAAAGTAGTTGAGATTAGCCACTGCACTTGTTTTAAGATCTACTCTGACATGTAGATATATAAAGAGAATTCTTCTCCAGTTAGAACTTACAGGAGCCACAGCCAATGGACTTTGATAGTTGTCAGAAGGCTGATCTGCCAAATTATTCAGTAGCATCTATGCTTCAATGATGATGACTGTGTACAGGAGGGGGAATCTGCAGAACTCGGGAACTTTGTGGGCAGGAATACAGACTTTTGTGTGAAGGACAGCTTGGGTAAACGTTATCAAGATTTTACATTTATGCGTCTGTGGAATGACACATGACTGCCTAAAATCTTTAAAAAACGGAAGCTGGCACACAAATTGCATCAAAGGTTCTGAATTTCTTTTTCTTAGTGTTTAAATTAAAAATGTGTTGGCAGAAATGACTGTTGCCATTCAGCTATTGAATTGGTACAGAGTATAAGACAGACTGGAAGAGTCAGTTTGCAGATGGCATTTGATTTAATTTAAACTGTACTAATATCCAGTTTTTGTGTTACCACAATTCTATGAATAAAGTGCTCTTCATAATGACTATTTTCCCCCTTAACTTTACGTGGCATGATCTTGTAGTAAAGCTTCTGATAAATAGACATTCCTGTCTCTTTTAGAAATACTTACAGTAATGGCACACCTGTCTTTCGTTGAAGATAATGACTGTGGTTACCTTGAGCGTTTTAGTCAGTTCTCACTTAACTGCACTGTTTTTTTTTCCAAGAGGAGGAATGTTTTAGACCAGATGAAGCACTGCCTAGGGAAGAAGATACTGGGAATAGAGGGCTAATAACTGGTTTTGCCCTTTACCGTGTGTTCAGCAGAAGAGACGGTACAGCCACCTACGATTCCTTGAAAAATAGTTATGTCAATGACCATTGACGAAACAAAGTAATTCTTTTGGTTAGTGGTATCAAAAACTAATAGCAGGTGGTATAATACGTTTGTCCCTTTCAAATCTGTACCCATTTCTGAGAAGTCCTTTAAACACCAGCCAGTGCTTATGAATGACTTGCAGTACCATCATGTAAACTGCTTAAAGGTGAAAATTGGTTAAGAAAAATTTACGAGTATCTGACCTTCAAAAATGCTTTAAGGCTTCAAATTTGCATCCCGCTGAAGAAGAATAGAAGATATTTCCTCAGTGTTCAGGAACTTTTCCACAAAGAACTAGAACAATTTTTCCATATTGCCCAGTAGAGCTGTGCATGTGCAGTGATAGTTTTCTAGCTTGTTCTCTCTCTATAACCTGAACAATGCTTTACTAGATACACTGCCATAAGTCTTTTGAATAAAATAGTTCTTTTGACAGAAGGTCAAGAAGTCTAGAGGGTGTTTGACTATTAGCCATTTAGCAAGGAATGAATCATTCAATTTCAACCCTGTAGGGAATGTTTAATGTAGTTACAGAGCTTTTGTCCTGCTGGTTTTTGAACCAGGAGCTTAAATTAATCAATCAAGTGGATTTTGCTGAATGGTTCCTAATGCAATGAAAAATCACAGGCAGGGAGTTGCCTATATCTCTGGAGAGTTTTGTCTATGTAGAGCTTTCACTCTCTTCCTAAATGTGTTGATTTCTTGGGAATTCATTTTATGATGATACTCAAAATAAGCTTCAGTAGTTATTTAAAGTGGATGATATCTTAAATAATGTTTCCGCTTTTGAGGAAGGAAACAAATAAAGAGTCTTGCATTCATTGGGGACTTTCTGTGGTTTGTTTGAGGGTTTTTTTTTCTTGTTTGCTCATGGAAAAATTCACAGCATTCTTGTACTCTGCAGGTTTCCTTCCAGAAAGCAAACTGTTCTCTGTCTTCAAATACCAGAAATAATATTCGGAATACACAGTGTTGTAGCAATGAATAAACATCATAACAATAGTCCATAGAATAGAATTTTTCAAGAAGTCATTTAAGTTTTACTATTCTGTTTCCTCCTGCTTTCTTCTGAAGGCTGCTTGTCTTGTTTGCTATAGGGAAAAACTAAAGCTGTAGTATTTGGAGTTTGCAGGACTTCCAAGTTTTTGGTAAGGTCATGTAAGTAAATCATACAATAATTTTACAAAATATTTTTTAGTAGAAAAATTCTCTTTGCTTGCAACAGTGTCATATTTCACTAAAGCATTCTCCCCCATTGAATTCAGACTCTTTGTATTTGTTACTTATATCAATAGGGAGAAATAGGCATGACTAAAAGGTAAATAAGACCATTTAGACAGATTTTGAAAAACATGGTGTCTCAACCTGTCATGCTTTGAGACTAGTTGTGCAGCTTTGCCCCCTTGAAGTCTCTGCAATGCAGTGTCATGTGAGCTATCACACGTGAATTTCTGTCAGAGCTTCTTTTCCATTACACTTGAGTATCTCAAGCACATGATTCTTCTACTCCGTGGTATCCAGGGTCAGGAAAATTGGCCAACCTTGCTTTCAAGAATTTTTGAATTCCTCTTTAAAGCTGATAAAACTGAGCCTGATACTGGTCTCTTGGACTAATAGCTTTCTGGTATGCTGTCATTTGTAAGTTATTTTTATTTGGAAAACTGTGATAAAGTTTTAAATGTTGCAGAGTCTCCAAAAAGATAAAAATTCTGAATAAAGGTTTTGGTTTTGTAGTCTTCATCTGCTTTATGTGCAATGCTTTATGATACAGTTTTCAGTCATGCAGGCTTTAATGGTGTGTTTGTTTGCTCTTCTTCAAGAACTCCTTCCACATGCAAAGAGGGGGCACTAGGCATGAGCTGAGACAGTGTAGAAAGTCGGTTTTCCTATGTTACTTGTTGCAATGATCTAATGGTTAGTGACTGATTGGAACAGCAGTTGTTTGACAATGGATTTTCTTTGCTTTGTTTTTATGGTCTGTGGGCAGCTGTTATCCAGATAGCTCAAAGTACTCAGACATGGGTGCTCCTTAATCAGGGGCTGGTAGAAGAGGATTAGATGATGGAATTTGGAAGATGGAATTTGGAAGTCAGACTAGCAGGAGGGTGTCTGAGCATCACAGGCTGTAATTGAAATCTGTAGGAGCTGTGTTCTGAACTTGCCCACTGTACGTCAAAAATGTGAGGTACTCTGAAAATTTAGGCCTTCAGATGTTACATTGGACAGCTGGAATTGGTTTGTGCTGCTGACAATTACACTCTTTTCTGCCATCTTGTTATCAGGATCCTGTGACTAAGACTGCAGGAGTGACCTTCTCTTCCTGAGTCATTGACAGTCCTGCAGTCCTCCTGCTCATACTGCTGTCCGGTAGCTACCTGAGTTTAGTTTCTCACTGTGTCAAGTTCAGTTAAAACTACAGTTCTTAAGGTAACAGGAAAGAATTGTGAAGACAATTATGCAAAAATCTAGTTTTTGTAAAAGAGTGGACTTTACTGTAAAAACTTATTAAAAAGATGTCTTGGAAAGCAATGGGAAGCATTTCACAGCATGATGAATTATTAAACTACAATCTGCTGTGAAATGTTTTCTGCCTGTCGCCAACATGTACAGTATTACGAGGCTTTGCTTTACTTTGAGGATGGTGTGATAAGACCTTTAAAAGCTTCTGTGTAATTGGGATGCGAATCCTTACCTGTGGAAAGTCATCTTTTATTCTACGCAGTTTTCATATGTGTTTTCATTCTAAGCATATGTAAATATTTGTGTGTGTTTTTAGAAAATGTAGGGAACAATGGGGGAAGAAACAGGAGGACCAAACAGATCAATAGGTGGCTCTGCTGTCACTGGCAGAATTTTGGCTTTTTTGGATCAGTTTACACAACAGCTGGCCTGCTGTCAACAGTCGGGATGCATCTCAAAGAGGTAAAGGATCTTTGCACAGGAGTTAGCAGTGCGCAAGGAAAGAGTTTTGAACGAGATTTGAAAGGGGAAATGATAAAATTAGTCTCACTGGAGATACATATGGGGCAGCATGCCAATGTCTGAGGAAAGGTGTGCTAGTGAGGTCCTTCAGTCTGCTACCTCAGTGGAGATGGAATCCATATGTCAGCAGAGACACAAAGGTTACTGATGTATTAGAAACCATGGAAGCACCTGAGAACATAATGTAGGAATTAGAACGTAATGTAGGGTTCTCCCCTCCAAAAAAGGTGGTGGGATCAGTAGCCCAAGTGGAGTGCATCTACACCAGTGCACACAGCATGGGCAACAAACAGGAGGAACTGGAAACCACTGTGCAACAGGAAAGCTATGACATAGCTGCCATCAAAATATGCAGGACAAATTCTAATTTATATCCTTTTCTGTAAAGACTGTAGTACAGCATTGCTTGAAAACATGTACATTTAAATGAACTTCAGACAATAGCACAAGAGAACCTCCTGAGAGATTTCAGTGATTTTTTTTTCTACTTGTAGCATAAATAATTTGTTTCATGATAGAGAAAATGATGTGTTGCAGAAGGTTCACAAATATTGAGAAAAAAATTGACAGAAAAAAAATTACAAAGCAAAAAAGGAGGATACAAGCCAAACAAAGGGATGTGAAGCCTTTGTCTAGAGATTTCAGTGTGCAGAGATGGTAGTCTCAGAACCGTTGTATAGTGAGTGAGCATTTGTAATAGTAATTGCTTTAAAAGTTTGTTACATGTTATGATGGTAATGTAATATTTATATAATCTCCTGTCCTCTGTCCTTATTCCAGTTGGGAAGATCAGAAGATAATTTTCGAATCAATTTGGAAAAATAGTTGAGGGCTTGGATTATGCTAGAATGTTGTGTGTTAAGATAATAAAATAAGAAAAGGTACTAGTCTGACAGTCAATTTGTTTAAACAAGGTGGTCTTCCTTACTAAGTTTGTTCCCCTCCTCTTATCTATGTGTATCTTAGTAAAGGCTATAAAAATTGTTATTCCATTTGAAGTTCCCCAAGCTGAAGTGATTTGTTTTTTTTTAATTAAGAGAGGCATTGTTAAGGGAAAGGCTTCTTGTACATTTGCCATGCTACTGAAAAATGACTAATGTCTGTGAAGCCTGTGTCAGAATAAATAAGTTGATACTAAATTTGAAAAATATTTGGTATGGACAAACAGTAAATATGTAAATAGTGTGGGGTGGGGAAGTTTTATGTACAGTGAATTACTGAAGTACTGTGCTAAATTTGAGCCCTTGAAGCATCAACACTGCCAGTTTGACTGGAAATATCCACTGTTCTTAATGTAAATGAGAGCTTATTGACATGTGTAGGTGAGATTGTGGTGTTTTTTCTTCCTGAGCTTGCTTGACTGCTGCTCTTAAATAGGCTGTTAGATAAAGTATGCCTAGAGACATGTCCATATACATAAGTACATGTATACATATATATACATGTATACTTTGTAAGATAAGCTCTTGGGCAGAGCTTTTTTTCTGCCAGTTAGAAGAGAAAATATACAGATAGTTAGCTTCCTTTTTCATTGGCTTCGCACTGACCTTTATTGCAGTCTGCAGGAAGACTGAAAAATTGGCACAGAGAGGTTGGATATCGCCTTTTCTTTTGTGGTCTGGCAAAATTCCTAAATTGTTAGGAAATGAGACTTGACAGTTTGTGTTATTAATTGGAGAACAATCTAACCATATTATGACTGACTTCAATCTAATGCTCCACATCAATTGATTCTTGTCATCCTGCAAGGTTGCTTGTTTTGGGCTTTTGTTTGTTTGTTTGTTTGTTTGTTTGTTTTGGAGCTTTTTGTTGTTGCTTCTTTTCTGTTGCTGTGGAATGTAATTTATATAATGAAGTAACACCAAAGATTGTGGTAAATGAAGTTTGTTGGCAGACCTGATTTGGCTGCACTGAATCTGAAATAACCTACTGTGTAACTGTTGTATTCAGTTCAGCCTTTGTGTTTTTTAACTGTGACCAGTGCCACTGTAGTTATTGAAAATACAAAAAGACAAGTATCATTTCCCACATTCATATGTCAGACTTTTAGTAAAATACATTGGTATCATTTAATTCTTTGAACCTAATAATTTCCTACATTTATTTTGTTAGCAAAGCACAAGTATTTTTTACTACAGTAATTTTGAAAAGCCTTTGGTACAAGTATTGTCTCCCGAGTAAATAAAAACCCTAAACAAATTGCTAGTTCTTATTACAGCTGTAGTAAGCAACATCTGCATAGCTAGATTTAAGTTGAGATTTGGTCTTAAAACAGAAATTTGTCTTTTTTTATGCCACATAAATTGAATTTTCTAGTAGTGCAACTAAATGTTATTTAGTTAGAATTAAAATTTATTACAACATCTCCTTTGTGAAAATAGCCTCCTGACAGCTTTCATAAAAATTCAAATTAATTGAAGAATGAAAGTGAAACCATAGAATTTAAATTTAGTTAAAAAGCCATTTAATTATTTAGTATGTGGCAATTCTTTTCTAGTTCTCAATGGCAATTTGCTTTAGATTTTAGATGCTTTTGAAAGAAAACTTTGATAATGAAGGGAGATACCCTACTTCCTAGAATTCTGTTGAGGAATTCTCTCTGAATTGTCAGTTTTAAATCTACCTTTTTGAACAGAAAGTAACGATTTGTCTCTCTCTTTCATGGTGTTACAACTTTGATATATTCATCAAATTATTTGCTCTCTCTTTTATCCTTTGCAGAACATCAAACTCAGACCTACTTGAACTTTAGACTTACATTACTTAGGATCAATTAGAAGATAATTGCAAAAAAAAATTACAGTAAATACATGTTTTCGGCAAAGATAGAATTACAATTAGAAATTTCAGATTTGTGATGTCATTGTACTGATACATCTTTGTTTTCAAAATGAAAAATGTTTCAAAAGAGTAAACAACTATGTAAACAGCCATTGAGAAGTATTAGCCTAGAATTTGCCTTTCTAAGATGTGCATGATTAAGGCATGGTGCAATTTAGGATTTTCCTCTTGCTATTTTTAGTGCATGTCTCCAACTCTCACAGAAAGCAGCAACAAGCTCTTCTACATTCCACTTAAACTGAGGCTCAAAACACTTGCTGTATTGAGGAAGGTTACCACAACAAATAGGAGAGAGGTAGAGTTTAGTGTTTAAGCTGTAGATACTTGAAGAAATAGACTTGAGTATTAACAGGTTAAAAAATAAAACAAATGGATTATGGATTAAAATGATAATATGAGTTCAGAACCTCTTCAGTTAAACTGTCTGCTTCAGATTTGATAGGAGAAACTGTGTTATGCATATATATTAGAAAATACTTCCTTTGGGGAATCTTTTTTTTTAATCCTTCCTTTTGAGAAATCTACTAGGTTCTTTCCTTCCAACAGAGTTTAGTTCAGTTTACTCTCATTTGGACAAACACATACCAGTTCAAAACATAAGGGGTTCTAGAAGTCAATACTGTGCTTGAGTAAAATAAAATCTGTTTCAGTTTAAAAGCTTTTTTCCATTATATCTGTGTTCAATTTGTTCATGTCATCTTATTATGCTGCTAAATTCTTGAAATCTTCATTAGTTAATGTGATGTATTGATTTTCTCTGTACTTTTGGAAAGCATTTAGTCACTGGATTTCATTGGAATCTGTGACCAGGGAAAAATGGTTTTAGTCCAGAAAGATGCACAGAGTGTCTTGTCATATCTCTCATAATATGGAATGCTGGCTACTGTACACATACAGCAAATAGAAGATTTGATAATGGAAATGCTAAGGCTACACAGGGACGGCAACCTCAAGTACAGTAGCCATATCCTTCATCATTTTTCAGGTTTATTCACCTTCACGATATATAAAACACGCTAAATCTGTATTTTGCTAATGAAAGAGAATATTTATCATGAAGCATGAAGTCTTCTAGAAAGCTTGTAATGTTACTTTGGGGTTTTATTTGTTTTCAGTGTTGGGATCAGCTACCCATGAATCTGCTACGAGAGAAATGTATCACAATTAGTCAGTCGTGGTACTTTTGAAAGGCAAGAATAAGGATATTTCTGATCTCTATAAGATGAATCAATTGCTGGAAAAAGATGGTAGTGTGTGCATGTTTTTTAAAAAATAAGTTTTCGTATGTAATTTTTTTTACATTGTGGATAAAATTGTCAAGGAAAAGACTCTTTAAAATTAGACTTCAAGCTGAAGAACCTGTGAAGAAAATTGTAGAAAATGCATTACTCCACTGTTGCCAAATTTTAGTGAAGCTGGATCTTTTTGTCAGCAGAGTAGGTAATTTCTTCCTCCCTTTAAGCACTTTTATTATTTTCTTATGTACAAAGACCACACATGGCTCTTATCACATTTTCCTGGAGCTTTGACAGTTTGTCTGCACAGTAATAACTAATTTCTGGTTTGCCTGCTTTGTTGTAGGGTATGTTAACTAAGGACTAGTAACATAGATTGTGATAGGTTTATTAACTTGTCATGAATTTTTGGGTGACTCATGCTTGTTTCTGTCTCCCATTTTTCCTTCTCTGTTTCTGCAGGCTGCCTTATATCGACTGAGTGGGGATTGGAATCCTTTACATCTTGACCCAAGTTTTGCTGCTCTTGGAGGTGAGCTGAGGGATGCCATTGTATTAATGTTTGGATGAAAGATGGTGTAAATGTATTTTTAGTCTTTTTTTTTCACTCTGTCTGTACATCTTTGACAACCTGGAGAAAATAGTGCTTGTTCTATAGCTGTTCTTAAAATCACCATTAACTGTCTTCAAAGTTCTGCACGACACTTCACTAGGAAGTGTTGGAGAGTTGTGCTTGGACTTTACCTACAATGGTAACATAGCTCCTAACCTATTTTCCTTTAGAGCTTGTTTGTTGCCACTATCCTGTTTTCACAATCTCTGTTTCATAAAGAGAAATAAGTGACTATCAAAGCTTCAGAAGGAATTGCATAAATTAATTGATATATAGTTCTTTCCATCTAAATAATTCTGAGTTGGTGGAGTTTTTTGTTCTTTTGTGTAGTATTCTCAATCCCAATAAATCTAAGAGGGCAGGAGAGAGGGAGTTAACACTTCTTTCCCATGAAATTGCTTAACTGCACCTCTTGCTAGCACATTAGCTTGTTTATTTACATACTTCTACATGTGAAAGCATCAGACCAGAGGCTGCATTTACTGAATCTTGAAGAGATGTAATTACTGAAAAAGGATCTGTTTGCTTAATATCCTGGTTTAAAGTTATTTTGGAGGCCTCTTCAGACCTTGCTAGTAGTATAGTTTACTTACTTCAGTCAGACATCAATTTGATTTACTTATGAAATTTTCCTGAATATCCTGAATATGATGTATGCCATTGTCATAAACATTACATGAAAATACTGATCTGTAATAATTGGTCAGCAGTTTTCTGGTGAATTTCTTTTTAATATACAAGTATCATTGCATAGTGTTCTTATCAAGACAAACAGAGCAGAGCTATACTTTCTTGTTCAGATCATGCTTAACATACTTTCACAAATGATCTTTCAAAATTTGATTAACTCAGTTTTGTATAATTCTGTGTAAATTAGTGTTAATAAGTAATGCTAGTCACTAGAGTCCATAAAGAGATTTTCCCTGTTTGTTCATCTGGTGATTTTGGATAAATATTTCCTTGTGAAGATGCTGGAGGTGAAAAATAAATGTTTGGAACTGAAACCCCAGTATTTGGAATAATTATGATAGTCCTTTAAAAACCTTCAAAAGAAGAGGAGTAGAAATCTTCTACCTGCTCATACAAAGAACACTGGCACTTAGACACAGTGAAAATGAAATTACCTATGTAGATGACGTACATAAAACTGCTTCACTGGATTTTGGAACTGTGGCAGTACCCTACTCTAATACTTATACTAAATGTAAGTATAATCAAAGAAAAAATTACTGTAGGGATATTGCACAAATATTTTTTTCTAGTTCTGCAAAAGCTTTTTTCTTTGGGCGTATTCACACACCTTCTTGCCTTGTAACAGTCTCTGTGACTGTTCTTTTTAACTGGCTCTCATAGGATGCACTGGAAGGAAGCATTCAGCATAGTGCATTCAGGTTGTTCCAGGGTTATTGTTAAGCCTTCCTGTGAGTAATATTTCAGAGGACATATACGACTTGGAAACACCTGTTTATGTTCTTGTGCCTTTATTCCTGTGTCTTGTATTTCCAGGTCTTGGAAAGTGAAAGCAACATTTACTTTGGTTGTGTTTTAGTCTATATACAAAGTAACTTGATCACCTTACGAAATCACCTTTTTCTTTGAGTGGGCATTAGTTTTACAAAGAAAACATTAGGGAAAATAGGATCGTATATTTTGTCTATTTCTGAGTTCCAAAAAGAGTGGTGGTTTCTGGTTCTTGCACTGTGAATTGAACTAAGTTTTTAAAGAGCTAAATGTCACTATTGCATTCTGAATGAAAGATGCTGAATACTGATGATGTACTACTAATCTGTTTTAAAATTGACTGCATGGTGTCTGTGCTTTCAGAACAGTGCACATTTTACACAAAAGTGAGTGCTATTAAAAGTGTTCATACTCAAATATTTTACAGGAAGGAAATGGCAGAATGATCAGGGTGTAATACACAGTGAGAAAAAAGACTTATGTTCCTTTTAGCTTGTCTTTCTGTCACATCTTCTCTTCTAACCTAATGAATCAAAATTTCTCTTTCTCATGCTTGATCCTGATAGCCTTGTCTTTCCTTTGGGCCATTTCTCATAATTCCCATCTTCCCCAGCCTTGAGTTTGTCATGGTTTAACCTCGGCCAGCAACTAATTACAGCACAGCCGCTTGCACATTCCTTCCCCCTTTCCTCCCTTCACGTTTCTCCACCACCCCTAGTCCCAGTGGGATGGGAAGGAGAGATGGAGAGAAAAAATGTAAAACTTGTGGGTTGAGGTAAGAACACTTTAATAACTGAAACAAAGTAAAACATTATGCTAATAATACTGGTGATGTTACTAATAATAATAATGAAGAGGAGAGAGAAAATGAAAGCAAAAATCCTCAAGAGAAACAAGTGACGCACAACACAATAGCTCACTACTTGGACTGATGCCCTGCTCATCCCTGAGCCGTGATCAGTGGCTCCTGGCCAGCTCCCCCCAGTTTATATACTGGGCATGACGTTCTGTGGGATGTAATATGCTTTTGGCCATGTCAACAGTCCTGGTTATACTTCCTCATAGCTTCTTGTGCACCTGCTCGCTGGCAGAGCATGAGACACTGAAAAGTCTTCGGCTTAGGTTAGGCACTACTTAGGCAACACGCAAAACGTCAGTGTATTTTCAACATTATTCTCACACTCATGGCTAGGCTTCGAGTGAGAGCAAAGCACAGCACTGTACAACCTACTAGGGAAGAAAATAAATTATATCCCAGCCAAAACCAGTGGTGGCTTTTTTCTCTTTGCCTTGAAGGTGTTTTTTTCTTCTACATCTTCCATTTCTCTGCAGGCTACACTTTCTCTTGTCTCCTCTTTTTCGTTTGGTTTTGCTTTTGCTTTTTCTCCCAGCTGTTGTCCCTTTGGGCATTTCATGCTGTGTAGATGCTATCAGGAGTTGTTTAGAGCTGAGGAAAAACAGACACTGGCAGACAAGAGTGGCAGATGAGTTCCGGGCAAAGCAAGTGGTTTCAGAGCCAAAGCTGGACAGATGTATCTGGATTCCACAGGCTGTTGCAAGTGTGGTCAATTACTGTTTACATGCCTTGTCAGGTCAGAGCAACCTGTTAAGGGATCAAAGCATAAAAGCAGCATCTGTGTAACTTAACTGTTGCACTTTAACAAATGTGAGGCCAGTTCTCAAAGGGTTTTTTTGTCAGACTTTGACAGTACTGGAAAAAGATTCAACACTAATGTAAAGCTTATTCTCTGCCAAGGTTGAGCGCCCACTCCAAAGCATAGAAGTGCAAGGAAACTTGCCAAAAAATGCCCATATAGGAAAAACACTGCACTTTTTTTCCCCGTTTTTGTTTGTTTGTTTGTTGCATGTTGCAAAATTCCTGAAATCTTCTCAGGGCTTTTTCCACTTCTAAATAAAAGTTAATCCTGAAGTGTGCACTGTATTGGCAACCATGAATAGGAATTCAAAACAGGAAGCATCAAATAATCTTAGTATTGTCACCTTTTAATAATTACAATACCTCTTACCCTTGATATGCATACTTCCGTGTAACTGTGTGTCTGGTGTGCCTATGCACATATACTAAAACAGCTAATCTCCATGTTTTGTCATCTCTACAGACAGGGACTAATCCTACTTGTGGGTCTTGCGGACCATAGGCAGTGTTGAAGTGCCAGTTCTCAGCAAGCACTTTCCTTTGCCTAAAAGTAGAGGAAACAATAAATGGTAACAGATACTTTTTCAGTGAGATAAATTAGGTTAAAAAGAAAAAGGATTAAGAATGTTATTGGAGGAAAATACTGTGAATAAAGTGTAGATATTCATAATATAATAAAGTGTATAAGCAACATTAAGGTCCTAATTTTAAAAGTGTTAAAATGTTACTTCTTTAAATAGGATTTAAGAAGCCTATACTTCATGGACTATGCACCTTTGGGTTTGCTGCTAGGAACGTTTTGAAGCAGTTTGCAAATAATGATGTGAACAGATTCAAGGCAATCAAGGTCTGTGTGTTCATTCTTTGCAGTTAATCTTGATTTTTCTGTTTTAGAGACAAAAGAAACTCTTTAGAGTGGGGAAAAGGCTTTTGCACTGTCTTAACTTCCAGAATTGCTTTTACTTACTGCTGCGTGGATTTTAATGCCTCCGTCTTCTATGTTTACTTAAATATTTAGGCTTTCTACATTAATAGTTGATTAATTTTCCTCTTTGCTCTATAATTTCAGTAGAGCCTGTGCTTTTAAGTGTTGCATGTACCTATGACAGATCTGTTCGCAGTCCCACTTTTTTTTTTTTCTTGTTTTGCTTTTAGGTTCGCTTTGCAAAACCAGTCTTTCCGGGGCAAACTTTGCAGACAGAAATGTGGAAGGAAGGAAATAGAATCCATTTTCAGACCAAGGTCAGAACAATCTCATCATTATGGGCTTTAGAGAAAGATGTGTTGGTTAAAACACATCTGGGGTTTTGGGGAAGCAAAAAAAAAAGCACACCATGCTTTTGTAAAGAAATTAAGTAATAGAATGAAATATTCTTATTTCTTTTGTGGTGTCACTAGGATTTCAATCAAAATACCATTATAGGGCTTAATACCTTCATATTAAATGAGAACTCATTTCATTGTGTTGCATTTTCTGTGTTTGTCCACTGTGGAAGAGCAAAAAGCAGTCATACTCAGGTCATCATAGTTTGCACTTATTTTCTGCAGTTACTCATAACCTCGCATGTGTATCTTTTTTTTTAGTATTGATTTATCTTAAATCAACTCCTGACAGTTTTTTCAGGTAAACATGCTTCAAATTTAGCTTAAATTGAGTTAAACACAGAACAACTTACCTAAAAACAGACATTTCATAGCAGTTGGACATAGTGAGTACAATAAAACAGAGTTTGCACTTTTCTAAATTCTGGTCTTGCATTATTCCATTTTCTTTGACATGGCTAGTAGCATTTTGTGTGGGTAACCTATAATCCTGCCTACACGTCATAGGCTCCTTATTGGAAGCTAAGAGTAAAATGCTTCAAGTAAAGGGCAAAAAATAGACATTCATCGCTTCTGTTGTATTATTGTGTGACATTGTCACTTTCTTAAACTATGATTTGATACTGGTATTTGTCAGTTTGTGTTGGCTCATGCGGATAGAATTTACATTACTTTGGCTGGTCAAAATTCTGCAGCCCCATCTCTGTAAAAATGTAACCAGCTGTTGATTAGTGAGTAAGGCAGCAGGTACAGTTGCAGCGGCAGAGAGGATTGGCACACAAAATCAAATAAGGGGAGTCATCATAGGGACACATGATTGCTGTTTCCTGAGGAATAGAGCTTTGTGGTGTATATGTTGGCTGAAGGAGGTAAGTTCTGTTTACAGACCTGATGAGTGTTAGCAGCTATAGAATTTCAGAATATTAACAAAATAGAGAATGCTATGTACATACTGTCCATCTCTGATTAATAGTAGTAGCTGAGGTAGTTTGGTACCTCCAATGAGCTTTGGAGATTACTGTAGCTATATATAAAAGATACTACCACCCAGTCCTGACAGAATTTCTAGAATTCAGGTATTTACTTTTGAAGGTTTGTGTGTACAGTGTAAATCAACAGAACTCATGATATGCTTCCAAGCCCTTTGGAATTTGTAAAAATTGTGAATTATTTTGTTCTGTTTAAAAGCTGAATTTTTCTACAGGTTTTTTTCCTTCCACAAGTTTGGAGTAGCTGATTTTAGAGAGAAATTACAAGGTTTAACAGGATAAAAGAAAGCTGCCTTGTTTGAACAGTTATGAGTTGAGCAGAATTCTGTTTCTTATTCCATTTTTGATTTATCCTAATTAAAAGCATCTTTGTGCTTGAAATAAACTCTGACTAAATCATACTAAAAGTGGACATACAACTTTGATAAGCTGATTTGATTCCAGTTTTGGCATTGTCTGAAGTGCAGTGGCAGTGGGTGACAAGCTGTTAGGCATAATTTGTGTAATTGTTGTAGTAGTGCAATAAACTAGGCTGTGATACTGAATATTACTCTGTTTTGGTTATTTATTGATTCTCTATATGCATTGTCAGTGAATCAGTTTGCCATCTTCTGTTAGCTGCCGTAAGTCAGAATGGTTTGTTACATTCCTCAAAGAGACAATGCCAAAATGAAACGCATTTTCTTCTTTGACTTAACTATTTCAAAAAATTAAACCAGAAGGGAATTCAGGTATTTCTCATCATTCTGTTGTAGTCTTTCTTGTTTTAAAATGCTTTAAAAATTGTTTCTAGTGCAAGTTGCAGTATAAGGCATGTGGACATATTGAAATTGTCAAAATGGACTCCTGACAACTGAATATCTACCTCAAGGAAAAACGTTTTAGAACAATGTCTTTCTCAGAACTATTTATAAAGAAACATTGACAGTAACTTATGACAATGAAGGTAAATTTTCAGATGAATAAGATTTTTCTACTATTTTGTGGACAGAAAACCAGCAATGTATTTTGGTGCAATTTCTCAAGAGGCAAATAGTTATTTCATTTGAAGAGCTGTTTGAAAAATGTGGTATACTAACAACTTGCCTCAAGACTACGGCTCATTTATGAGGTGTTTTTTTCACTCTCTAACTTTTATGTTTTCTCTTTTCTTCATCTCTAATTTTAAAATATAAGGAGAACTCCTTGGATGCCCTTCTGTTGTGACTTTTTGCAAATGACATCACTTCCTTAATGTATTTCCCCCTCCCGCCCCCACAGGTCAAGGAGACTGGAGAAGTTGCTATTGCAGGGGGCTATGTGGATATAGTACCAGCCTTGGATAAACCTACTGCTCGAGAGCCTCTGAAGGTAGGGGGAAGCAATAAAAATCTTAACTTGCAAAGCAGCACAATTAGGCTTTATTTTTGTGATAAACACAGGAAAGATACTTAGATCACACACTAGTCTTATTTGCAATACACAGATGAGTGTGTGAGTTAAAAAGAGTGAACACACATGTTTAAGATACAGAGGTTAATTGATCTATTTGAGAAGAAAATTCCAGTTAAGACACACAGGATGGCTGATGTAGTTTAATGTGCTTGGTGCTAATTGAACTCTTAGAATAAACACTGTGCTGTATGTTACAAAACAAGTGGGGCATGTACCAGTGAGGGCCACAGGTTTTGAGCACTTGCTTAACTTAAAATTGAAATTACATCCTATATCTGTAGAACAAGGATTTTGTTTTTATTTTGTAGATGTTAAAGATCAAAATCTGTGTAGGATGTAAAAGTGTGTGACCGACATTTCTCAGTTTTTTCAGAGACACGGAGAGAGTGACAAGAAGGCATTAGAATAAGTGAAAATGAGATAATGTGCTCATAGAAAAGAACAGTTTTGTCATTGAATCATTTTGAGATGAGACTCTGAGAGCTGTTGGTACATGTGATTAGGCCTAACACAGTATGCACTTCATACTGTGTATATTTTAAAAAATGCTCTGCATGCATGTATGCCTTAAGCCTTGCATACTGGACTTGCCACAAGAGACAGAATTGTACATGCAGTGCTGAGGATGACCTGGGTTCTTAATGTGATCTGAAAGGCATTGAAGACAGTGTTGCCTTATTAAACTGTATCTTTTTCCCCCTATTGATTCTTGCCTGTAAAGGGTGAAACTTTGTTACATTGAAGTTCATGAAATGCTGAGGTAGTGACACTCATATGAAGCCTGTGATCACAGAATAGGTAATATTGGGCTGCATCCAAAGCAGCGTGGGCAGCAGGTCAAGGGAGGTGATTCTGCCCCCTTTCTCTGCTCTGATTAGACTCCACCTGGAGTACTGCATCCAGCTCTGGGCTCCCCAGTACAGGAAGGACACAGACCTGTTGGAACGAGTCTAGAGGAGGGACACAAAGATGAACAGATGGATGGAACACATCTCTGAGGACAGGCTGAAATAATTAGAATTGTTCAGCCTGGGAAAGAGAAGGCTTCAGGGTGATCTAATTGTGGCCTCCCAGTTCCTGAAGGGAGCCACAAGAAAGATGGAGAGGGACTTCTTACAGAAGCACGTAGTGACAGGACAAGGGGGGATTGGCTTCAAACTGAAAGACAGTAAGTTTAGATTAGATATTAGGAAATAATTCTTTACTGGGAGGGTAGTGAGGCACTGAAACAGGTTCCCAAGAGAAGTTGTGGTTGCCCCATCCCTGGAAGTGTTCAAGGCCAGGTTGGTTGCTCTGAGCAACCTGGTCTAGTGAACGCTGTCCCTGTCCATGGCAGTGTGATTGGAACTAGAGGATCTTTAAGGTCCCTCTCAACCCAGGTCATTCTGTGATGCATTCCAAGAACCTATTGCTTTTTGCTTCTTGTGTTTAATCTTCTGACATTCTGAACTGTTGCCTTATCTGTATTTGAAATTCAAACACTAGAGCTTTTCAGAACTTTTCAGATTTTCTTTCTTCTTTTTTTTTTTTTTAAACTTGGGCAGAAAAGATGTTTTTCTTTAAGCTTACTCTGAGAAATTAAGGTGCTTTGACAGACATTTGCTGAGAGGGCCAGACATTCACCAGGGGAAGCTAAACTGACTGAGTGAAGATTGGCAAATTTAAATGCCATTAGGAACCCTGTTGTATAATAGAAAATATTAGGCATAAGCAAAGAGGTGACAGGATAGCAGCCTGAGGAGCACTGCATTCTGGTGTACAGATGGGTACAGCAGAACAACTACAGCTATGAGAGCTTCTCTGCTCCAGTTCCAATTAGATGAGAAATGTCACTGGAGTAGCTTTTATCTAGCACATTGTCTTGCTAAAGAAAGACAATGAAAGGTTTGCACAATAATGTGTTTGGAAAAGTTGAAAATGTAAAAGTAGCTATTTGCACTCTTAAATTGTCTTCGCTGGAGTTTTGACTGTGTTCATAGTTCAGTATGTTTTGAACAACTTCTGTGTCAAGTTAAAGTAATATACTGGTGAAACCAATTTTTTGTTTTAAAAACTAACCTGCCATTCACTGTGGAAAAAGTGACAATGGTTATCCTCCAAAGGCAATAAAGGGCAATTTTGAAACTATTAGAACACTAATTAAAAAGCCTGTCTTATAATGATAAATGACAAAACTGCAAAAGCAAGATTCGAAGTAATTTGAAACGAAAATTTGGAATGAAGCATTTTCTACTTAAATGTATTCTTTACTGCTCACATCTGCTAGAGGTGATTATTTTGTGGTTGAAGAAATCTCAATTGCATTTAATAATTCTGCTATAGATATTTTTCCTGGACACAATGCATAAACTAAGAGACATATTCAGTACCTTTTAGCAAAGTTTCAATTTTCAGTTCTTCATACTCTCTTTTTTTAAGACTGTAGGGCTGCAGAGTGACCTCGTGTTTGAAGAAATTGGTCGTCGTGTCAAAGAGCTTGGAAACGAATTGGTAAAGAAAGTAAACGCTGTATTCCAATGGGACATCACTAAAGATGGAAAAACAGCAATGCAGTGGAGTAAGTTGTAGCTTCTATATAATACCCTGATGCATTTTTTTAATGAAGTGAGAATAATTATTTCATTCTAATTAAACTGATGGCTTGAAAATAAGCGTATGGTAGTAGATGAATATTCACTGGGACCTGAAAGTCTGAATGCATTCTGGATGCACAAGTGACAAGGGGGTCAGGTAAAGTTCTATAGTGGCAGTTACTAACCTTTCTAGGAACATACTTCTGTAACTTGCCTATTTAGATGCAGGGATAGGCAAATATCCTTTGGAACTGAAGCGCGTTTCTCTTTACATTTTCCAGATGGGATTGCCACTGCACTTAAGAAAGCATGCTAAATTAGCCTGCTAGGAGCTCTGTGTTACAGTAATTAGTCTGCTAATGTACCTGCTAACTGATCTAAAACAAATAAGTAATTATTTCTACTGCATTGTTCTTGTCACTTCAGTGAAAATATAGCCCAATTTGTTTCCATTCAGATTTTCTGAGATCAAGGTTTAATGGAGCTACAGTCATGATTTCTTATTGTTTAAACACAGGACTGGTTGATGAAAAGAGGCTAAAGCCTGTAATAGCAATGGGTCAGAGCAGAACTTTTTCTGGTAAAGTGGATTATAGAATTATGTGAAATGGTCTGATGGAGGCAAAACTACTTCCTCAAAAAACTTTTCTTCTTAAATTCTATTGTACTAACTTTCTAAGGATATGTATTTAAAAAAAAAAAATTAAAAACTGATTTATTGTCTTTGGAATTTATTTTTTAGTTCATGTGTCTACTGGTCTGTTAGTGGAATGTAAAGGTTTTGCAAAGGGATGAAGCTTAGTCAGGTTGTAACTTTCAGGCTTTTGAAATTTTGTGGAGAAATGAAAGTCTTTGGGTCAAGTCTGTTGCTTAGATTGCTTCATTTTCATTGGTCTCTGTGGTTGGATGAAGTTGGAAGGGTTTTGGGGGAGATGCAGATGAGTGAGCTGCCCTTTGACAGGTTGAGGGGAGAGACTGACAGTAGGTCAAATCAAGTCTGTGTTGTGTTTTGTTCTGTACACTGTGATTTTTTTAAAATTATTGTTAAGTCTTTACAATGTCTGTTCTCAAGAAATGGTTATTGTGTTTAAGAAACTGCTTGTCCTTTTACAGAGCAATTTAGAAACCTATAGTTTCACCTTATCTTTGCCTAATGTGAACCAGCAGAGATTCTGGGTAGCAAGACTGTTAAGTTTCAGGAAAAATATTATATGTAGATTGATCAAAATACTTGTGTTCTACCTGTTTTGCCTTTTAAGCAGTTTTTGAGGAATAAGGGATGACTTTCACTTGGATAGCAGTTAATCAATATGCTGAGTATACCTATGTAAATTATGCGAGCTTATTACCCATATATCAAAATGAGATGGGGGGAAATACTGAATAATCCACCTGTCATGGTTTGAAAAGGCCCAAAATCCAATTCTGATTCCTAGCCCCCCCTCCCACATCTCAACCCCATGTGGGATGGGTTTTCCAGACAAAAACACTAGACTCAATATGGGGGGAAAGGAATATATTACAGGACTATACAAATAAATACTTATACTATAATACACTGCATACAGTCTTAACTCTATATCTATCCCTACCATGACAATAATATTTACAATGGGCCAAATCTCTTCTCTCTCCAAATAAAAGTCCAGGAGAGAAGAAGAAGAAAAGACCCCTTCCAGTCTCTCAGCAGCAGGCTCTCTCTAGGCAGCAGGCTCTCTTCTTCTCTTCCAGGCAGCAGTAGTAGTTGCTGGCTCTCTGCCAGCACACACGAGGGGGTCTCCAAGCCCCTCGGCCCTCCGTCCTCAAAACGGGGGTCTTTCCGTGGACTACGTAACCCCAGACAAGGTCGCATCACCACGGTCATATCACGAAGCACGGGGGTCTTCGTGACAGTCTGGTATCCTCAGGGGAAATCAAGCCCCTGTGCAGAGCTCCCATGCTCTGCCTCAAAGATGGCTGCCAGCTTCTCTGAAGCTGCAGCAAGGAGGGGGGAAGCCCAAGGTCACCCCCTCCACACACATTCCTTTTGCCGTCCTGCCTTATCTCTCAGGAGGCCGGAGCTTCTTCGCTCCTCTCAGCAGTGCATACTGCACTTTAGGACTCCTCTTAGTCCACCACCCCCTCCTCTTTCTCGGAGGGGTCTCTAGCGAGTTTGGGGGTTTTGGTTTGTCCAGTTCTTACCCCGCGAAACTCTGTTTCTGCTGCTGGCTCGGTTCTACTCCTGCTGCTGCTTCTTCCTTCTCTTCAGACATCTCTGTGTCTTCCATGCAGGATACCGGTATCTGCCGCTTCTCTAGTTCTTATCAGTTGGCTCTTTGCCACTGCTCTTCGGATGCTGCTGTGTCTACTGCTGCTCCGTCTGCTCCCAGCGTCTCCCAAGGCTGGCTACCGGGAGAAATTCTCCCAGCTCTTAGCCACAGGCACTCAGCCCAGTTCTGAGTCCCTGCAGCCCCCCAACCGGGGGCTGGGGGGGCAGAGCCCCCTAAGGGGCCGGAGCCCCAGCTCCTCGTGGCTCACCACAACATGGCCACCTCTTCTTCTAACAACAAGTACCACTGCTTTTTTTCCGGTCTCCAGAGATATGTTTATATTTTGCAGGAGCACTGATTGGGTCAAGCCCCAAGGGTCACCACCCCCTGGGGGTTACCACTTTCCTAGTTTCAGGGGGAAAACCTGGCTCAAACCACTACACCACCTCAGATGTTCTGTCTTAAAATTCATTACTGCTCTTAATCATTTCTCCTATCTGCAGTTTTCCATTTTTACACTCAGTAATTTAAATTATGGACATGCTTTGAACCTCAACAAAAGGCTTATGAAGTCTTTCTTACGTTCCTGCTTACATTTTTAGAAGATAATTAGAAGTGCATAGGTTAAACTCCAAAATACTTAAAGTGAATACTTGTGTTTGTTGGGAGTCACTCTATACACTACATCAGTCCTGCCTGTTGTGTCATGTGTAACTAAATGTGATACAAGTGATGGTCATGTTTGTAATAACAGCCGGAAAACTATTTCAGGATGATTCATCATTGTCTTTAACTTTGGAACTGCTTTGTTGGTCACCTAAATTCAGTATTATGTGTGTACAAAGAATAGAGGGACCAGGCAATGGAGGAAAAATCTGCTGAGGAATGTTCCAGACATGAATAAAGTTTCTCGCTCAAGAAGGTCTGGAATCGCAAACTACTGAGTACAGAAAAAACACATTTATAGATTTAGGCCTTACCTCATGAGCAGTGGCCTTACCTCATGAGACCAAGTTTCGTTAGAGGGGAAACAAGTGGATGTTTCGGCATTGTAACCCCAGAGCAAGGGTTCAAGTAAATCAGTAGTCAACCTTTTCTGCTTTTCAAACAAAGCTTGTCCTCTCTTGTGTTTCCTGCTGAAGCAGTAAGAGTAAAGTAGCTTTCTTCCAATGCATATTTCCCTAGCTAAAAGAGATTAAATAGACATAACTTTTTGTTTGTCGTGTTCCCTCTGCTTCTGTTGCAGTAAAAATTATTTGTACTTTTATACGAATTTGGAAAAAAACTTTAAACTCTCTGTGGGACGGAGGGTGGAGGAGATAACCTAATATTTTAAACATTTCCTGTTGCTGACTAGTCTTAAGAGCTGAAATGAAGCATTTCCAAAATCTTGGAAAAGTTACTGTGAATATTTGTGTAGTGTAGTAAGTTCCTTCAAGCTTATGAATTACCATAGACTCTGTGGTGTATTAAATAATTTAAATATTAAATTGTTATATTAAAATAGTTATGAAAACTCACTAGCAGAGTATTAGCTGGTTTGACAACTGTAGTGTTGACCATCACAGTTTGTCCTTATTATGGATCAATAGCCTACTACTATTGCTGTCTCTAATGGTACATTTCTAATGGCAAGGTATGTATGTGTCTGCATGACGGAAATTTTATTTTGTGAGTTTTTAAAAACACTGTTCCTGTCATTAAAAAACACACCCAAACAAACACAAAGAGAAAAAAAGGAGATTTATAAGCAGTTGCCAACTTAATTCTTTTTGCGTGTTTGCATATGTTATTTTATTATTCAGTATTCAAGAGCATCATCATGTACTGTCTCTTCTACCAGATGCTGGTATAATTCATTTTGCTTAGTGAATGTGGAAGAAGAGAGTAGTTTATGATTTTATATTCAAAGGAAGACAGCTTTCTTGCAGCTAAGATATTCTCAGTAACTCAAAAGATTTCTGTCTTTATATGATCTTTATGAGAACCTTATATATAGGTCACCAGTAAGACTTTTGTAATGCACATGAGTGATGATAGTCAGTTTAGAATATGTAACATTGACAGTGCCTTTTGCTGACTTGAATGCTTTACTTTTTCAGTTGTTAATGTAATGGAAGCTTCTGTACATAATTAGAAATTTTAGCCTTTGGCAAATTAATTTTTTACTTTAAAAATTGAAGATGATAGTAGGATTGTAACCTTTGCTATAGCTTGAATTTAGCTATGTGTCACTATTTTGGCTATTTTGAAATCTGCTTCAGATTTACAGAGTTACTCAACTATGTCAGTAGAATGGCACTTCATTACACTTCAATTTGACCTACTGATTATTAGTTGATCTTCTGTTTACAATAACTTTAAATCAGTTTTGTAAATGTTATGCTATTAGATTAGAACAATTCTGTCTTTCTGTCTTTTCTGAGTAAAATTGCTGTTTGAAGGGTAGGTCTTATAATGTGCATATCTACAAGAGAGCAAAAGGGAAAATATGACATTAAAATTAATTTAGATTTTAATACTACATACTATTTCAATGTATGGTCAAAATTCTTTGAACTGAAATGAGAGGAGGCATATTACTTGGGGGAGGGGGTTGTTTTGTTTTAAGCCATGAGTTGATGCCAATTATTTCATTATCTCTCTTCTTTTTAGGTATCTCTTTTTAAGGACCTCACAGGCCTTTAGAAACAGTGTTTCTGGTTCTCTTGGGCTACCTGCTAGGCCTCTTCTCCTTGTTAAATTTATTGCATAGTTGTCCTGCATTGTGTTTCAATTTTTTGACTTGTCACTTTTGCACAGCTTTGTGCTCTTGTGGTAACTGCAGCAGTTGACAATGTTGGAAACAATCTGGGTCCTGCAGCCCATTGCTGTCTTAGCCAGTGATTACAGCTCCAGCATCTTCTACTAGTGTCCCTCAGCCTCCTAAGATCTGGGAGGGAAGCGTATGAGAGAAGGCAGCAGTATTAAGAGCTGCTGTTGCAGCTACACGTTGAGTCCTATGTCCAGTTCAGGGCCTCTCAGTTCAGGAAGGACACTGAGGTGCTGGAGTAGGTCCAGAGAAAGGCAGTAGACCTGATGAAGGGTCTGGACCACAGGTCTTATGAAGAGCAGCTGAGGGAGCTGGGGTTGTTTAGCCCAGAGAAGAGGAGGCTCAGGGGAGACCTCATCACTCTCTACAACTGCCTGAAAGGAGGCTGTAGCCAGGTGGGCGTCAGCCTCTTCTGCCAGGTAGCAAGTGACAGGATGAGAGGAAATGGCCTCAAGCTGCAGCAGAGGAGGTTCATGTTGGACATCAGGAAGAATTTTTTCATGGAAAAAGTTGTTAGACATTGGAATGGACTGCCCATGGAGGTCGTGAAGTCACCATCACTGGAGGTGTCCCAGAAATGACTGGATGTGGCACTTGGTGCCATGTCTAGTTGTCAAGGTGATGATCAGTCAAAGGTTGGACTTGATGATCTCAGAGGTCTGTTTCAACCTTAATGATTCTGTGATCCTGTGAAATTTGTTTTCATGTATGCAGTCATTCTGGTCTTTTTCAAACTTTATGGAACCAAAAGACTGGGTTTTTTTCATACTTGCATTTATTTCTATGTTTTGTTTTAACTGCAGGTGTGACCTTTTGATCTCTACTCTCTGCAGTAAACCAAGATTTTTATTAGTTTAAATGAAGTGTAATTTGCGAATTGAATTAGTTTTTGTTGTTACAGAGACACTTCTTGATGGAGACACCTGTATTAGTAACACTAATCTGTTTAACCAGCAATGACTTTTATGTAGTTGTCTGTGGATTGTGTGAAGCTGTGGAGAGGTGTAGAACAATTGACCTTGCACTCAGGATGTGATATTTTGGACAGCTCATCTGCTGTCTAAACAACGTTGAACTGTAACCAATGATAACTGGCATTAATTAATGGTATTTCTATACAAAAGCAAGCTGTTCTAATTTAAGAGGATGCTGAAAATCATCTGAAGAAGATAAAGATACAGATTTTGGCAGTATCAAAACCTAAGGAGTAAGTGTAGTGGTACTGGAGCTATCTTTTGTTATTTTTTAACAAAGTTCTTAATTGACACCCTCCCCCAGCTTTGATTTCTCTAGTTTGCTTCACTACCTAAGGCATACTTTACTCTCTCCTTCATATTTATTACTGTACATCAGTTGCCTTTGTTTTCAATGGTTATAAAATATTAATCTTTTCTTTAGAGTTAAGGTAGTTCATTTCAACTTCTCTTTCCAGAGAAGAGAAAAGGCATTGCCATTGAGATTTGTTAGCTGATAGTTAACAGCTTTCTGGAACAGTACTCAGAAGAGTTTACCCATCTGTTGCTTTTCCTCATGCTGCTGAAGACACAGCTGAAGGCAGGAGATATTTCTGTTTCTTTCCAGTTCTTGGAAGATTAAAACTTTGTTATGAGAACCAAGGAGAAATTGTTGCTTGTAGTTGCACGTGAACAGCTGACAAATAAAGGTGAAACTGCTCAATAATTTTATGATGCAATATGACTTTGGGCAGTGAAGAATGGGTGACACTTCATTTTGTTTGCTTTAAGGAAAAGTTTTCTATTGCCATTACCCTTTTAAAGCAAAACAAATCCCAAACCAAAACAAACAAAAAATTAGTCTAATTGTTAATATTTCTTTCCTAGAAAAGGTAAGGCACTCCTCAAGGGCAAAGCAAAATCTGTATCCTAAGTCTTAGAATGTCAATGTCTAGTGTTTTAACTTCTATGCATGTGATTTTCCCTCCCTTTTTATTATGTCTCTGACAACAGTATCTTGTGAACGATAATAATTCATAGATATTTAATTACTTTAGTGTAAGTAACAACGGAAGATTCTTCATGTTTTTGTGGAAAAGACAGTTTTTGTTGTCAGTGCTTTTCTTTTGTGGCTGCTATGTAATTCCTTTTCATTTTTAGTTCTTTATCAAAAATGTTGATGGTCTTTACAAAGAATACAGAGGAAGTGCAAATATTTTAAGAACATACCATTACATTAGTCCTTTTTTGTTTGCTTGTTTTTTTTTTTTTTTAAATTTCCAGTAAGTTTTAATTTGAGGTAGGTTAAGGATTTGTTGTGGTCAGCCTGACCTTGCCTCGGTGCCCAGCGAGGTTATGGAGCAGATTATCTTGAGTTTGATCACGTGACACATGCAGAACAACCAAGGGATCAGGCCCAGTCAGCAGGGGTTTAGGAGAGGGAGATCCTGCCTGATCAACCTGGTCTCCTCTTATGACCATCCTAGTGGATGAGGGAAAGGCTGTGGATGTGTCTACCTCAGCAAAGCCTTTGATACGGTCTCTCATGTCATTCTCCTGGAAAAGCACTCTTTGCTGGGTTAAAAACTAGCTGGATGGCCGGGCCCAGAGAGTGGTGGTGAATGATGCTGCATCCAGTTGGTGTCCGATCATGAGTGGTGTTCCCAATGGCTCAGTATTTGCCAGTACTGTTTAATATCTTTAATTTCATCTTTGATTATCTAGACGAGGGCATCAAGTGTTCCCTCAGTCTGTTTACAGATGACACTGAGTTGGGTGGAACTATAGATCTGTTGGAGGTTGGGAAGGCTCTGCAGAGGGATTTGGACAGGCTGGATCAATGGACCAAGGTCAGCTGGATGAGTTTCAACAAAGTGAAGTGCCAAGTCCTGCACTTGCATCTCAACAACCCCCTGCAGCTCTACAGACTTGGGAAAGAGTGGCTGGAAAGTTGCCTGTTGGAAAAGGACCTGGGGGTGCTGGTCAACAGCTGTCTGAATGTGAGCCAGCAGTGTGCCCAGGGGGCCAGGAAGGCCAGTGGCATCCTGGCTTGTATCAAAAATAACATGGCCAGCAGGACCAGGGCACTAATTGTCTCTCTGTACTCGGCACTGGTGAGGCCACATCTTGAGTGCTGTTTCCAGTTCTGAGCCCCTCATTGCAAGAAAGACATTGAGGTCCTGGAGCGTGTCCAGAGAAGGGCAGCAGAGCTGGTGAAGGTTCTTGAGCACAAGTCTATGAGGAGTGACTGAGGGAGCTAGGAGTGTTTAGCCTGGAGAAAAGGAGGCTCAGGGGAAACCTTATTGCTCTCTACAACTGCCTGAAAGGAGGTTGTAGCCAGGTGGGGATCGGCCTCTTCTCCCTGGAAACTAGCACCAGGACAACAGGAAGTGGCCTCATTCATGTTGGACATCAGGAGGAATTTCTTCATGGAAAGGGTGGAGTCACCGTCCCTCTGGAGGTGTTTAAGAAACAACTGGATATGGCATTTAGTGCTATGGCTTAGTTGTCAAGTGATGAGTCAAAGGTTGGACTCATTGATCTTAGAGGTCTTTTCCAACCCTAATGATTCTGTGATTTTGTGAGTCTGTAAACATAAAAGGTTTGTCTGTGGTACCATGATTATGCAACGTTTAAAGGCATGTTTGTGCTTTGAGAGCTTACAATTAATTGTAGATATTGGTTGGTAAACAATGGTCCTGTGATTTGGCTAGGAAATGGAGAACAGGAGGGTAACAATGTGAAGTAACAACCGAATGTACAACAATTTAACAACTGTTAAGTATGTACTATATTCAAAATAAAACTGAAGTATTGTTAGAAGTTGCCTGACTCACTACACCTTTTTAATTCTTTTTGTATGAAAACTTTACACTGCTGAGACTGATGGATGAGTCTTATCAATAAGATATATCAAAATTGCTTTTCCAGTCAGTAGGTAGTGAAGAAGTTGTGTCTTGGGAAACATTATGTCAGGCTTTCAGTGTCTGTGTCCCTTCTGGAACGGTCCAGGAAGGGTAGGGACAGGAAAAAAATTAAATGGATGCAAATGAAGCACTAGTAGGGATTTCTAAGGTCTGGAAGTAATTCAAAACAAATAACTGAGAACTTTAAGCATCCTAGACACCATATCTGTTTTGTGAATTAAATCTGTTGCGTTTGCTGACTAATGCTGTTTGGCTCAAAGGGAGCTCAGTTTGGCTGCATTGCTATGGTTTGTAACATTGCTAGCATTTGAGTAGCAGTGTGTTTTGAAAGCACATGGATAGTTAAGCTTAGTTAACTTAGTCTGAGGAGCTGGAATCCACTGTGAAGCTTGCATTTCATGATTCAGTAGATGATTTTTTTATCTTTTTTTTCTCTAATAATAGTCTGTGCCTGTATAACCTACAGGAGAACGTTTAAAGGCTCACATATGATGTTAGACTATATAGTACCTGTTTTGGGTCAAAAGGATGTTACACAGCTCCTACCCACAAACAAAAATTTATACATCATTCATCTAGTCCTCATTCATTGTTTTCTTTCTTCTCATATTGTATCAAGTTATATGCATGAAAGTGATATGCATGAAACCTGCTTCAGAAATTATAATTTACTTTAAAATCAACTGGATATAATAGTTCAGTATGTCACTTCTCACTGAGCAACTTAGCTCCCCTTCTAGTTTTGTTATAACTGGATAAATTTCAGAAAATTAAAGACTTAGACAGACTAAAGCTACTCCTGGTCTTCATGGTTCCCCTTATCCCTTCAAAAAATTATTTCATGTAGAATCCACATAAGATAGTTTATGCAGAAATAAGTCTCCGTAATTTAGCAAGTACCTTAAAATTTGTCAATGAAGAGCAATCAACTGGCATCCATGATTCTGTGACTAGAGATGCCATGTCCTTCCTTATGGAAACATGCACTTGAATAATGTGTGGGGTTGGAGCATGATGGATCAAGAGGAAAAGGTGTAAAGGTAAGACAGGGAATTTGCAAAATCTGAGAATGATCTGGCAGAGCATATCCTGTCAAAATACTCTTCTAGCCAAATGACACAATACCTGATAGTGTTAGCTTTGTAATAGATTATTTTGGCAGGTCATTTGGTGTGGGAAAAGAACACTCTGAAGCTACAGACAGTTTGAGGAAGAGAAAGACAGATACTTGGCAAGGCTTTAAACGTTCTTTGCCTCAAGCAGAACAGACTATATTGCCTGTGGGGCAGAACAAGGAAAGTGCAGCAGTGTGTTTGAACGCCACCACGTCTGCCTTGTCTGACTATAGGATATTGTTTTCGAACATTAAAACTTCATTACTAACTTTAACATTTGTGCAGTAGCTGCACTAATTAATATCTTATGCATCTTTAGTGTTGTTCAAAAACAGTTTTTACCATTGCTGCAAGAATTTTTAAATGACAGTCCCTGCTGCAAGTGCCCTTGCCCTTAGCACAGGAATAATTTTTTATTTTCTTTCATTAAAGAAGAAGAATTAAACCCCATTCATTTTTTTAGTGGCTGATAGGTGATAGTTTAGACTGGATGCTTTATAATAATAGGTAAGGACAGTAGTGTTCTTTAGCCTGAAGATTTTATTGTTACTTTGAAATTAAACTATCTTTGCTTTTGCTTCTTAGCAATTGACTTAAAGAATGGCTCTGGAGCAGTGTATCAAGGACCTGCCAGAAATTCTCCTGATACCACCTTCACTCTCTCGGATGAGGATTTTATGGATGTGGTACAACAAAAGACCAACCCACAAAAGGTAAATGTTACAGACATACTCACTTGCATGGGGACATACTATATGCCTTAAATCAAACTTCGATTCATGACTGTTTACATTCCAAAATCTGCAACAAAGTTAGTAGTTTATTTGTTTCCTGGTACTTCACAATATATGATCTGCAAGCATACGTTTGTCACGTTGATCATTCAGGCTGTTTAGATTGTCATGTTGCAGCAAGTTGGTATTTGTTGCAATGTTCTGATTTACTGCTAATACTACAGTAGAGAGAAAGGTTGGACAGTGAATGCATATAGATGCATTGAAACTGGTCAAAATTCACCCAAACTATGATGATTTTTTCAGGGAGAGAAAGATTTAAGACTGTAATCTTGGTCTGCACTTTCAGCTTCTTGGAGTAATCAACTGCTTAAAACTACTAATTTTACTAATAAAAATGGCTTGTGTAAAAGTAAATTAAACTGCCACAAATTTAATATGTCAGCTTACAGATTAAAGCTTGAGCAAATGAAAACTTTAATTGAGCTCATCATATATCAAACATTTCCTTTTCTTGATCCCAAGCAGAAGTTGTTGGAGACTTTGATTGTAAAATTGGAGACTAACGATCATGGTGAATGTTTGTTGTAAATCCTACATACCACGTGAATAAAATCCTTTGTCACCCTCTGTATATAGCAGGCATAAAGCATAAATGAACAAGATGTTGACATGTAATCATCAGAATGCTAAAGAACAGTGATTGAGATTCAGGAACATGATCTATTCTTGGGCATTTGTATTTCCTTTGAGTTTCTGTGAAGTTTTTCATCTAAAGAAGCTCAAAGCATCTATTCAAATTCTTTTCTGTTGGCTCTCTCTGTTCTTTATTTGAATGTATTTCAAGTTAATGGAACTATGCAAAAGGACATTCAAAGAACTTTCAAAGAGCTTTCAGACTGCAAAGCCACAGTGAAGCAAAACTAGTTTTAAAAAAATACGAACTGAATGTGAAACAGGGTATACAGCTCTTTGAAGTAGGGACAATAAAAATGTAATATACCAGCATTTCAGTGAAAGTATGCTATGTATAAACCCAGAGCATTTCTTTGAAATATGTGTGTACATGCATTGTGCAAGTTTCTGGTTCATTTGGTATGAATTTGAGTGAGTACCTTACCTTTTCATTAGGCCTTTAGTTTTCATTAAATAACCTTTTCATTCTGTTTTTTCATTTGTTATAGGGATATATGGATAAGTGTAGCATGGGGGGACAAGTCTGGGAGCTTTATTTTTGAGCCCTGCTGAAATTTTGCCATCAGCTTCTGTGAAGGCATTTGTCTTATAGCAGGAGAAGTCCTCTGTGCTATACAAAGAAAAGAAATAGAGGTTGCTGAAGTTGCTTTGTATTTTCTTCTTTTCCCCTGAGTGATAGGCTTGCCCTTGTCTGCACTACGGATGGAAAACTATTTCTGGATGGTATTACAATGGAACTGGAATGGTTTTCATTAATAAACAATAACCATTAGGCGTCCTGCACTGAAGGCTTTCTCCTAAGTACTGAACAACCACACTTAACCTTTGGCTTCTTATTTGGTTCTAGCAACTCTTTGATTTGTGTGTAAACAACTGAATACACGCTTTTTTTCCCTCGTCTGCTCTTTTTAGGCATTCTTCTCCGGTAAACTGAAAGTGAAGGGTAACATCATGCTGAGCCAGAAACTGGAAATGATCCTGAAAGATTACGCCAAACTCTGAACTGCTTAATCATCTCCCACAGCAGTGAAGAACTTCAGAAGACAGAAACTTTAATTGTTTCAGAATCAATGATTGAAACATTTGCAGGCTATATAACATCAGTGTTTTGATTCATTATACCACTAATACACAAGCTGATTTAATTGCTGAAGACAGAAGTTATGAAATGAACATAACTGTTACTATTGTCCCTTTTTAGTTTCTCAGCAATGGTAGAGAATCATACTTTTCTCATTGCACACCTTTATCTGAATAAAATGTATGTAGTTCTTACAAAGAAGCATATATTTCTATGTTAATTCTGAAGAAAATTAAACCAATAGACATCTTTGATATCTCCTTATATGTGTCTGTCAGTCTTCATTCATATTGCCTTAGATAGACTGTCTGGTTTCTCTGAGTCTAGCTGGTTTATTATTAAAACTGACTTTTTTGTCTGAAGTTCTCATGATCCCATCAAAACAGCTGGAAGATGGAAATCAGTTCCGTTTATTTACATCTTGTCATTATGTGTTTTTCTTCTGTATGGGAAAAACTATTGAACTTAGCTCTGCCCAGATTGATTAGTCATTTTCATATAAGCTACTCTTATAAATCACATGAAAAGTGATTAACGTTAATTCTTTAGAGGAAAGTTTTTCACCTGGGAGGCATTAATGCTGCCCCAAAGGCTGTTGTTAGAGCTAGATTGTTCTTCATGTAGATTCATTCTCATGAGGGCCAGCATCATGGCGGCAGGGAATGATGGAAGTGAATTCCTTATTTTGAACCTACGGCCAGAACTGAGACAGCAGCTGTGGCTGTATGTTTTCCTAGATAAGGTATGCTCTTAATCGCTAATAGCCATGTGAACACCTGGAAATTTGATTTCATCAGTTTGACCAACATTTTGTGCCCTCAGTTATGTTTTTTTTCTCCTCCACACATGTTCTATGTTTATACCTCTCAAAGAATTCAGGCTATCTGAGACTTTTCTTCTTGATCAGAGGAGGCCTTATTTTAGAAGATGGAATTTTTAATTAATTTTTTTTCTGTCCCAAAACTTGGAGGTACTTCCCTTCCCTTTATGGGTAGACCATAGCCATTAAAGAACTTTGTGGGGCTGCACTTGAGTATGACAGTTTGAAGATAAGTTCTACATGTTGTAATGTTAAGTCAAATTCTCAACTAATTTATTTCTTCATAGCTATAGTATCAGCCATGCTTTGGTTCAGGCAGAGAAACATGAATCTTAAGTACGTCAACAGGTATCTCACAAAAATCACATCATGAATAGATGGGAAACAACAAGTGTGATGTTTGACATCTCAAAGAGGCTGTCAAGTAGAAATGATTGAAAAAATGCCCTTTTACCACATAACATTTACCTTTTTCATGGCATTTTCATGTATGAGAAGGACCTAATAATACCCTCTACTGCCCAGCTTCTATTTTTCAAGCAGCTTTGTGTCAAATAGGTAAAGATGTCTTCTGTTACTTTGTCTTAAGGAATCATAAGAGAAGGACAGATTAACTGCAATCTTCATAATTTTATGCATGTACATGGTTGTAGTGGGTTTCTGTGGCTGGGTTGGTGACGGGGGGGTGCACAGGGGTAGCTTTTGTTAGAAGCTGCTTAGAAGCTTCCCTTGTCCGGTGCAGCCAATGCCAGCCGGCTCCAGGATGGACTTCCTTCCGCTGGCCAAGGCCGAGCCAATCAGGAGTAGCAGTAACGCCTCTGTGATAACGTATTTAAGAACAGAAAGTTGTTGCGCAGAAAAGAATTCCAGCCGGGGAAGAGTGGAGTGAGAACATGGGAACAACAAGGTAGACACCACGGTCAGTGCAGAAGGAGGGGCAGTAGAATCTCCAGGCACCGGAGCTGAGGCCCTGCAGCCCCTGGTGCAGACCAGGGTGGAGCAGCTGTGCCCCTGCAGCCCATGGAGGACCATCAGGGTGCAGAGACCCCCTTGCAGCCCATGGAGAAGTCCATGCTGGAGAAGGTGGATGCATGAAGGAGGCTGTGACCACGTGGGAGGCCCAGGATGGAACAGGGTCCTGCCGGAGACCTGCAGCCCATGGAGAGGGAAGCCCACGCTGGAGCAGGTTTTTCCCAGTAGAACTTATGGCCCCTGTGGGGGACCCACGCTGGTACTGCTTATTCATGTAGGACTGCACCCCATGGAGGAGTGACCCAGGGAACAGCAGTTTGGGAAGAACTGGTGCCCTAAGGATGGACTCATGCCAGAGGTCCATCAAGGACTGTCTCCCATTGGAGGGACCCCATGGGAGCAAGGGAAGGACTCCTCTCTCTAAGCAGCAGCAGAAACAATTGACCGTAACTCCCATTCCCAGTCCCCCTGCACCGCTGGGGGGGGGAGGGAGAACATGAAAGGAAGGAGGGGTGGGGGAAAAGTGTTTCTAAGATTGTTTTATTTCTCACTCTTTGGCTCTTATCCTGTTATAAATAAATGTAATGCAATAAATTCAAGTAATATCCCTGGGCAGACCCACTTGGGGTCTGTTTTGCCCATGAAGGTAATCATAAGTGACCTCTCCCAGCTGTTATCTCAACCCATGAATCCTTAGCTTTTCTTTTTTTTTTTTTTTCCTCTCCTCTGTCCAGTTGCAGAGGGAGAGTGAGAGTGACTTTAGTTGGTACCTGGCATCCGGTCAGGGTCAACCCACTACAATGGTACACCATAAACCCCCAGTTTTCTACATGTATCTTTCCTGCCCATAAATCTGTATATATAATGCTAAAAAATATGTGTATTAAAAAAAAGGAACTGTGAAGAACTAACTTTGAGACTAGGAAGTACCAATACAACCATTTAAGAATGGCATATTTATTGTAGGTTACGTGGTCTTGATACTTCACAACAGATGATTTCTTTTCCTCAGCCCCATAGATAATCTGAAATCTGAAAATACTGCTCCACCCGGAGGGAACAGAGTACTAATAAGATTTTTTTTCCCCTCCTATATTTAAGTGAGAAGCAAAAATACTCAGGCAGGGAAAATTGGTAATATTGAAACCTGTTGCGATTTAACAGGTTGGAGATTACTCAAGAACATCATTTTACTAAATACCTTTACAAACCCAGCCTCTAATTGGATGACACAGTGGGACCACTACCCCTCACCCCACCCTAGAGCCCGAGTGGCCTTTTAACTTTTGCCAAGATCTCTTATTTCCTAAAGTTTACCAGTAAAGTATCCCCTGAGAAAATGTGTGCAGTTTCTCATTTGCACTCTCTCTTAAGGTGTTAAAAGAACTGAAGGCTCTTCTAATATGTCCAGAGAGCAGATAATGTAGAGGAGCCTGTATATTTTTAAAGTAAAACTCTCTTAGTGAGCTCATACTTTGAGATTTGGGGTCTTACATAGTCTTTTACATCTGTACATCCAAGACTTTACTCTGACATTGACTTTTTCCTACACCATGCACTGGTCATAGATATTAATCTTGAGTGGAACAGAAAGTCTTCTCTACTGCAAAAAGCTCTTCCTTTTGCTCTCGGTACCTAGGCTAACTGAACATGCCTCTCAGTATTGTGGCAGACTGTTTTGTAGGAGCATAATTCAGGTGTTTAATTCTTTCATCTGCTTTGTGGCCTGTAAAGCCATTATTGATGATTTTGGCATGTTGATTTTGTTTCTACTCCAATGTATTTACCTTAAGAATATTCTAGTTAGTTGATGCCAACTAGTAACAACCTATTTTCTTTTGAAGGTAAGGTCAGTTTGCTGTGTTGAATATACACATGAATTCATTTGGAGGTTTTAGGTTTTGTTTTCTTCCTGCTACTTGGAAACCTTCTGTTCATGGTTGCTAGCTTTTAGGAGTAGTATTCTCAGAAATGAGTAATAAACCCATGTGTCTTTACAAGAATCCATGCAAAGGAATGTTAGCCAGCTTGGAAGGTGGTTGATTGGATCTGAAGCATTCTCAGCTGCTTTCATCTAGAACAGACTGTTTTGGAATGTTGTGTTTCAAACCCATCCACATCTATTTTATCTGGAGTCATTTTGGGGACCTTTCTTGTCATGCAGCAGCAACAATACCAATACAGTGGCAGGACCTACAGACTGACAATAGCAACACACTACATCCTTTTTTTTTCAGGGTAGCTGCTGCTTTGAATGTTTTTTCTTTGCCACGGATAAGTGCCCTTATCTTGGATTGCAAAGCCACACCTGTTTACCAAACATCTCAGATAGCTCCTTAGTGATATTGATAAATTTAGTAGAAAATAAGGAGGCTTTTGCAAGCATCTTAGCACTGCATATACTCTATTTAACGTAGAGGAGAGGAAGATTGTCCTTTATTGAAATATGTGCTTCGTAGGGTTTAGATTAATTCTGAATATATTTAAATAAGGTGCTGTCTGGACTCCAGATTTTTTACCATTGGAGGTACGAATTCAGTTGTTTGCCCTTCTGGAATAACTGAGTTACTGCTAAACATGGTAAATTGGTAAACATTGTAAATTGGTGTGATTTTTAATCATGGCTCACTATTATTTTATATCTCATTTTCCTTCTCCTTATATTCATTACAGTCTTCCTGCTGGCTGCAATTATGTCCATCCTTTAAGAAATAAATTGCAGTTCCACTTATATTTGTCCTCTTCGGTCATTTATGGGTCCTCTGATTAAAGGCGGAGAGCAGCAATAACAGATGAGAAAAGTTATATAAGCTTCCTGTCTGTTAGTATTGGCTTCAGAGAAGCCTATGCTGAATTTTATGCTTTCTAGTCACTGGAATTGTTCTTAATTAGTTTATTTGAGAGGAGTTCAATACACCTTCCAGCTGTCATCAATAATTACAGTTAACAGCTCTTTAGATGTTGACAAGTGCATTCATAGTCAGAGAATATTAAATGAGTAAAAAGGGGAAGGAACAGAAGCATGAGAGAGTGGTAAACTTGAGGAACCTCAGACAGCGGAACTCAGATGCTGTCTCCTCTAAGGCTTATTCCCACCTCCCTACAAGGACCTCACTTCTGAGAGTTATTTGTATTCTAGTTTGTTGGTGCAACTTGTAGCACTTGTGTTGGGGAGTATTTATCGCCCAAGAGTCACCATGATAAATTAAAATGCTTTGTAAAATGGAAGAAGTCAGTGGTATTACAAATAAAGTATTCCAAGTTGGATAAGTAAGCCTTTTTAAATTGTTTAATGTACTTTTATTTTTAATAAGGTTCTCTAGTATAATGCAATATACCCTGACAGAGGTTTATGTCACTGAAATTATGTCTTCTATTTCGTTCCACAAGCCTTGGGGGCAGAGCGGCATTCAGAAGATGATGACTTTGTTTTTATATAACATTGCCTCCATCTAGCATGAATGAAGATCTGTGTAAAGAAAGGTTAAGTCTCATTGCAGTGTTTTCTTTATGGTCATAATTGTGAAAGGGTAAAAAGAGAAAAGGAAATATCTGTATCTCCCAATTTCCACAATTTTTTTTTCTTCTGCTTTAGTTGGTGAAGATATCTTTCTACTCGCGTGAGAACGACTTCTCCATGATAATTCATCTGCAGAAAGAAATTTTGTCCTTTAGGCCACCGGCTGTATCTCCAGCAGACTGACCTAGAAAGCATCGGACATCAGCAGATATGAAGTCAATTAGGGAAAATAAAGTAGACTATGAATGTAGTTGCATTTTTATGACTTCTATATTACCCTCGTGATACAATTCAAATGTTTAGTCTTTCTAAAAATCAGTTCACTGAAGTGGCATGTTAGGATCTTAGATGAGTGAGTAGGCTGAGCTCTGTAAGAGGTGGATCTCTTTGTGGGTCTCAGTGAGTACTATCAAAGTTCCCTTAGTCTGCTAAGTTAAATCACATATTGAAAGCTCACTGTGTCTCAAAGATGGAACTAAGAAAGATTCAGTAATATCTAAAGTTGTCCAAATTAATGGTGTGGGGGTGTATGCATCTTGCTAAGAGCCATTTTAGAACATTAATCCTTTTATGTTTCCCTGTGGTACTAATGCCCTGATCATGTCAAGTGCCTTTTTTCACTGGAACTAATACTATTTCAATCAAAAATGGGCATCACATAATCTGGAAGAAAAACTGAGAGCACTCACATTTAAATAAATATTTAGGTTAAGAATAAATGTTTTAAAATTTCTAATTATAGAAGCATATAATCTCATACAATCATAAAAAGTTTCAGCATGTCAGTATACTGAATATGTCATCTTTTTTAACAAATACTTCCTCTTTCCCCTTCACTGCCTCTGCCCTCTTGCATTTTGCCAGTTCTCTTGTGAAGACATGTCAGAAGGAGCACAAGCATAGGTTATCGTAGCAGTCAGTGGTTTATGAAGACTTGGATTTGAAATGGGAAAGAAGAGTCCATTGTGGTAACCTAGATTTCATCTGGATCTCACTCAATTTTGAGTCATAACAAGTGAAGCTGCCATAAAAGTCTCGCAGTTAGGATTCCAGAACTACTGTGAACTAAGTAAAAAATGGAATAAATTGATATAGGTCCGTGTTTTTATCTGCAGCCCACTGAAAAAAAGAGTATGTTACTATAAATGCTAAAAAAACAATCACAGTGAATTGTTCTTTACTCGTACTGGTCTCTCCACTGAGATGAAGCGCATGAGACTTGTGAAGCTACCTGACCTTTTCATGAAGCTTCTTGACCCTTCTGTTCCCTGCTCCCCAACATCTGCTTCATTTGTGGTCAGAACTGATCTGTGCTCTGCACAGTTCAGCCTTCTGCTGTGTGAATCTCAGTCTGATTTTCATGAACAATGGGCAATGCAGTTCCAGATATCTACTGTAGCCTTATCTGAGCTCATGATAGCTTTGGTGCTGAGAGCATTGTAATCTTGTTAGGGAATTGTAATAAAAGGTAGTAGAGTTTTTGACTGAATGTAAAACATTTTTTTAGGTGTTTCTTTTTTTCATGAAGATAAAATAAGTCCACCTGAGGACTATATCAGGGAAAATACAACCTTCCTAGCTCAAAACATACTTTAAATAAATTTTTGATTATTTGGTTCTTCAGTGCTGTTTTTTACATATGTGACCAAGCATAACAAAGAAAACTATTAATGTAGAAAAGAAGGTAAAAACAACAACCAACCAAACTCCTCTTGTCTGTTATTTTTCCTTTTCTGAGGAAAAAAAGAAAAGTTTTGAATGAGGAGATATGTGCCTCGTGTGATCTGTGACCACACTGATTCAGGTGGCTTAAGCAAATGCCCAGAAGTCATGTATCTCTGAGACTGGCAATGGTCAACACTAAGGTCCAGTTTGGCTTTACAAAATTCTTCTTATGGATGACTGTATTCATGTGTGAAGGAAAATCAAACATTTGATCACTTGTGGTCATTCGTAGTTGAATGTGGCGTTTCGTGTGAATTCATGTGAATGTGTTTTGGGGGTTTTTGTTTTGTTTCCAAACAAGATGTGTTTATATGCATGCCTTTTGCAACTTGGAGTGTGGTGATTAATTCCAGGCCACTTAATGAGCCTGCAGTTTCAGTAGTTTTCATTGTCAAAATCTGATGCCAATGTTGCCTATTATCAAAATACCATATTTTACAAGGAGATACCAATTTACAGCCCAAATGGCATGCTTTTATTTAATTTTTCAGTATTTCAAAAAGAACTGCTGAAACCACTCACCAGAGGTCAAGCGCTTTGTTAATCAAGTCCCTGCTTGATGGTGTGAGATCATGTGATGGCCTCTTGCTATCTCCTAGCAGGACTGTGATTAGTGAAGAAATTTTCATTTATTTATGGCAGTTCTTGTAAGCATAGTAGACACTCTTACTAAGCTAGACTTGAGAGTCTGCAGCACACAGGGAAACTTTCTAGTGAAGGTCAAGGAGACCTAAGAAAATTTTTTTTCCAGTAGTTTAGACACCAGAGGCTATAATATATCTGATATTACATAGCTCTCATATAATAGAACCATAAGGTAGCTTTGAACTTAGAATAAAATATATCTAACTGTGTTTCAACTCCAAGCTCCAGTAGTAACCATATTGCTACAGCCAATTACTAATTTATGTTGGGTGCCTTCTCAATGTCAGAAGTCTTTAAGAAGCTTTCATGGTTTCTGAGATTTTGTAGCTAGGTGAAAAATTACATAAATGATTGGGTTTGGGGGCTCATAAAATACTATTTGTAAGTAGACCAAAATGGAGACATTAACCCGTAATGAGCTGTGAAGAACAGTACTCCCACACAATTCACTCTTACCAAACCATTCCCTTCAGAAGAGGCCAAAAATGAAAGCTGTATTAGGGTCCTGGGTCTTGAAACACTGCTGGGTGGTAGGTGCAAAATCTGTTCTTTATATATAAATTTAGCCATCATGAAAAAAAGCCTGTAAACATCTTTGCTATTCTCTGTACTCCAAGAGTTTTAACATGTATATTTAATGGAGCACTCTGTCACTCTGTTGCTAGGTGATTGACAGAGACAACCAAAAGACATGCTACATTATGGGTTTTTTCACTTATTTTTAAGCAACTGCAGAAAGAATCAGGCTGTACTTCAATGGCGTAGTCCCTGGTTTGATTGCCTTAGAGTTGTTGTACGAAAGGAAACTAAAAGCAGACCGCAAAATATAATGACTCTAATGAATTTGCGAAGGACTGATAATGGACTGAAGAAACACTTCTCTTCAAATCTTCTCTGGGGTTCCTGGCCCCTTACTTCTACTCCCCCAGAAGACCTTGGGCAGGCAGTACTTTTCACATCCCCCCTTGGGAGTGTAGAGCCTTACTTTAGCCAGACTGGAGTATCCAGACCTGGATACTGAAATTAAAGATTTAATAAAAGCACTGGTTTTGTAATACATTGAGATGTCCCTCATAATATAGCTCAAACAACTCCTCGGTGATCTGCAGGTAGTAATTGCTTGTGTCTTTCCCTCCCACCAGAGATAATATTTTTTACTAGCACCCCTTTATGCTCTGCTAGTGCCAATCACCATTCTTTTTCAAGTGCTCTAATTATCATGGTTCCATTAGCTCAGAATAATTATTCATGTTCTGCATTTATCATGAAATTACTGCTGGTTTGTATATGAGGTAACAAAATATACTTGGACGCATTTCTGGCTTTTACTACAGATACTAGTTGGCTAATGTAACGTTCCTAGTAACCTTAGTTATCAAATGATGGTTAATTTCCTATTTCAATCCTTTGCATTTATTAGTTTCAGCATAGGTGGACTTGTGGAATTATTGCACTGTTTTGCTTATTGAAATTCTTTTTCAGAAGGAGTAGTGTCCTATGTTATATGGAACAAATAATATCTTATTCTTAGGGAAAACTCATCTATGAATTTTAGCAATTATAACTACCTTTTGCAACAGACCTTCAATAAAGATTGAAAGCTCTCCTGGGGAAAAAAATGATGCTATCCATACACTGTGTCAACACAGTTGTTGCAATAGTCCCCTCTGTTCCTGGCTGTGAATTGGTGTTTCAAGCACATATTGTGTTTCCAGACATGCTGTGTATGCATTTCAGCCTCCTTGTCTCCCTGTCAGGAACTGTCTTTCTAAGAGCAGCTTTGCTATGCCACTCTTTCCTGCTTGTAATCAGTGATTTTAACAGATACAGAAGTTGTTCTGTTTGGTTTCTTCTTCATAATAGTAGTATGAAACTTCTAATGCTTCTTGATTGGATTTTTAGCATTTAAGTGGGATTTTTAAGGTTATTTTGGAGCAAGGTAAACATTGTGTCAGGAGCTGAAGTCACCGTGGCAGTACAAAACACACTTTGGAAACATCAATTTAGAACTTCTTAGTTGACAATTCTGTAACGTAATTAGCAGTTAGTGAAATTTTGCTGATACAAAGATGGGCATGGATGTTATCAGTAATTAATAAACTCACTGCTGTAAATAATGCTTGGCTTGCTCATCACAAACACTGTATCATCACTCATTAACTCCAAGAAACAATATTCAACACTTTTGAACAGTCTACTTTTTACTTTCTTTTGTTGGTCATGAAGGAATATGCAAATATATACACAGCTCAAAATTCTGATTTGATTAACACGTAACAAGCATTGTTATGTAGACTGGAATTAATTAAACAACACATTAACTTCGTGTGCATCCTGCATCTTGAAATCACTAATTCCTTCTTTGATGCTTCTAATATGAAGAAGTGGCATTCAAATATATATAAAGAGTCCTGATAATCTCCAGGCAATTTCCAGGTTGCCAATTAAAACTCATTCTGGTTCATCTATTCAAGGCATGGGGAAGGAGCAGGAGAGGAGGAGGGTGAGAGGAGGAGGAGGAGGCTCTACCAAAAATTGAGGCTGAAGTTTAGTTATTTCAGGCAGACATCTATTGTCTGCATGAAATTAAGTGCCTCTACTGTGGTCCTCTCACTGTTTCATGATGTATGGAAAGCATCAAATACATTGCTTGAACTTTTGAGATCCATGTGGAAAAAACCACCATAAAGGTAGACATAGATCTTTCAGATGAACACAGATCTCAGTGCTGCCTTCTGTGTAATCACTTCTTCACATTTAAATGAAGATGCTGCTTGTGCAGAAATGTTGTTTATGTCTTATGTAATTGGAATATCAATATTGCTTTCATGGTATTCTTTATGGCCAATAATGAACACAATGTTCATAAAAAAAATCCCCTACCTACAGGCACAATACTACCCGTTGTTACCCACCAAAAAACCTGTGAAGGCAATGCTCTGTAATCCAAAATGAGGGAAAAGCCAGACACTCTAGATAGCCTGTCTAATTAGTGCAGTAAGTGGTTAAGCACAGTAGGACTGGTCAGCAGTATAAATCTTTAGTATAGATGGAATGTTTTAGCAATATTATTTTAGCTACAGGCACAACTGAAGTTTTAAAGGGTCATCAAATCTTGTGTGTCTCTTTGTAGTCTGAGTGTAATTGGTTTCATTGATTGCCAGTACTATTACAAAATAAGTGGAGTGATGCTAATCAATTGTTTCACAGAACCAGAAGAATAAGCTCTGATAGTAAGTTCCTTGGAAGTTTTTGTTTAATTAAAAATTCAGTGAGATTGGAAGGAGAAAAAAATCATCATCAGTGCTGTAGGGTGCTTCTTACAGATTCGTAAGGCAATACAGCCACATGGAAAGCTTTCCTTGGGAGGCTCAAATGTTAGTATGTTCCTCCAGCACACCTCTATGTGATGATGATAAATTTAATTTTCATTCATACATGGCAAGATAAAAGTTCAAAAATAAAAAGGTGCAGATGCATACCTCTTAACTTGAAGTGATTAAACCCACAATATTATTTTTCTGGGTTAAAGTTACTGTTGGTTAGAGCAACTATTTTAGACCCTGAATTTTCTGCAGTATTTGGCTTCAGAAGATCTTGAAAAGGAGCGATGTCTAGAGGTTTTTTTGGTGATTCTTTTTAAAAAGGTCTTGCATGGGGATTCCAGTTTTGATTACGTACTAATACTTTCCTTGGACAGTACTTACCAAGTACTTATCTTCCTTCTAGTATTGTTTATGTAGCCTCCATTTTCTCAACTTTTATACTCCTCAGAATAATGGACAAATTTGGTACATGGAAGCTACCTGATTTGCTCATAGCCGTGTAACTGATGAGTGGAACAGGTTCTTAAACTCAGTTTACAAAATCCTTCTCTACTGTGAAAAGAACTGGGAGTTTGTTTTCTCTTTCAATTTCCCATTTCCTCAGGAGAGTTAGTCTAATGATACTGAAACCAGAATTGTGTAAGAATTCCAGTCTTTTAAGACTAAAAGTATGTAACAACTTCTATAAAACTGGGTCTAGAATATCTGAAAATATCAGAAATTCTTGGACTGCAATTTTTTTCTAATAATGCAAAAATAAGCTTTGGTTTCAATGCTGTGTTTCTTCATTCATTACTCTGGTGTTCTTGCTACATTAGTAATAATCTCTTGAATATTTAAAATATGTCCCCAATACGCTGATGACAGTGCCCTGTATAAATGTCTCTATAAATTGCAGATAGATATCTGTCACAGAAGAACTAATTTACAAAAGAATCTTCAGCAGCAGAATGAGTGAAATCTGAGGGAAAGAGCTACAAATCATTAATAACACAAGTATGTTAAATCTCCTCTAAGAGCTTAAATGGAAATTCTCTTGTTAGGCAAGAATGTAGTGTTTATTTAGCAAAGGAAAAGATGATACATACCTTGTTGGAAAGACTAATTTTTTAATAATTCAAGAGTAATTTAAATAATAGATTGACATGCAAAAATCTACATGTATTAGTGAAGATGACTGTTTTGTCTTAGTGCTAAAGAGCTGCAAGATTTCTTCCTCATGCATATATAATTTCTGGATTCTCCTCACTCAAGTGGTATCATAGGTGCCATGTGTGGATGATAATAAAAACTTTGTTGGTTTATCACTGAAGCAGTCATTGATTATTATTATTATTCAATTTTACAACAGTTAAAATGGTGCACTGAGATGTGCAGTTTATGCAAATTTTATCAGGATATTAGCAAGTCCTTCTGTATACCAACAGGAAATTCAACATATCTCACTCTTCCCTGGACTTCAGTGAACAGTAGTAGTGCACTAACACCATATGCATTCACCCAAAGCAAATAAAATTTAGGTAATCTGGTCAAACCGGAGCTGGCACAATGATGAACTCAGAAAAATTTCCTGTTAGATCTAGATGAGTTGCCACAGGTTACATGCTTTGTGATCAGAGGGAAGATTTTCACTTTTATAGTGTCCTTTACAAAGTCTGTGATGTTTCTGTTTTTGTCTTCTTAGGCATCTGTTTTTTTCTATTTGAGATTCATTGCGTGTATGAGAGAAATCTGCTGACCAGTCTGTAATTTTATTACACTAAGCTGAGAACAGTAGAAGCTGCACTGGGGAATGAGTAATCTTGCCCTGAAAACAAACAAACGTGTAACCTTATGCTTTTCCAAATATCTTTTGTTAACAGCAGCACTCCTTTCTGTTGCAGAATTATGAATGTCTTACTAAACCCATGATGTATGAAAAACCACGGTGTCTTAATCTCCAGAACGGGACTGGGTTTTTGCTTCCCTTTTATGTCCTAACTGGGAGAACTTGAGATATGCCCCTGTTATTCCTAGAGTGAACAATGCAAATCATGTGATCAGGTGCTTTACCTGTCCCAAGGTATTCCAATAAGTTCTGAAGGTATCTTGCCAACATTTAGCACTACCCTTTTGTAGTGATATTTATTCTTTGTGAAAAGGGAGAATAATGATGCACTTTTTTGTCCTGCTGAGATGTCTCCAGAGCAAAATCCAGGTTGGAGATTCTCAGACTCATGAAACTGCAAGGAACCTTTTAAATCATTGCTTTTCTCATTGATATATTTTTATAGAAGGCTTCTCTCATCGTTTTAAAAGTCAATGATTAAGAAATATGTTGATGACTTTAAAGTCATTGGAAGTTCATGGCTGTCAGAGGACTGTATCAAGACAGCATCTTACATTAAGAAGGAGAGAAAGACCTAAATTTGAATTAAATTACAGAACCCCAAGAGTAAACTAGAGGAGGATATAACAATATGAGCTGTTGTGAGATGGTGTTTAGTTGCTAGGTGCAGCCACATCATGTTGGTGTTATCTGTACAGTGCTGTTCTTCTAACATGACAATTATTAATATTCCCTGACTCCAGTAACAACAATTTAATTGACTTATGTATTGAGCAAATGGAAACAATCAAATTGAAATTGTTTGTGGCTTTATAGTAACAAAATCTGTGCTATTATCATCCTGTTTTTCTATACTCCCATTTACTAAAAGCACTACTGTTCCCATAGCTGACCATATCAGAGGATAGAGAAACAGTTACATTCTGCCATATCTTTGATTCAAAGTGAAGTATAGAATATTACTTTTATGTTAACTGTTAAATTGCTTGAATCATCATTGCTTGAAAGAAAAGGTGCTTGTCTGAAGGAGTAAGAAACCATGAAATTTATGTGCTCCCTCAGAATGCTTTTCTCCTTCATATTTGAAATATTTCCATTAGGGTATTGTATTTTTCATCTGAAGTATTACTCAACCTGAACCTGGCTGGTCATGATGAACTTTTCTGTAGTAGACATGGTCAGATTTGTTCTACTGTGTGTCACGGACGGGGTGGTATGATTAAATTATACCTGTCAGAGCTCCTAACAGCTAAGGGAAAAATCTCCTGGTTTTTATTTTGGAAAAATGTATATGATTCATAACTGCTGTGAAAATCAAGAAGCCATGAAGGCGGCCTTGAAGTCTTTAGATGACAGGCATATTTTTATTGCAGTATTATGCATGCTTTCCTACTCTATCATTTAAAACCCTTTGTGTAATAGATTTTCTATATTTAATGCAGGATTTTTTAAAAACACGAGGTTGTATAAAATAGTGATCTTTATGAATGAATCATATTCAAATGCAGAGAGGTGTTCCCAGTTTGGTTAAAAATTCAGAAGCCACTAGAAATGGTTTTTTAAGATATTGATCTGGATTACCAATCAATTTTTTAGTGACTCTTTTTCAGCATTTATTAATGTTTTTGCATTTTTAAAATATGAATAAAATCATAGAATAATTTAGCTTGGAGGAGACCTTTCAAATTACCAAGTTCAGCTGTACACCTACCACTGCCAAATGCACTAGAATTTGCCTTTAAGTGACACATCTACACAACGTTTAAATACCTCCAGGGATGAAGGCTCAACCACCTCCCTGGGCAGCCTGTTCCAGGGCTTGACAGTGCTTTTGGTGAAGAAATTTTCCCAAACAGCCGATCTAAACCTTTCCTGGTGCCACTTGAGGAAATTTCCTCTTGTAATATCACTTGTTACCTGGGAGAAGAGTTGTAACAACCTCATTACAACTTCCTTTGAGGTAGTTGTATAGAGAGTGAAGAGAGACTTGTGCTACAGACTTTTCACCAGCTCTGTTGCCTTTCTCTAGACACGCTCCAGCACCTCAAAGTCTTTCTTGTGGTGAGGGGCCCATGTAGGATTTAAAAATATAATATCTGCAGAGAGGGATTTGAGCAGTCTCTGCAAAAAGTCATGAACTACGAAAGCTGGGGAAAAATCCTTTTCAATCCTCATCACTGTGGATTCTTCCTGCCTTCTCCAGCAGAATGGAAGAGACTCCTTGCATGATGTTATCACATGTCCTGCCACAGTCAAAGAATCTACATCCTAATCTCATCAGACCTCTGCATAAAACCCATCGTGTTCCCCTCTTGCATGTGTATACTCTGTAACCCTTTGCATATGTATATCCAATACCCAACTGCCCCTGTAAAACCCCCCAGTTAAAGTGGGTTTTCCCCTATGATGTAAGTGCTAAGACCCCCAGCCTATAATGCTGCATGGGGTGGTTATGACCCAATGCAGAATTTGGCATTTCACCTTGTTGAACCTCATCCAACTGGCCTTGACCCAGCAATCCAGCCAGTCCAGATCCCTCTGCAGAGCCTTCAACAGATGAATTCTTCTGCCTGTGTCATCTGAAAATTTCCTCAGGGGGCACTAATGACCATCTGCAAATTGAATGTAATTCCATTCACCAGCACTGTCTGGGCCCAGCCTTCCTGTTGTTTGTAACCCAGCGAAGAGTACATGTGTCCACACCATGGGAAGCCAGTTTCTCCAGGACAATTCTGTGGAAAATGGTTTCTAAGTCTTTACTAAAGTCTAGGTAGACTACATTCATAACCCTTCATCCACTAAGTGGGTCACTCTGTCATAGGAAGAGATTAGGTTGGTCAATTTGCCAGACAGGAGGAGACTCTGAAATTTGAGTTAGGGAATTTGTAGAAAACATCTTTGAAATTTTAATGCTATTTGATACTGGGAGGGAGCCTTAGTAAGATTGGCGTTAGCTGCCCCAGACTTCCTTATGTCCTTTAATATCTTTCATTCAAAGCAACCTTTTCTTCTGCATTTTCTGTTTGAACTACTAGGAATGTGGGAAGCCAAATTCGGTTTTAGTGAGTGAAGCTTTGCAGACATTCCTGCAGCCACAGAGCAGCTTGGCAGAGGGATTTCCAGGGACTTCAGAGTGGCATGTGGGAGTTGGTGGGAAGCAGAGCTCAGAGTGGGCTGTGCAGCTTCTGCTGACCTCTGTACTTCTGCTAGCATCCGTGGCAGCTCAGTTAAAACTAACCTGGTGTCTGTTTGCCAAACTGTGGTCACTATGCTGGCTACGGTGGAGGCTTGTTCTGAAAACACAATGAAGCTTTTCTCTGTGGAAGCAATGAGATTTACACGCATTAGCTGTGTGGTTTGGCTCTGCTCTCCCACTTGACTGTGGAAACTGCTGTTTTATCCATTCGGCATTAATGCATCTGAATCTGAAATACTAGCCATGTGTCTGTGAACTAACAACGCAAGGCTTTAACCTGATAACTGGGCTGTACTTACTACTTGCTGCTTGGAGGACAAAATAGTGAATATGGCATCTGGCAGTTGGGGATTTGTTCAGAGACCTGAAAATGGGGGAAAAATGTGTTGGTTTTTATTATGTTATTTGTATTATTTTTCATAGCCTTTTAACTATCCAAATTTTTTCTTAGTTATTTCCTTGATGTTAACCATAAAGGAGGAAACCTTTGGTAGGACTGGGGGAAAATTCCTTCTGCTAGCCTCATAAATGTAAAGGTCTCTTTTGGTCTTCTGATCTTCAAACAGTGGAGAGGAAAATGTCACCTTTTTTTGGGAGCAGTAGGTGTAAAACATTCCAGCAGCACTGCTGCTGAACTAAATTGTAGAAACCTTGAACAGTATCAAGAAAAATGGTTAACTATGACAATGTACTCTGAGAGATGTTGATATAATTGTCAAAACATTTGAGGTATGCCCAACAGACATAATGACTAGTTCACACTGGTCACATTGGTCTTTGAATATTGCTCAGTTTAATGCAGTTTGGTGGAAATTTGTTTCCTCTAAATTAAAGAAATGATAGCACGTTGAGTTCAATGTAATTCTAGGTTGGAGGTACTTAATAATAACAAATAGAATGTACTACTGTTGCTTTTTTGTGAGCCTAGATAACGTCTTTTGATTTAGAAACAATTAGAAATATTTCTAATTGTGGCAACAGTGTCAACAATATACAGCATATTTTCTAGTTGTTAATTGATATGCATTATCATCAAACTGTACTTACTCAGATAGCCAAAGATAGTTTAAGTAGCCTCTAAATTTATGATCAGACTACTGCCCTGAGAATAAATACTGCTTGAAAACCTTGGCCCCTTTCACCTTAGTGAAGCAGAGCAGAGTGCTGGCAGCTGTAGTTAGTGCCACCCATATTCCCGTCAGGATTGTCAGCTCCTCTAGACTTGCTTTTCCTGGATTTGTTTGCTGCCTATGCCTTTGTGATCCCACCTTGCTACTTCCAGCTTAGTGCTGCTAAACCTCATGACTAAATAAAAGGTGTGGTTATACTATTAGGTCTTCCCCATGTGTGTCCTGTTGCTTTTGGTCTCAGGCTTGTGATGCTTGGATCCGAAAACTGATGATTAAAGCAACAGCTACCCATGTCTGGGGATTGTGTGAAACCCAATATAAACCAAAATGAGTGATATTAGTGGCATCTCTTGTTTTCATGTTGAAATTTTTGATATGGTTGTTTACTTTCTCTTTCTGTCCTCCAAAATAGTTTTATCCAAAACTGTCTCTTCTTTGTTTGTTTGGGAGCAGGAGGTGTGGATACTTTAGACTTCAGACCTTTGCTCTTGAAGTCAAATGCACATAATAAAAATTATTTAAATTAATTTGTGAAATTTCAAGTCTTGTGAAATATCTACATTTATATGAGTAGTCCTGTGCAACAGTTTATGTCATGAAATTAAGTACAACATGTAGCAATTTTGTCAGTAGTATTTGTAGAACAACATAAAGAGCTTCTAAGAAAGGAAGTGAAGAATAATTAAGTCTTTTATCTTCTATATTTAACTGAGTTAAAATTAAATGCATTTATTGAGGGATTGTAATTTAATATTTATCTATATTGTGCCTACCATAGTGTGGCCGTGCTTTTTGACAGTAGTTAAACACAGGTTCTTAATTATAAAGGATCTATAAAAGCATGTAGGTTGACACAGTTATTTTGCTTCTCTGTCAAAAATAGTCAAGAATTATCTGGACTGTGGTAATTGTTTACAAAACAAAAGTGCATGTTAAGCACTTGAAGGTTACAAAACATTTTAACAAGGAATTTGGAGTGATATATGGGATAAACTAGCATTTAAATGTTTCTAGATAATGACATTTGCTCAACAACAACTTAAGTGCTTGGGGAAAAATGAGCAGGGATCCTTTTAATTTCTTAAAAATTTGCTTTTTACAATGGGAGAGCAGTTTTATACTTGTAGTTTTCTCTGTATTTTTCTTAATGAGTTGCACTTCAGTAGCCAATGATTTACATACAATGTGATAGATGAAGTCTAGTGATATGAAGAATGTGCAGTTACTCTAATCGGTTTGTGGAGGAAAGTCTGCCCACAGCCTGAATGGCAGGTTTTACTTTGTTTACAGCAGAGAGGTGGTGGTGCTTGTTTAGTTCTGTGCCATTCATATCTTGGTCAATTTGTTCAGCCAGCAGCAAAGCAGCATGTTTCAACCTGGAGGAAGGATCTGAGTGCGGAAGTGGAAACCAGATCCTTTCCTGATACACCATTTTACCTTCTCTGGTATATGGAATGACAAGGTTCAGATAATACATCTTGTGCAAAAGCTTGGGGTTACACACCTCTGCCTGAGGACTCTTACACAGTTGCAGAGGCTGTAGAAGGCATTCTGTGGCAGATGGTAACTGGGCCAGCTGCTGCATTTACTGCTGTTTCCACTGCACGTCTGTTTTGAATGAAAGACACTCTTATTTTTGCTGCCTTTTCACTAATCACCCTCTAAAATATTTGTGGATGGTTAGGGTTGATTTTGTATACAAATACAATCATCCATAATTCCTGGGTGCATTGGAATGTGCAGTCATCCTTTCCTTTGCAAGGCAACAAAAGGTGAGAGGGGCTGTGGTGTATAGCCAGAGCCAGCAGTCCTCTGCTTTGTTTGTCTCTAAACTCAGCGCCAGGCATAAAACGGCATAAAAGAAGTTAGATAAAGTAGGATATTAGCCAAATATTAGGCAACAAGGTGATGCTGCTGTATAAAGGTAACTGGGAACCCTGGATGGGTAAGCAGCTTGTTAGACTGTGTACATCTTGACTCCTGTAAAGCCTCAGTAAGGGTGGTGTGTAAGTTTGTGCTGACTGTAGGATTACCGTGATAGCTGTGACACTAGTTTTGTTAATTCCTCAGAACCACAGAATCGCAGAATACTCTGAGTTGGAAGGGACCTACAAGGATCATCGAGTCCAAAGGCCCCTACAGGGATTGAACTCTCAAAATGGGCACCAGGCTCCAACCAACTGAGCCAATTCTCAACCAGAATGGACAATATTTTAATGAAAAGCTTAGCATAGGGATTATATATTGGGCAATATTTGCAAGAGATGCATTAATGATAAAATACTGCTTTGAGGAGAAAAAGGTATTGGTAGGTTACTTTTAATATTGACACACTACCTGAAGGCCAACAGCAATGAGTATGTTTGGGGGAAGATATTTTTTCTTGGCAGAGTTAGTTTGTTTTAACCTCTATATTATTCTTCATGTCTTCTGCTTTTCTCTCTTGCCTGAAGCATTTTTTCCCTCCATCTTCTCTTACTTCCTCCAGCCTTGACAGTGCTATGATTTTGTTCCATGTATGCATTTGGTGAAATGCTATTTGGTTTATTTTTTTTAATTTAAACATACCTGATCACCAGTTCTGAGGGACTTAGCACTATTAGTACTTACCTAAGTTGTTGAGGTCCATAATCAGATTTCAGAATTTTTTTCCATCTGTCATGCCTGCAAAAAGATCCTGCAAAGATTTTATTAGGTGTGCTTAAGGAAGATGATGACACAGAATACTGTTGCATTTCCTGTTAAAATATTCGGTTTTCAGTAGCATATCTGTGACAGCACAAATATCAGCATGGAAATATTTCTTTCAATATAGGTCCAGCTGCAGACCTATATACCCTTTTCAAGGACGACTTTGTGTTCCTCTACAACCATTGCAGAAGTGTATGGATGACTCTATTATGTTCTTTCAGAGCCTTTTTTGCCTTGTGCTTTAGTTATTTCTGAGAGATTACATAAAAGGAGATTTTTATCTACAGTAAAATGTAAATGTAATCAATTCTGAGTGAAGAACATTTTAAGTTGACTTCTGAATCCTGTTCAGTAAGTCCAGTTCTTGCAGCATGATACTGTTCTCCCTGCTGATCTGAAAAATATTCAAGGCAGCTGGCCTGTTGCTGTGAATATTATTTCTTGGAAAGGAGAGAGTAGTGAAAGGACACAGATCATTTACTCTTAAATCTGTGTTCAAGCAGAAGCAAGAAGTTAGTCCCTCTGGATTTCTATTGGTGCAAGGGGAGGAAAGAGACTGCTAACCTGAGACACAGTCATTGAAGGAGATGATTCACAAGCAAAGAGAGGCTCAACATTTCTAGGAGGCTGTCGTGGTTTGAGAGAATTTGGAGGTGCAGAGACCTCAAATAGAAGTCTCCTTCCTCTGATTCAATATCCCTGCTTCTCTCCAATACAGAGAGAGAGAGAGAGAGATATCACATATGTCCAAATGTAAGTGAAAAAAACCCACAAAACTCTTTATCAAGAAGAATGCTAAACAATACTGATAAGACTGGATTGAGCTAACCAGAAAAATTCCCAAGCTCCCACCCACCAGACCAAAATGAGATGGCAGCTGGCCTCCCCCCCCCCCCCCCATTAAAACCTGGCAGGAATGGTTTGGAGGGTCGGTGCTGGAGTGAGGCTACAGTGCTGGCACAGGCAATTGGAGCAGGGCTGTGACTGGAAGGACCCACAAGACACTCGCTGGGTCCAGTGATGAGACCTGGTCACTGTAACTCTGATGGTGGTTGTACTCCTGATCCACTGAGGTGGTGGTGGTGGTGGTGGTGGTGGTGGTGGTGGTGGTGGTGGTGGTGGTAGGGGCCTGGCTGGTACAAGTCCCATGGAGTGAGGGAAGGAGACTCTTGACCAACTGAGTGAAGTCCAAGTGTGGTCTTTTATTGGGCTCAGGGTGGGTGGGAACACCTCTGGTACCTCCCCTGGGGCAAGGAGTTCTTCACTGGATGATTAATACTGGATCACAGGACATTTCAAGAGTCTTTGACACCTTCTAAGCACAGGTGGATCCATTATGGCCATCAGCAGAGACAAATATCTTCAGGCCATGTGAGTGAGTTGTCCTGATGTCTCCCCAGGGGAGTTATCACAGCTGAGTCATTTGTGTAAGGACAAAGAAACAGCACCCAGCTCGTAGCCTGAGGTGGCAGGTGTGCACGCCCTCTGAGTGGACCTCTGAGTCATCCGCCTTCCAGTCTTTTCACACTGGTGGATACATCCTTCTCCTAGGTGAGTACCACCCTTATCTTAAGTCCCTTTCCACAGTCTAAATTAGTAGGCATATTTGGAGAAAAGAGAAAAGAAAAGGTGGATACCAGAGTCTTTGTGCAACCCAGGACAGAGATGCAGACAAATCTGCAGATGCAGATTTGCAGAGATGCAAAATGCAGGTGGACATAGGGTGATTTGAATGGGGCATGCAACACAAGCAGTAACAGGACAATAGTCCAAAGAGCGGTAAGTGTGTCTCCATTCTCCGGGTCACTCTCCACCATCCTAAAGAAGCTGCTTTGTTTCTTGAAGGTAAATGTGGCAGTGAATATAAATGAGAAACTCTTGGGATGATGGACAACAGAGAATCCTTTATTAATGGCTGAACAAGGTCTTGTATTTGAAAAAGGCACGGTAACAAAACACGGGGGGACCAGCACAGTCCTGTCCTCCCGGGCCACTTCTAATTGGTCAACTTTTCGTGGGCTTCCATCAGAACTTCAACTCCCAGCATACACCATGACCATTATGCAACAAGCATCCCGTATTAACTCGCTCGTAACCCCACAGCAAAGACAAGGATTATTTTGGTGAGCAAGGTGGGATGATAGAGACTGTTTCACACCTGAGGTGCCCTCAGGGTATTACTTATGGTCACACATGAGTCACAACCACCCCATGAAGGTTGACTGGCTGTGTGTGTACCTCTGTGTTCAGCTGTGCACATTTGGATCTCATCTGTGGTCTGAGTTACACTGTCTTCCACTATGCAAACTGTGTTTCTGTGATTCTGTTACACAAATAAATTGTTCTGACACTTTGAAAGAGTGATGAGCTATTTTCCTGTCCTTGATTATCTCTGCAGGAGGAAAGTAGAAAGCCAGAACACTCCAATTACATCAATTTTAGAGCATCTCAATGTGTCTGAGTTACTAGCTACTGTTTTAACTCCCTTGCAGGACGTGTATACTGTATTCTGAGTTTTCAAACTCACAGGCTTATGATGTTTCTGTCTCTAACACAAGCATCGTTATTCTTAACCCACTTTGGTGAAACTTTGTACTTACATACACGCCAGGTAAGCTCATTATCACCAGGCATCTCTGCAGTGCTCCCTGGCAAAACCTTTGAATTCTAGCTTCCTTGGCTGTGGGCAGCACTGGCAGTCAGAGCTCCTCAGGAACTTTTTGACTTCCCTAGCCCTTTCATTAATCATTTATTTTTCTCCTTATTCATATCCATTTTTTTTAGGCAGTATTATTTTGGTTTAAGATTAATTTGAAAGGTGTGATTTAGCTGAAAACAATTGTGAGAAAGAAGGAGGCCATGACTCCAAAAACTGCTTGTGTTGCCAAGTGCAGTGTTTAGTTTGGCTTTCTTTCCTTACTAATTATCAATTTGATGATGGATCTCAGAACTTTTTGTTATGTTTCATTCTTCCTTTTTATCATAGTTTGCAAGCCGAAGTAGGTGACAGAATATTTGCCTTCTCTTTACAAAGTTTCATCTTTTTTAAAGCTGTTACATTTAATTAAAAAAAAAAAAATCAATGTGTTCTGACTTAAAGCTGTACTCATAAACAAGAGTTTGGTTAAAACTATCAAACTATCTGGCTGTTGATATGAAAAATGTCTATATCCTGTTTAGAGGTGAAACAAAATATTTCCTTTACCTGTATTTTAAACATTATAAATAGCTGTGGTACAACTTTGTGAAAGCGGAAGTGAGTAATCTTGTCTGTATCTGCTCTCTCCCTCCTCTGTAATTTTTGGAAAGCTGCATTAGGATGGGATTTTGGGTCTCCAAAAGACAGGAAATAATACCAATAAAAAAATGGCAATAGGAACAACAAACTTTCTGGACTCTATGCTGCCTGTTCCGTAAATATCTGACTTTCTAGATGGCTGGCAAAACAGCCTGTGATGTCTTCCAGGTCAGTTAAGAGAAATCTCAATTGTAACTCTGCAAACCCATTCAGCATTTCAGAACCAATATTGCTGTTCTTTAACATGGTATCGGGCAAGAGATCTTGTTTTGATGTAGTGTGATAAATCTACTCACAGAAATTTAGTACTCTACTTGAAAATACTAGCATATTTGTTTTCTCACATTCCAGGGGAAACATAGACCTATATCTGTTTCAAATATTTTTTGAGAAAGTTCTTTCTATTTTTATGGTAGCTTGTAATGATTAACATCTTATGCATGGATACTTTTATGCCAGTAAACGAAGGGATAATATGGCTATATAAGACTATGTCAGCTGCTGATAAAAGCTGCAGCTTGGGGTGTGAAGCGTTTTTCCAAAGCTGGCGTCTGACCTTGATTTGTGGTCATAGCTGAAGTGTTTAATCTCCCTGAACTTCATGACCCCTCAGTCATTCAGCATTAGGCAATATTTTGTAGCACTGAAACATTTTCCTGTAATCCTCTAGGTTTAATTTATTAATTTTCTTCCTTCCACTTAGAAGAATATTGATCAATGGCATTTATTTACCAACAGGATAGACACATCTAGATTTCTGAAGATTTACAAATGCTGTAATTGTTCCCATTTCTAGGGCATTCAGTGTTGTCATCGATCAGTAACACTAATGCCTTTTTCAATGTAGTCATTTTTACATGATAAACCTCACTGGAGCCTCTCAACAGTGAAAATATATTTTTCATATTGCTCTGCATCCAACTTGTATTGAAAGCAGAGGATGATACTGTCTGCAGAAACTCCAAATGTTTCACAGAGAATAAGAAGTATCTTTCATTTTAAGTTGAAGAAACTGAATGAAAGAAGTCCAGCATGGAGACCAACCATAGGAGGAAAGTCCACATTCTTGACAAACCTGTGTAATTTCCAACCATCACTTCTAATGTTAACTTCCTCTTTTTTGTTAACCACCACAGAGAGAAACAATGTCCTGACTTTTCATTGCTGGACTTTAGATTCACCGTTTAATTTCCTGTCTACTAGAGATTTTTATAAGTATTCTTCTGTAAGGAGATAGTGATTTAATTTATATTTGTTTGGTCAAATTTCTTTTCTAGGTGGTCTGAACTTTTAGCAGCTGCTAGTGTTTACTGAAATTAGAGCTGAGTCTTTTTCAACAGAAACTTTTACCATATGTACAATTTCAACAATGTTGTTTTGGTCAATAAAACCTCCAAACAATTCTTTAAAATAATAAACATTTTTATTAGTGAAGAATTTTAATATTTTAAAGTTTTTGTTTTGAAATTACTTTAAAAAGTTGGACCACAGCTTATTTCATGTATCTAAAGTGAATTTTTAGTATACAAGAACGCATTTGTTTGCAAACCTCTTCTTGTTACCACAAGATGTCTCTGTCCTTGCATTCCCTATAAATAATCATACTGTGTTATTAAGTCACATACATAAGAGAGGAAATTCAGTGGAACTTAAAAGATATTGTAAAACAGAAACAATCTTCAGGTTTTAATTTTCACTCAATCAATTCTGAGCTATAAATTAGGAGATATTCAGAGTGTTACTCCCTGAAATTATTATCTAACTGTCTGGGAACCTTAAACATAGTCTCTCCTTAGATTTAGAAGGTTGTAGATTGGTGTAGTGGTTTGAACCAGGTTTTCCCCCTGAAACTAAGAAAGTGGTAACCCCCAGGGGGTGGTGACCCTTGGGGCTTGACCAATCAGTGCTCCTGCAAAATATAAACATATTTCTGGAGACCGGAAAAGAAGCAGTGGTACTTGTTGTGAGAAGAAGAGGTGGCCATGTTGTGGTGAGCCACGAGGAGAAGGGGCTCCGGCCCCTTGGGGGCCTTTGCCCCCCCCAGCCCCGGTTGGGGGCTGCAGGGACTCGGAACAGTGTCAGACTGGACTGAGTGCCTGTGGCTAGGAACTGGGAGAGTTTCTCCCCTGTAAGTAGAAGTAAGAGACGCTGGGAGCAGTGACGGAGCAGCAGCAGAACAGCAGTGTCCGAAGAGCAGTGGCAAAGAGCCAACTGATAAGAACCAAGAGAAGCAGCAGATGCTGGTATGCAACTGAAGCAGACAGAGAGCTGTCTGAGGAAACTAAAAGAGCCAGCAGCAGAAAGCAAGACAAGAGACCCGAGCTAGCAGCAGGAAGAGAGTTTCGGAGGGTAAGAACTGGACAAACCAAAACCCCCAAACTCGCTAGAGACCCCTCCGAGAAAGAAGAGGGGGTGGTGGACTGAGTGGAGTCCTAAAGTGCAGTATGCACTACAGAGAGGAGCTAAGAAGCTCCGGCCTCCTGAGAGCTCAGCCAGGATGGCCAAAGGAATGTGTGTGGAGGGGGTGACCTTGGGCTTTCCCCCCCCTCCTTGCTGCAGCTTCAGAGAAGCTGGCAGCCATCTTTGAGTCAGAGCATGGGAGCTCTGCACAGGGGCTTGATTTCCCCTGAAGATACCAGACTGTCACGAAGACCCCTGTGCTTCGTGATATGACCGTGGTGGAACGACCTTGTCTGGGGTTACGTAGTCCACGGAAAGACCCCCGTTTGAAGACGGAGGGCCGAGGGGCTTGGAGACCCCCTCGTGTGTGCTGGCAGAGAGCCAGCAACTGCTTCTGCTGCCTGGAAGAGAAGAAGAGAGCCTGCTGCCTAGAGAGAGCCTGCTGCTGACAGACTGGAAGGGGTCTTTTCTTCTTCTTCTCTCCTGGACTTTTATTTGGAGGGAGAAGAGATTGGGCCCATTGTAAACATTATTGTCATGGTAGAGATAGATATAGAGTTAAGATTGTATGCAATGTATTATAGTATTTATTTATGTGTATAGTCTTTGCAATATATTCCTTCCCCCATATTGAGTCTCGTGTTTTTGTCTGGAAAACCCATCTCACATGGGGTTGAGATGTGGGTGGGGGGCTAGGAATCAGAATTGGATTTTGGGCCTGCTCAAACCATGACAATTGGTTTTGTTTTAGTCTGCACTTTTATAAGGGGTATTTCTAGATCTATGCTGCAATGATAGTCTTTTATTCAAATAAACTGAAATAAAGTAATCGGAATGAGTAAATAGGAAACAAGATTGAAGACATTAGAGACAAAAAAGTGTTTAAAACAACAGCAAAAACCAATGGGACAAAGAGAGAAAAACTGCTAAATTGCGTGATCAAATTCTGAGGAGCACTCTGGAGAAAAAGTGTGATTGCTTTAGTTATCTCATAACATGAACTCTGTCTCTCTCCTATAGCAAAGCCTTAAAATCCATGGACACAGTATCCATTTGTTTTCTCTCTCTTTTCCCTTCCCTCTCAATTATCATTTTTCATGACATGCTCCTTCTCTGTCAGCTGGGACAAATACACTGTAATTAATGCTCTCTGTGGGGCTGTGCTTGGAAGAATATAATTTGGAGTGAAGGGGAAGGTACAGGAGCTCCCACCATCCACAGTTAGGGAAGGCAACTTTGCATCACTGCCTGCTTTCCATTGACTGCTATTCCTGGGCATAACGGATTTACAATTCAATAGCTTTAGTTTTATGAGGCTTAGTTTAACAATACTATATAACAATTTGTGAAGTTTAAGAGATCTGTGTATTGAAAGCTCTCTTTAAGTGGATCAAATATGCTTCCTAAGCTACATAAAATAGCTTTACAGCCATTGAAGAAAAATAAAGCTAAGTGTCTGACTATGGTTTTTTTGAATGCCAATGCTGTTGGGAAAAAACCCTCACCTTTCTACTACTTTCATCTGTTAGGAGAACTACCTAAAGCCACATGAAAGAAAAGAAGTGTCTTCCAACTTTACCTCTGGCTCCATTCCAAGTCCTAGATTTGTCACTCAAGTCCTAGGGCGAGAAGTGCTTCTCAACATCTGGCCTTTTAGACTTCTGTGCAGAGGGGGAAGGATGCAGCTCTGAGCTTAAATGCTGCAGCAATCAGGTTTCCTTTGTATAATACGTGAGGTCTGGAATATGTTAAGAGTGTTCAAGAGTTCTCAGAATATGGGTTTTCCTCTCTATGCTAATCAGACATTCAGAAAAAAAAAAAGCCACTTTCTCAGAATTTGATACAACTGTTTAAAACCTTAGCAAATACCATGGTATGTGTATACTCTAAATGTCAGCCATTTTTTTTTCTGAGGAGATTGGATTTTTGCAGGAGAGAGCGAAGAATATCAATCAACTGTAGCCTAGTGACCCTTTACTCATTGAGCTTAGTAGCAGATGTGTGTGTAGCTTTTAATCAATGGTTTTGGGAAGAACCGCTTTGAACCATGGAAAGTATTTTAGGGGAGCAAAGCCTCCATCATTTTGCTTTTTTTAATTTGGCTTCATTGACTTCTAAATGGAACTTGATCTCCTGCCAGATATTTGTTTATTGGTTCTTGGGGGACTTCATAATTTACTGCAATCAGTTTCTTGTAAAGGATTGAAGCTTTCTTTAGTTTTTGCCTTTTGTTCACCTTCTCCACCTCTAATCTCTGCCACTGTCTGGTTTGTCTTTAAAAATCATATCCTTGGCCAATCTGAGCAATCTTTCTATATTGATTCTCTACCTTGTCTTGCCGGTAGTGCTTCTCAATATTCTCACTCATTTAAATAACTTCATCAGCACTGATTTATTAGTTTTAGTGGTAAATGATAGTTGATAACCCATCAACTAAGAAGTCAGGAAAAAATCTGTTTATGCTGTGCTGCTCATCAAAATATTGTCCTCTAAAGCCCTAGAAGAGCTTTGAAGATCCTCAATCTAAGCAACTGCAAGCGTGATGGCTGAAGCTGGACAAAAGAAATCTGACTCATAACTGCTTTTTTTCTGCCAGATTTCTCTTTTCAACTCCTGAGACCGAGCAGTGCCTGATGTATTTTGTATGCGAACTTTCATCGAGGGAGAGCTGGTTTAAGCTATCTTTTCGCTTAACTGCTTGACCAACACCAGATGCCTGTAATAATTCTCTTGCACTCCAAGCTTATGATGTAAATTTAAACCCATTTAAAAGCATATAAAAGGAACCATTATTCTGTCAAACTTTCTTTAAGAATCAATGAAGATATGTGCCAGGCAGGAAAGACTCATTCATGCTTTGTTCCAATCTGGAAATGCATATTGTTAAATAGCTGTTCTTTTAATTTGAACTCCATGTGTTTTATTCTGCTTTCAGTATTTTGGTCAATTTGCTGATGCCAGATTCTGTCCAGCCAGAGCAGCAGAAGGGTGTGCCAAGCAGAATATTAGCAGCCTCAGGAGTTTCAGTCACCTCTGCTCCTTCTTACTTGCTATCAGAGAAACCTGCAACTGACACATTTTCCCCTCATTTCAAAGTCTTTGCTCACTGCATCTTGCCAGTCTAGAAACTATCACCTTCAAGTGCTCACTCTGATTGTTCTTCTTTTCAGGGGTTCATAACCACAGAAGAGAAAATAAGAAACAAAGAAAAAAAAAAGAGACTACAATATGCCACATTGCAATTTTAATGAACCTTTTTCTAGAGGCAAAATCTTTGGAGTTTGTGCTTTAAGATGAGCAAGAACTGCAAATAGAATGAAACACATTTATTATGTGAAAGCCCGTATTGTTGTGTTTGTCTGTAAGAAAATTTAAGTGGGAGATGTATTTTGTCAGGCCTGCATGTAACATCCTTGAGAAAAGCTTATGTGAAAATGTCTTGAAATAAATAGCTGTTTTCTTAGCATATTCTTCCACTTTTTGGGGGATCCTAAATGTTAACATATTGAAAACTCAAAGCTACCCACACTGACTTGTAAATTTACAGCCTGTAAGGCCTTGGAAAATGTGATCATCTAGTCTGAACAGTAGTAGACTAACATATTTTCTGAATTAGAAATTAAATATTAGAGGAAAAGACATCATCCTAAGTTAAAAAGGTCAGTCAGGGAGGTTCTATTATGATCTGTAACACAGTTTTGCACAGTGTGATCTGACTTTAAACAGCTTCCATCCCCTTGATAATGTTATGTTTATATTACTAATGTTATGTGGAGAGTATGTAAGTTTTGTTAGGTACTTACAACGTTTCACCCTTCTGTTTGAGAAGTAAAGGAGACTGAAATACTGTGATTTCTCATAAAGCTTGCTTTACAACTTAATTATTTTTGCTGGACTTTTCAATTTCCCTTTGATTTACCAATTTTCCTCCTAAAGTATTGACACCAACTTTGAACAAAAATATAGAGTGCTTGTAGTGGGTGATTGAAGCCCTCAGGACCTCTCTGTTTACCCAATCAGGAAGACCAGTTGTCCTCTTGACCTAGGAACTGGTGCTCAGCTTTTTACTAGCTGTGATTCCTAAGTCCTATTTGGAGTTGCAACTTCCCAGCACAGTGCCCCGTTGTACAAATATTTACTGCACTCTCATATTACTTCAGTTTGGGCCAGCATAAAATACAGACTGTAGCTGCTCTGTGGCAGCAAAAAGCCAGTCTGTGATTTCATGCAATCCGAAGTGAAGCATTCCTACAGAACAGTGTTTTCTCTGTAATGTTATGAGCTGTCATTCATTTTTTCATCTATTTAATTTCTATTATTGTATTTTGTAGCCTTCTAGTTTTTAATTTGTATTTTTTTTAGTGTTATGTTCAGTGATATTATAATCAGTATTATTATGTTCAGTATTATAATCAGACTATAAAGGTCTGATTATAGTACATTGATTACTTTGTGGTAGGTTGACCTTGACTGGCTGTCAGTGCCCACCAAGCCACTCTATCACTCCCCCCTCATCAACAGCACAGGGGAGAAAAATATGACAAAAAGCTCGTGGGTCAAGATAGAAACAGGGAGGTCACTTACCAATTCCTGTCACAGTCAAAACGAACTCACCTTGGGGAAATTAATCTATTGCCAGTCAAAATCAGAACAGAATAATGGACAAATCTAAAAACCACCTTGACTGCCACTCACCCTCCCCTTCCAAATCTTCTACCTCCTCCCCCACTGAGCGGTACTGAGGGGTGGGGAATGGGGCTTGCAGTCAGTTCATCACTCATGTCGCAGCTGCTCCTTCCTGCTGGTGTTCTTCCACTGCTCCAATGGGGGTGGAGGCCTTCAGGAATAGGCTATTCCAACATGGGTCCCACATGGGGTCACAGGTCTTGGCACCACAACTTCTCCTTCATGGACACGGGTCCACAGGTGCTACCAGGACCCTGCTCCAGTGTGGGACTCCATGGGCTGCAGGGGAATCTCTGCTCAGGTGCCTGAAGCACTTCCTACCCTTCTTTCTTTACTGACCTTGGTGTCTGCAGGTCTGTTTCTCATACTTGTTTTTCTCACTCTTCTCTCCCAGCTCCTGCTGTGTAGGTATTTTTACCCTGTTCTTAAATATGTTACTACACATATGCTTCCACTATTGCTGATGGGCTCAGCTTTAACCAGTGGCACCAGCTTCTGGCATGTTCCCATGGAAGCCACCTTTGCAGCCCCCTGTTATGGGAACCTTGCAACAAAAACCCAAGACATACCTATTATATACTTATTGCTGGTGGATAAGAGACTGGACATGAGCTGGCAATGTGCCAGCTTGCAGGCCAGAAAGCCAAACGTGTCCTCGTCTGCATCAAAAGCAGTGTGGCCAGCAGGGCAAGAGATGGGATTCTCCCCCTCTACTCCCTTCTGATGAGACCCCACCTGGAGTACTGCACCCAGCTCTGGGGTCCTCCGCATAAGAAGGATATGGACCTACTGGAATAAGTCCATAGGAGGGCCATCAAGATAATTAGGGGGATGGAGCACCTCTCGTATGAGGAAGGGCTGAGAGAATTGGTTTTGTTGAGCCTGGAATAAAGAAGGCTTCAGGGTAACCTAATTGTGGCATTCCAGTACCTGAGGGGAACCTACAGGAAAGATGGAGAGCATTTACAAGAGCATGTGGTGACAGGACAAGGGGGAATGGATTCAAACTAAAAGAGCAGATTTGGATTCGTTGTTAGGAGGAAGTTCTTTGCTTTGAGGGTGGTGAGGCCCTGGAACTACCTGCCCAGAGAAGCTGTGGATGCCCCATCCCTGGAAGTGTTCAAGGCTTATGGGGCGATCAAGCATATGGGACTCTAAGCAACCTGGTCTAGCGAGAGGTGGCCCTAGGGGTTGGAACTAGGTAATCTTTCCAACTCAAACCATTCTTTGATTCTACAATTACATCAGTTGTATATGTAATATTATAAGTCAAGATGTGTTTGTAGTTGTAGGGGGTTTTTTTTGCCCTTTGATTAAATAATGTCCAGGTTAGTGAATCCATTATTTTGAGTTCAGTGACATTTCTCAGCTCCTTAAAGTACAGTGTGCTCTCAGACTTTGAGGAGTACAGCTGTATGCAGAACATTTGAGTCCCTACAATGAGATACAAAAAAAGACAATGTCATATTTTTGAGATTTTTCCTCCTCTCTCTTGGCTTCAGAGCTACTTGGCAGCCCCAGTTTCTTAAGCCATTTTACTGTTGTTTATGCATCTTCAGTCACAGATGCTTTGAATTATCACACTATCATTTTTACAGCCCTCCATTTTCCACACATTTTATCTGAGCCCTGTGAAGGATGCTCAAACCACTATGATCGATTTGTACCAAGGGCACAGAAAGTTATAATATTGTAACAGGGCTAACCCTTAATGGGATACTGTTTGCATTTGTTTGAAAGAGCAATTTGTTCCTTTTACTCCCTGTTAACATTATACTGTGAATTCCTTTGATCATTTGCTGCTTTCACTCTGGAATCCATTTCCATTTTCTAAATATGGCTTTTACTATCAGTCCATTTTCCTAACCCTCTTTCAAGAGATATTTAATGTTATATTTAGTGTACAAAATCAAAGTAGAATTTCATCTTTAGGTGTTGTGTCTTTCTCTCACCTTTGTTGGAACTTGTTTCTGGTAGATTTTAATTATTGCATGATGTTTATGGTATAATGTTCATTGTATGATGACATGGGAAAACATTAGAAATATGTGTTCTATACAAAAGAACTAATAAAACCTATACACAGTTCCAAGAAATGGTTGTGGGTTTCTTCTTGCTGGTATTTCAATATTGGCCTTAAACCAGCTGTAAATTAGAGAAGTAACAACATTGACTTGTATTATTGCAGAACTATTCTGAGTTTAGTTTAATGGCACAGTCAGTTCCTTTTACTAATTTAGTTCAGTTTTGGTTGTGTTGCAATGCACAACAGTATGCAAAACTTTGTCACTGCATTTTGGTATAAGGGTGCTACAGGCTACAATTCTATGCTTATCAATACTATGTTTGTGCATTAGTAGATCATCTTATTTCACTATCGGGTTTATATCAACCCTAAACCCATGACAGCATTCCTGTAAGTTATGCAAAAATTCAAGTAACACCATGATGTTTGTGGGAGAGGCAATATGTGCTGGAAGAAAGTACTTGTCAAGCAATCATTTTGTCAAAACTCTTTCAAAATGTTCTGAACAAGCTTGAATAAAGTGAGATCACACTGATTGAGTGGGACTTAATTTGGTCTACTTAGGTCAGTGGTTTAAGCCTTTTTTTTGTGCAATAACAGCCTTGTTAAAACATGCCAACATGATCAGAAGGGATCATCTGCTCTAGTTTTAGAAATGGTCATAGCTTGTAGAAAATGAAACTGACATTTCTATGACTATTTTTTTCATATAGTGAAGAGCTAACTGCTTAGGCTTCTTTGGGCCTTTTAACAGGACTAATCAGTAGTTTTTTCAAAAGAGGACATACTGACCAGGAGGAGGCTGTTTGTATCATATCACTGTCATTTTCTGGAAAAGTATATGCTGTATTGGGGGAGAAAGATGGTTGGAAATCAACAGCAGGGTGTAGGAGATCCTAGCGAAGCAAAGACACAGGCAAGAGGGAGAGAAAAGTAAAGGAGTAATTTTGGGGCTTACTGGAGCAATGACTGCATGTTGAAAGGGTAGGCTAACAAAAAAAGACTTTGTTGAGAAGTTGGAGGGGATTTGAGCAAGGAGTCTGGCAGGAGAGATTAGAAATAGACCACAAAGAGCAAGTGCCATGGGGTAAATTGGTTGCAGTTTACGGAGTTCAGATCAAGCTGTATAGCCTGTAAATGTCCATGCTCTTTTCCCTGTTAGAAATGCTGGGCACAGAAAGTCACGGTAAGGAAGGACAAAAGTACACAAAACAACCCTACTCTTTTGTTGAGGAGTAAGATGTATTTCACTTTGCAGGAGAAAAAAATGGAAATTAAGTATGTCAGTGCATTTGTTTACTTGGCAGTAATTCTTTGTATCATGGCAGAAATGCAATTTGCAGAACATTTTGAAATTTCTAGTAACAAAATGCAACCCATTGATGTAATGTTTTGTACTGCAATAAACTTATGTAAGGAAAGCCTGACTTAAATCTTGAATTGCTCTGAGCACTTGAAAATTTGCAAAATATTTTCCAAAGGGTATGTCAAATTCCTAAAAGATTCTGCATCAGAGTTATAGTGTGATACCCCAACCTGATTTTTTCCCCCCACTTTTACTTTGTTTGGGTACCATTGCACTCTTTTCTGTAATGGAATAATTTAATACTTTGAATTTGTGAAAACGTGAAAACTCACATCCTCTTATTTCTGCTTTGTCAGTTCTGGACATCTCTTGCAGACTGTCACTGCTCTCTGAAGAGGTTGCCCTTTCTTCATTGGCACTTTAGTCTGTGTTCTTCACACCATTACTTCTGGTTTATGGACATTAAGGAGTTAGGAAAGTGCTTGGCAGCTGTTGCTTTCTATGACTTGACCTTCATTTTGTTCCAGAGGGGGTCTTAAAAGTGATGAGGAGAGGAAGCTTTTTAAAATCTGATCTGACACACAGCCTGGAAGATGTGGTCAAATATGTTACTGGCTAAGAGAATTTGGTGATGTACTCAGGTATTAAAAGCAACCCTATTCATTTAAAAAATAAATACAATTGAGTGCCTCTAAACAGGTGGGAATGAAACAGTTAGTTAATAGCTCAATTTTTCTCATAGTTCAATGTTTTAAGTTAGCCAGTATTCAGCACCAGAACCCTCTCCTGACTTTCCTCAGTTACTCCACCTGTCTATTTTGATATATCTTGCACCTTATTCTTTCCTTACTGATTCTCATGTAGTTTCTCCACATATGTGCACAAATGTGAAAAGTCCAAGTCAGTCCTCCCACTTTGGCATTTAACATCACCACAACCTTGTGGTATGTGTGATGGCTTTTATTTTTTTACCATCCAAAGGGACATTTTGCTATTCCCTTTGGATTCAGATGAAAGCTGTTTCGGTTTATCAGTTTCAGTCTGGTTTCTCCCAAGCTATAACTGCACCTCTATTTTCCATACTTTATAAAACTGAAGATAGAGAATTGAAGTGTCCATGCCGGTTATACAAATATTGTGGGAAGAACAAAGTTAGGAAACGTATGTGCAAGGGTTTTAAAAATGGAGAAGGAATTCTTGGGTAAAGCACTTCTCTAGTCCTTTTGGCTTTCCCAAACCTCAGAGCAATAAACCAAGGAGTAAGAATCACAGATTGACAGAATATGCTGAGTTGGAAGGGACCCACAAGGATCATTGAGTCCAACCTCTGACCCTGTATCCATTTCCAAGAATCACACCATGTGCCTGAGAGTATAATTCAAATGCTTCTTGAACTCTGCCAGGCTTGATGCTGTGACCACTTCTCTGGGGAGCCTGTTCCCATGCCCAACCACCCTCTGGGTGAGGAACCTTTTTCTAATATTCAGCCTAAACCTCTCCTGACACAACTTCAGGCCATTCCCTCGGGTCCTGTCACTGGCCACCACAGAGAAGAGATTGGTGCCTGCCCCTCCTCTTCCCCTCACCAGGGAGCTGTGGACTGCAATGAGGTCTCCCCTCAGTCTCCTCTTCTCCAGGCTGAACAGACCAAGTGCCCTCAGTCGCTCCTCATACGCTTCCCCTCAAGGCCCTTCACCATCTTCATTGCCCTCCTTCGGAAGGTCTCTAAGAGCTTAATATCTTCCCTATACCGTGGTGCCCAAAACTGCACATGATATTCACGGTGCAGAGCAGAGCGGGACAATCCCCTCCCTCGACCGGCTGGCGATGCTTTGCCTGATGCCCCCCAGGACACAGTTGGCCCTCCTGGCTGCCAGGGCACTGCTGACTCATATTCAACTTGCCATCGACCAGGACATCCAGGTCCCTTTCCATGGCACTGCTTTCCAGTATCTCATTCCCCAATCTGTACCAGGGTTGCCCCATCCCAGGTGCAGAATGTGGCACTTTCCCTTGTTGAACTTCGTATGGTTGGTGATTGCCCAGTCCTCTCATTTGTCGAGGTCTCTCTGCAGGGCCACACTGCCTTTGAAGTAGTCAACAGCTCCTCCCAGTTTTGTGTCATTTGCAAACTTGCTTAGTATCCCTTCCAGTCCTGCCTCCAAGTTATTTATGAAGATGTTGAAGAGCACGGGGCCCAAGATGGAGCTCTGTGGAATTCCATTAGTGATAAAAACTTTTTTTGTTTGGTAGGAAAACTATAAAGACTTAACTAACAGTTCAAGAATAAAATTTGATGGATTAAAATTAATATTTTACAGAAGTAAGAATGAAATTCGAACTACAGAAAGAAGTTTAGCTCTCAAATGAGCACTGCCACATTCTTTGATAAAAATTTTCCTGCAAAGTCCATATATGCACTTAATATTGCTGATATTATATGACAGTTCTGCACAACTCAAGTTCTAATTATACTGTATTATTCTCTTACATATAATGTAGGAGAATTTGTTAGATCACGTTCACCCAATAACATCTAGTATTCTGTGTCTTCACTGAACAATCAAACAGCAATCATAACAGAGTAGGTGAGAAATAATTTTTACTTCACCCTGGAAGAATTTGTGTAAAGTGTATTGCTAGTCTCTCTTTTTTCCCTGATAGAATTTTATCTTGGTAATTAATTGTATGCTGAAAATAATTCTGAAAAAATTGGGTAACTGTAGGTTACTTTGCTCTGCCCTTGCATAATGTACCCATTGCATATTGCTGTGTTTAAGCAGGATTAACAGAGACTGCACACTAGCCACAATATTTTATCCTCATTAATAGAAAAATGCAACTGGGATAGCCTTACAAACACTAATTCCTTTACTTTTAAAAGTCCAGGGGGTATGATGTGAAGAATATCGCATCTTGGAGGGCTGTCAAAGTTTGTAGAAAACCTCAGAAACCTGTGTAATTGCGTATTTTTGCTGTTATATCAATATTTCTTCTATTACTCTAATCAGGATTCTATTAAGACAAACATTTTACTGTCCCTTAACACCCTAATGAAATTACTTTAAAAAAAGTCACTAAAATTTGAAGCTGACATTAATTTTCTTTATTGTCCAAGAACTTAAATTAGTCAACATAATGTGCTACTTTAATCTGTTGCCTCATTCTCTTTTATATTTGCTTCAATGATCATTAATAACAACAAATAGGAATAAAAAATCTTTTATTACTGTTTTATTCCTATTGTTCCTTAGTCAGTAATGGAAAGTCTAATTTTATTATGCAAATTACAGCTTTCTGCTATATGCAAAAAATATGGGAAACAACTCTCAAAGATAAAAATATATATAAAATGAAACTGTGAAGGCAGAATGATTAATGGAGGAATTTATTCTTCTCTTATATAGTTGTCACCACTAATGAGCAGATGTGCTTGAGAAGACCCTTCTAGCCTGCTGTGTCATGCTGGAATGGGAGGCTGGCTGTCACTTAGGTTTTCTGGAGCCAGGAGCAGATTCATTCCCTCATACGGTACTTTGAGGCCATAGTACTACACCCTGGAGAAAGTCTGAGCTTGTAAACAGCATGAGGAAGAGAACTGAGAGCTGTTTCTTGGGAACAAGCAGACTGAATAATGGGAAAGACACTAGTTATAAGAAAAGACTGATAAAGAGGCAAGCATGGTGGTGGAGAGTGATGGGTGCAGTTGACAGCCAAGAGAGGTCGATTGCCCAAGGCGGGGATGGACTTCTGGTCCTCTGTGCCCAGGCCAGGAGGGTTACCACTGGCAGGCTGTTACTACCTGCCTTTCTGCCTACAGTCTCCTAAGCACTTGGAACAAATAATAATTTTGTCTCAGCTCTAAGCTGCAGAGCATACAAAAGTGCCTCAGAATCTGCTTGTGGCACTGTGGCAGCACTGCCTGGGGAAGTCTCAGTAAATGCATGTGACTCCTGAAAGAGCTGTGCAGGGGGTCGAGCAGAAAATACTGAGTGCATTATTGATTCAGATTTGACATTTGCCATAACTGCAAAAATCTGTCCAGATTTGTCTTCTTAAGTGCCACAAATGGTGTTTTCCAGAGAGACTTCACAACTTTGTTCATCCGAGGTTTTTCCTAGCTCTGAATATTTTCCAGAAAGCCCCTGTAGTGTTATCACACAGTGACTGAGTATGACTAACATGATTTTCTTTCAAATGGCTATTAAAGTGAAGAGAGTTTGGCAACTTAACCATGACCCTTTTCCTACCGCATGGAGCGGTACTGTGTTCAACATCCAGGTTCAAGAAGAGCAAAGAAAAGGGAACAGAATTTAGGAAAAAAATTAGAGCAGAGCAAAAATTAGTTAGGACAAAAAAATCTAGTGAGATGCCAAGTGGTGTGTGAGTGAAAGAAAAATCTTGCTCTAAGTTAAAATGTTCTTGTAATGATTAGGAAGAAGACCAGGCTGGGGTTGTTTGGGAAAAACTTCCCCCACTTTGATGGCAGAAAAGGCTGGGACTGTTTGGCTGAATGGTAGGATCTCAAATGGAGGGAAATCTAAGCCTGGTAAACTGCAGGTTTGTGATGGAGCATTGCATCTCACCAACAGCGCAGTTGGATCCTGGCAATAGTATGATGAAATGGAGGACTAGATGATCACTGTGTTTTTGATGGGATCTGAAAGCCAGGACAAATTGCTCTGGGCAGGTGTCCAAGCTGAGTCCAAATGTATGGTGCTTGGACTAGGTTGCTGAAAGCTGAGGCTGGTAAATCTGTTGATGGTTAGGACTTGGCAAGACACTAAAATATATCTGGTGCTAGAACTGGTTTTGAATTAGCTAAACTTGACTGCCTTGCATAGTACATGATTATGTATGTTCTGCTATACTCATGTCCAGTGGGCCATGAGGGTTTTGTAGAAAGGGAAATTTTATCTTAGGGGTTCTCTATAGCCTGGTTGTCCTTTATTAATGTAATGATACAGCTGGAGTGCTCTTATCAGTATGATATAATGCCTTGGCCTCCAGGGGGAGACAATTTCTCACACAAGTAAGATCAAATTTCTCTCTTGAAGTAGGTTTCTTTCATAGGAAAAAGATCTGAGATGATAGACATGTTTTGGTAGACATCTAAAGATTTATAGGTTTGCTTAATGAATCTGCAAATTGCTGTAAGTTTTCATTATCAACAGGTGACTTAATTTCAAAATCTGAGATTCATTCTGAAGTTTGGAAAGGTTTATTTACTTTTCCTAATTGTGGTGCTCCATATACAGCATTTCTCTTCCTGAATTTTGTTGTGAATTTTGTTACCATAAACAAACCAAGCAGACTGACTTCAGCTATGTATTCAAAAATAAAACACAGTTGATGTCGCTTGACTCAGTTTTGTCCTTAATTTGTCTGACATATTTCCTCTGTTTCCATCCTTGATTTTGAAAGAGAATCAAATATTGACAGATTCCGTAATCTAATATGTTTTTGTATGTTGGCATGCAAACCCCTTGAAGTAGGACAGAAAGAAGAAAATCAATTTGGAGTTATTTTTACATATTAATCTTTGAAATTCTTTACTTCAAAATATTGTTTTACATAAGAATTAAGGAGTTTGCTGTTTGTGTTTTCTTTTTTTTTTTTTTTAAATGTATTTATCAGCATAGTAAATCTTTCGGCTTTTTTTTTTCATAGCACATAAAAAGTACTTTGCTTCATTGAATGAGTCACCAATAAGTTTATTAGGTTAGAAAACTTCTCCTTGACAGACAGTTTATCTCTTAACAGTTTTTGGAGAAACTAAAAATCCAGTTATAATTGTTTTTCAGCAGCTCAGAGGACTGGAGGAGGAGCAGAAAGTACAGTATACAGGCAGAGATGGCACCCTAGCATTGACTGAGAGGACCTTCCTGACTTGTTTTTAGGATGATGTGAAGGAGCTAAATATCTGCAACAACAACATTACCATATGTTGCAATTCAATTATCTGAAGGACTCTGCCATAGCTGGCTACACGTGTCTATGTTGTCTAGGTGCCATGTCTAAGGAGAAGAAAAACCTCTGCAAATTTTGATGTTAAAAGATGTAAGAGCAGCTTGAGAGCATTTCAAGTGGAGGACTTGCTGACCTGAGCATGGCACTGTACAAGCACTGTATGCTACTGTGCCTTTTGAATTAGTACTTGGCCCCAGGGAATATGCATCCTTTTATCAGAAGGAGGTTTTAAACTAGTGAAAGAATTTGTCAAAGCCAGCCCAGTTTTCTAGCCCTAACTTTTGCTCTTGAGAAACTGCAGAAAACCATAGATATAGCTGGGTCACTTTCATGTCTTTCAGTGAAAATTTTAGTGTTTTTTTTAAAAGGAGTTAGCAAATTTGCATAATTTGCATTATAAAAAGCCTCATAATCTTATGCTGATAGATACAGCTACTTATGCTTAATTGATAGATTTAAGCAGTTATATTGCTATTTTATGTCACAAGTGCCTAGATGAAAAATCTGTGTACTGTAGTATGCTAGCTTATATTTTTGAAGCACTGAAGAGCTTAGTCTAGTTAAAAGGCACTTGCTAGAAGAAAACTTTTATTTAATATGTCTGAGTTTAAAAACTAGCCCAGAAAAACAAGAAATGTATTAACATCCATGCAATGATACATAATTCAGTTTATGGCAATTCATCTGAGATTGGCTTTACATGAATTTAAAAAATTAATACCTGTAGCCTGTTACTTGGGTCTGAAATCGTTCATAGTTTTGTGAGCAGAGATCAAATATACAGCCACCAGGCAATTAAAAGGTTAGTTATTATGGCAAAGGTACTTACTGTGCTATACAATCTATATGTAATTGGATTTTGCTCTACTATTCCTAAGATGAGGATGTGATACATGTGCTCCGGGATGTGGCCTAGAATTTCTCACCTGTGATTACAGTGCATTTCCCTACAGAAATTGGATTTTTTTTCTGGCAGATAATAACTGGATTCAAGAAGGCAGCTTGAGTATGAACATTCTGGGCAGTTCAGACCACCTCCATCATGTCTGAAAACATCAATAAATCTTCAACCTCTCCCATAGAGCCTGAGAAAATAATTGGCATGCTCATTACCTTTTCTTCATACCAAGAGCTGAGTGAAATTTAACCTTATGTACTATATGAAAAGGCTGAGTGAATGGCTTTTCTCGACCTTGCTGTGTCCTTGCAGAAATGTTTGGTGTGTTGTTTCTTTGCAAATTTTTCCTTGTAGCTGTTTAAAACAAAATAAACACATAACCCAACAAAAAAAGATTTGATTTGACTGCTATGAGTTATAAACGCCATGTTATATAAAGAAAGCATCTCACAACTGAAATACAGTATTTGAACCCGTCTAAACAATTATTTTGTTAATCATATTTAATATTTTTAAATTCCAATTACTAACATTTGTTTGCTGCCATTCTTATGGCATTGTTATTTCTAGCCCTGGGAAATTGTTTCCTTATCCTCCACAGTGCTTTTTTTTTTATACTGACAAAGTAAAACAAAGTCTGTAGTAGACAATTTCAGAAACAGTTAAGATTTAGGAATATGAAGGTATGGCTAGCTACTTTCTCTCATTATGTATCATTCTTAACTACACTGAATATAAGAATTTAAATATTTTTGGATATACTAAGATTAAAAAAAAGCCCAAAACAAAATAAATCTGTGAAAATAGTCTATTGGATACTACCAGTGTGATTTTCAGAGTATCTAAATATTTAACAATAGACATACCACGTCTTGTTTAATCATAATAATTAAAACCGGAGCTTTTGATGCTTATTGATGAGACATTTGGAAAAAGCGTGAACCTAAGAGAGACGTGGTTGAAAGAAAAATGACTGAATTTATGACTTCTAAAAATGAATGACATGTATACTTGAATTTCTTTGGCAGAAGTTATCTTTGTATGATGTGATAATTGTAGGCTCTCCCTTAACCAGATTGAGAATGGAATAAGCTTCTGCATGTGTGGATCCAAGAAGGACAGAAGAAACTTTTTACAACAATGTGTACATCAAATAAGTTTTGAAGGAAAACCTGAAGAGTTAGCTTTTCAATGAAGTGTAAAAGTGAGCTTTTCCCTTTGGTGGTGAAAAAAAAAAGGTGGAATATGTACTGAAATGAGCTTTTTTATAGAAGAAGGGAAACAAAACGAAAATAAAGAAAAGATGTTGGTGATATTGTTAGACATAAGTGAAAAGAAGCACTGTATTTCTTGTGACAAAAATGTTTCACTTTCATTTATGGAGTTTCAACAAGTCAAATATATGTAAACCTGTGACTGGTTGCTTTTAGAACAATAGAATTTGTTTTCTTCCTTAGAATCTTTCAGGACACGAAGTTATGAAATGATTCTGTCTTATTTTTTAATATTAGTTGAATGTGTGTTCCTCAAAAGAACCATTTTCCTCCCCTGTTTAACATGCTCTTAAATTTACTGAAAAAAAGCAAATTTGTTCACTTTTTCATTTATCACTTTTATATTTTACTATCAGTCTCCCCATTCTCATAATATATTATATTTTGAAAGCATTTTATGAAGAAATAGGAAGTTTAAACAGAATTACTTCTTCCATTGTAATTTCTCATATATATATATACACACGTATACATATATACACACATATATGTATTAGCATCTTGTGCTATGAGCAGTAATCAGATTTATTGAAGAAGTCCTCATTACTATTAGTGTAGTAAAGAAATTATACATAAACCAAGAGACAAAATCCTGGCTGTGATCACCGTCTGCAAGCCATGTGGCAAGGCTCTGGTTTGAATCCCTAATGGATGTCTTTGACTTCAGTAAGACTGCAGGGTGATGCAGCCTACACTCCCTGCAGGTCATTTATTATCTAGCTTTGTGCCCTCAGATAATCAGCCCTCTATTCATTCCTACTCTTTCTTTTGCATAACAGGATGGACTGAATAGTTTCGTTGCTGTCCTCAAGGCACCCTATATTAGCTTAAAGCTCATGTACTGTTAATGTTCTGAAGTAAATGAATTCTCTGCTGTTTTGTGGTTTGATAACACAATGATGACTGTATAGAGAGAGAATTCGCAGCTGAATTGTGTAAGTTAGGCAATACTGAACCTTAAATCTCTTTATGGCATGTTTTGTCTCCTTCCTCTTTTCTTTCAGTGGAAATTTAATTCAAAAATACATGACTTTGTTCTTCGCATATGAGGTACTGAAGACTTAATATTTTTCTTAGTAATTTTCTTTTTGTTCATCCTGATCTGACAATTCTATAAAAGGCAGTTTCTTTGCAGACCTGAATTATATCATTCATAAAGAACAAACAAGCCCAGAATAAACCAAACCCATTTTGGCTTCTGAAGTGTAAAGCCAGGTTAACCTCTCATTATAGCTCAGAGAAACAGGCAAATAAATAAAAGGACACATGCAAAAATAAAAATTCTTTCTTCTGACTTCTGAGAAATCCACATCACACTTTGATATTTATCCTCTGTTTCTGTAATTTTGAGAATAGTTCAGGCTAAGATGAAAACATACTGCTGTTGGTGGGGCAGGCAGGCATTTTGACCCTCTATTCTCTGACACCTTTCCTTAATTTCAAACTGCCTTTGTAAAAACATCCTGAACTAACTGTAACTCTAACAAACACCCTTAAATCTCTTCATCAGCCGGAAGAGTGCTCTTTGGCAACCTTTCCTTGTCTTTATCAAGTGGATTGGCTTGTCTGCCGAGACTTGTTTAAAGCTATTAAGTGCATTTCTTCCACTTTCATTTGTGAGGCAGTTTGAAGCAGTTCTCCCCAGTGTAGACTTGACTGCAGCTAGCCACATCTTTGTTGCTGTTAAACTAGAAAATTGCTGTATCCTGGAAAATGCTCAAGCACAATTTTGTTAGTGCAGGATCAAAGTAGAAGGATGCTGTCAGCTGATGATTTATAAAATCCAGCCAGCTCAGCTGGTGCTCATAAAGAAGAGCAAGAGCATAAAAGAGGTTCTTGTTATCCCAGGTGATATCCCTGCTCATGTTATCCCAGGTGATATCCCAGAAACAGATAGAGATCAAAAATGATTTTACACCCCTGAAGCTTCTGCAGACACAGCAAATACCATTTCCTGTCTTTGTAAGATCTATGTTGACTTGATAGCTGTGTCATAGAGAAGTCCTTTAATTCTTCAGATATAGGAAAATACATCAACATCTAGATACTTATTTGCTTGCTCATGTTTCTGAAATACTTAAAAATACTGTGGTGCCTATATGTAGATGTATTTCTAATCTTTGCCTTTTTATCTAGCCATGGCTTCCGTGAAATCAAGTCTGGACAAACTTCCTTGCTCCAGCAACTCTTCATTTCATCTTGGGTAGAGTAGTTTTGGCATATTTTTGCTTTAAAGGCAGGCAGAATATACAGGATTATGTCTCCCTTGGTTTCCTTGTAACATGCTAAAATGTTCGTTTTTCATTTTAAGCTTCCTCACACAGGGTGTTGGGTTTTTTTGTTTGTTTTGTTGGTTTTCTTTTTTAGTTAGAAAACTCTGGTTTTTTTAGGAATTATACAGGTGGACCTATGTGAAATTCTTCTTATCTAACTAATAAAGTAAAAATAATGCATGCCATGTCATTAATAAATGTATATATATTGCTTATTTTAAGTCCTGACATGGATATACCTGATTAGTATAAAGTGAGACTTTCTATGGAATTCATTTTGGTTATAAATCAAGTAAAGTTTTCCCCAGCTTTTTCTTTGCTCTCTCAATCATGATTTTGAACTGAACTTAAAACTAACTGACTAATCAATACAGACTAGTTAAATTCCTGTCTCACTTCTTGGAGCAGAAAGGTTAAGAGGACAGATGACGCAAAGGCAAATGATATCTTCTTACTACCTGGAGACCTCAGTACCAAAGATCTCCCACACCTAATATGCAATGAAATATCTGTTAATGTCCGTATAGCGCCTGTGGCATTTAGCACTCTTGATTTTATGTTGTCTGGTTTTGAAACCTTATAAAGTGTAACGTTCTGTAACCTTTCAAAAATGTTCATAGGTGTGATGTCAATGTTTCCTAAGTACTCAGCTTTCATTATTGTAAGCCTGATTTTTGTTTACAGAAGCTCAGGCTGCAATTTACTGGCTTGCAGGAAAAAAAAGGACAAAGAGGAAAAAAAATGGAATATTTTGCATCTTATCACTTTCTGTGTTTTCTCTTTAAAGTTGCATTCATCTTTGAAAAGTGAAATGACCTTTTTTATGTACACTTATTTAAAATTCTTTGCTGTATCTAGAACCTTTGTGGTTATTTATCTTATTTTAACTTATATTAACTTTTTGACCCCCCCTCTGACTGTCATAATTACACAGAAACAATATCCCTTCTGCTCTTGATTTTTGCTTAATTCAAACTTAAGGTAATCTGTATCATTAATGATTAATCTCCTAGTAGAAAATTCTAATTGTATGATTTATAAGTTGGCAACTTGCCATTAACTATTAGTTCTTTATGTTTCTGCTATTCCTTTGGTAAAATATTTTTTTATAGGTAGATTATTTTTTTTTCCAGTTACCCATTTGGAGAATTGAAGAGAGAGTTTTTTTAAAAAAACAAATTTATTTTAATGTCTTTGGAATTTGTTAGTCTCATTAGTCTCTATTGCAGGTTTTGTCAAAGTCTGTTTTCACACTGAATATTGAAGTCAACACAGAAACAATCACAGTTGTGCTATTATCTCCAGTCTGCCTTTTGGAAGTACAGAGGCAGCTGAGAGGCAGGAGTCATTTGCAATAGTTGTGGTATGCCTACACAGGAAAGAAATTGCTCTTTCTGTGAAAATGTAAATTTTTGTCTATTGTAGGAATCCACTGAATCTACATGCAATGTCAGAAAGTTTTCAGTGGGGGAAAGAAGAACCTTATTGGTCATAAAGATGACCATATGTTGATGGTGGTATGAAATTACTGATGTGCTGTTACTTCATCTGCATCCATGGCAAGGTAACATCTTTTTTGGAAAAAAGTATGGACTGCAGCTGTTGACATATTAGAAACTTTTAGTAACAAACTCTGTGCTTATTAACTGATTCTTTTAAATAAAATTAATTGTTAAAATCCAATAGTTTTATTACTGAATTTTTTATATTGACAAAATGTTTAGCCATGGCAATTTCTCTATGCCACTAAGCATTATCTAGTTTTGATATGTTAAAGTATCTTCTTTTCTTTTAGTTTGCTTCTTTAATCTCTAGCTTTCTTATTTTTTTCCTCTTTTACATATAAAATCTTCCTTTCTTTCTCACAGGAAGGATGGTGATTTTGACCGGCAGCACAGCAGTGACATTCTGTAGAAATGCCTGATTTTATTTTGTTTGAGGTATGTTGGTGGACCATGTTTTAAAGAGTTTATAGCCCTACAGAAAAACAGGAAGATGGGCTTTTTTTCTTATATTATGACCAACATCACTGAATTTCCAGTACAGTGTGCAAATCTGATAAACATATAAAAGGCAAATATTTTTGTTTCAGTTTTGTATGTAACTAAATGGAAAAAGAAAACTAAAGCCTGCAGGGATGGATCCTAAATTTACAGGATAAGTCAAATTTATTGTGTTGGAAAAGATTTTATCCTTTTTTCTCCCCAGGAGGCTGAAAAAATAAGCTTCCTGGCAGGACTTGCTTTGCTTCATTGCTCTGAGAGCAACCGTTTTAGAGAAACAGAATATTTACTTGAGTGAATGCCATATTCATTTGACCATTGTCTTAAATACTCATAATCTCTGTTTAAATTATAATTTGATAGTTCTAATCCATAGCCTTTTACACATGCAAATATATTTGTTATTTAATTTACTACATTTATTGAAATACAGAAGTTAACAACAAAGTCATCATGATGGAAAATGCTAAAATGCAGCAAAATATAAGAAAGGGTTTTTTGTTGTTGTTGTTCACTTTTTTTAAAAATTAAAATGAGAGGCTCTTAGAAGTAGGAACTCTGAAGTGTCTGAATAAACATGACATTAGCGTTTAAACAACATTTTGCCAGACAGCTGTGATTGTAGTAAGACTGACTTCAAATAGTTTTAAATTTTACAAGAATTCTAATAAGTGGTAAAATGGACAAATAAAAAGTTCTGGAGGAATTGATTAGAATGAATTCAAGAACGTTGTAATTCTCGACCTTTGCTATTTGGATGAAATTAGTAGCAAACATGAAACTCCCTCTCCTGCCCTTTCACCAGAACATGGGCATGAAAAAAAAATCCCAGTTTCTTGCCAGGATTTTAATACCAAAGTTTAGCTGCAAGAGAATTCCAGCCCTTGCTGCATAAGCAAGAAGTCTTTAAAGCTGCTGGCAGAAAAAAAGTTAAGGCACCAAGGGAAATGAGTTCAAATGGCTTACCTATTTTCTTTCATCTGCTGAAAATAAGATGCAACAACAATTGCTTTGATTGTCTGCACAGTTAAGGAAAGATGTTCCATTCATAATAAAATTTCCTTTCTTACATAAAGACCATGAAATCACCATTCTTATGGATTATAAGCATTGAATTATAATTGTTGAATTATGCGTATTCGAGCTTTTTGTTTTCTTTCACATTATACCTCTAACAGATTTTTTTTGTTATGGATGCTGATATGTGTACACATATACCCCATATCTCTAGATACACAGTAATATTGATAAAAAGTGTGTCTGACAGAAAAAGCTAAGGTTACGGAAGTAGTTTTCTTCAAAATGCAAGATGGATTGATCAGATCACATGAGCTAAGAATATTTATTTAGGAAATAAAAGAATTGCTCTTTTAGAACAGTGAAAATATCCTCAAGATAAATAATTACATGAGGGGAGCTGCATTATCATTGTATTTCTCCACTGATTTTATGCATGGTAGGTTTGCAGAGGAAGAGATTCTATTTTTACTTCTACAGCACTTCTAATCGAATTTTGCTGAGTCTCTAACCCCATTTCATTTGTAGTAAGTATTGTTTTTCTTTCCTAAATTCTACTTTTCTCTGAATCATTTAAGGGAACTTAGGTGTTAAGGGAATTAATCTGAACACATTTAAAGCTCAGTTGATCCTTGTAATTTTTGTTCAATTAAATAATGTGTAAATCACAATATTTTAAAGAAAATTCATAAAGGTGTTTTATGAGACAGTCAAATTATTTCTACTAACCCAGAGGACAAGCACCAAGTAATTATATTAATTTTAAAATTCTTTTGGGGGCTTCACACGAGCAGCTTTTCTGAGCTCCCAGCTGTAGCCATTGACTTCTGCTGAGACTGAAGTCTGCCTTGCCAACAGACACATGCATTAAGCCCACCTGAAATCCTCCAGTGAAGGAAGCTGCGGGAACCAACAGGATCTGAGAAGGAACAACATACTCCTTTGTGCCCCTTTACATGGCAACTGGCCATTTTGTGAGCTGCTGTTATGTATCAACTCTGACTGCGGCACATTGATACCTGCTGCTGAGGTTAGCTGTCAGACGTGGAGCTCTGCAAGGTATTCCATGGATCTTCAAGAGGCAGTTAATTATGCCTTCTCCTTTGTATGACAATAATGAATCGGCTTTGTCAGCAAGTTAGATAGCTCTAGTTGTAACAGCTACAGCCATTTTGACAGCTTCAAATCCTTAATTGATTTTTTTAAATAATTTTTTTTTAATTGGTATGTACAGAAAAAGAAAAAGCTGCTGGTAAGGTTATATGAGAACAGATGTTTACTTCTCTCTCTGAAATACTAGTGGAAGATAATAACAAACTTTTCATATCATGTAGCAATTTGTTTTTATTCATTTGCTATACCCAGAGTACTTCTTTTGGGCTTAGGTCATGCTTGGTTTTCCTGCTTTGCAAAGAAGAACATTGGTAGCTTCTGAATCCCAGAATCACAGAAAAGGTAGGTTGGAAGGGACCACAGTGGTTCAGCTGGTATGAACTGCCAAATTTGGTTGTCTGGTTGTTGACAGATTGTATAGAGAGCTGCATTTTTAATTCAATTTGCAGCAGCTGCTATTGATTTATTGCTGGGCATTTTACTGATACGGTCTCATTTTTTCAGCATAGCTGACCTTTTCTAGTTTTACTGGTCATTCCTTTATGTGTTAGTCCTTTTCCTGAAGGCAGTTTTTCATTTTCCACTGTTGCATTTCTGTTGTGGGAACTTGCTGTGGGGAAACAGAATTGTACTGTATAGCACACCTGGCAGGTTTCCATGCTGAGAGTTAACACTCTCTTAGTGGCACTCATTTATATGAGCAACCACAAATAAGAGGTGTAGATGAAAGAGATATATCAAAAGCCAGGTTTTGCTTTGGGTTCAGATCTGAAAGTCCCAGACTATTCCTGAGTCTTATGTGTTCTGCCTTTGAGTTTGTAACCACATCCTTCAAGTTCAACGCCCTTCATGGCTGACTTCCACTAGAAACCCCTTTAAGTTCTGTCTCTGTGCTTAACATGTCTCACTACTGTGAAAAGTGTTTTATTATTCAACAAATGTGTCCTTTTCTGTATTCAGTGACATATCTGCTGACTTCAGTTATAAAAGTAAAATATGCTGCATTTACTCCGTCTAACAAGGCAATGTGAGCGCAGCCAGGAGAAAATAAGGTGGATTCTAACCCATCTTGTACATCTTCAACAATTTAGTGAGGTTTGTAGGTTTCCAACAACTATCTACCAGGAAACTGGACACATTGTAAGGCACCATGGATAAACACAAACCCACAGAACTGTAATGGCTACTTATCACCTGAAAAGGTAAAAATGTTCTGAGGAAGCAGCAATAGGTAGCTGCCATTGGCTGTTGTAACTGGAAAAACAGGAGAACAGTCTGGAAATTTAAAAACTTGTCCAAGAGCATAGAAGAAATCATTATCTATTGGATGTCTCAGGTTAAATTAACATCTGTTGGATGCTTTTAAGTGGTGGTATCTTATTCCCTCTTATTTCTCTATTGCATAAAAATGCCCTAATTTTTATTCAAAATGGAACTTCTCTCCCTGAGAATTTTCCCTAGTGCACATGGTTTTCCTATTATAAACAGGTTGAGCTTTCTGCATGACCTCTCTTATGAGATTCTGAACAACTACTAGGGGTGCCTGTCTAACTCCAAACTCCATGACTTAGATCACCTTGAAATGACACTTTGTTATTTATTTGTCCTCCTTTGCGTCTAATTCTGGGGTCAGTTATGTCTGTCCTTCCCTTTGAGATGTTTTGGCCCTTGTCTGGATTCTGTTTACTGTGCTTGGTGCCATATGTATACATATAAGTATTTTATTATGAGTATATTTGCTCTTACATCGTTGATACAACTTTTTAATGGTGCTAATTTTGTTGTAACCGGTACTGTTATAGGTGTGCTGGTCGATGCTACTATTGAGTGCTGGTGTTATTGGTTGTCCCTGTATTATTGAGTTCAGATAGTAATTAGTAAGGCTCCCATTCAGATTTCAAACTTTTTAATTTTGTTTTGAATTTAGTTGAATGAAGATCCTTGTCATATAATCTAAGATTAACTGTAATTCAGGCTAATCTACAACCATCCTGAGACTTCATTATTTACCAAAGATAGTGTTGCAAATGCTGGATTGGATTTTAGTTCTGTGTCTCAATAGAACATGCTAGATGGAAATACAAAGAATGTTAAAAATAGCATTTGGGTTGCAAGTAGGAAAACCTCATGTGTGCCATTTTGGAAAACATCCTCATTCCATATTCAGTTTTAATGCAATTTATTTTTGGAAGGAACAATATTTCATTTCAGTATATTGTGTACGGTGACGTAATATTATTGCTGATATAATAATATAAAGCGACTTTCAGTGAACAGTGAAAATTGAACCATGTGATAGGTAATCATAGAATCACAGAATCATGGAATCAACAAGGTTGGAAAAGACCTCCAGGATCATCAAGTCCAACCCTTGCTCCAACACCACCGTGGTTGCTAGACCATGGCACTAAGTGCCACATCCAGTCTTATCTTAAAAACATCCAGGGATAGTGAATCCATCACTTCCGTGGGCAGCCCATTCCAATGTCTGGTTACTCCCTCTGTAAAAAATTTCTTCTTAATATCCAACCTAAACCTCCCTTGGCACAGCTTAAGACCATGCCCTCTTGTCCTGCTACCGGTTGCCTGGGATAAGAGACCGATGCCCACCTGGCTACAGCCTCCTTTCAGGGAGTTGTAGACAGTGATGAGGTCTTCCCTCATCATGCATATGATGCATATCCACGGTTATATGTTTTGGGTTACACGTTTTGGGTTACACATGTCAAAGATAAGCATTTGAAAAAAAATGTAGTGCTTTTAAACCTGCATTTATTGGAAGAGATAGAGACTCCTTCCAGTACAAAAACATAAGGAGGTTTTGTGTACACGCTTTACAGTTCTCCCCACTGTTCTCAGAATTATCATCCACTGCATCTCTGGGAAAAATGCATCTCAGATTCATTTAGCACTCCTGTGTGGCTAATGAGGCTATGAAATAAAAGATGTCTATTCCTGCTTTGGCCTGCATGGTTAATATTCTCACATGTAAAGCTGATAATGCACCAATACTTTTGGTTGGTCATTTATATCTTGAAAAATGATGTTTCCGAGTAGCTGAAATATTGTGGGAATTCAGGTCAAATTTCCCAAATAGTCTGAACACAAGCAGACAACCAAACATAATGAACTATGAAGGCAAGTCAAAGGAATTGCAAAAACATTTTAGGACATATGGAATAAAATTGCTAGCCTATTTCCATGGCAAGGTTTGTGATGGTGACGTGGTTTGAGCCCCAAAAGCCAATTTTTCAAATCCCCCACAAATTCGCCCAAACGTGAGAGAAGTTTCTCACAGGCACAAACTCAGCATGGGGAATTATATAAAAATTTATTGCTAACAGAATGAAAACTATGAAGTAATGTATATACAACAATCCTAACTAATTTTCCTATGATGAAACAATGTATTTACACAGACTATCCCTCCCTCCCCCACAAATTTCAGGAGGAAAAGAAGCAGTCCTTTATTCTCAAGGCCACAACTCTAATTCGCAGTAGTTGGAAAATCTTTTCTCTTTCTCTCTTCTTCGGAATGCAGGGGGGTCTATCCCCACTTCTCTCCCCTTGACCACAATTACGGAGGGTCTTACCATGGACTTCGGGGGAACACCCGTTTCACCATGTCTTCACCACGGAGTGCAAGGAGTTAAAGCTTAAAGTCTTTATCCCCTGCTTCATGGAGGTTCCTTCCACGGGAGTTTTGGGGGGTCCCCTAAGTCTGAGGCCACCCCTCCTTTCCCAAGTCTCTCTCTCGCTCACCTCATGGCTCTAATTCCAACTATGCCAACAATCTGCTTTTCCGGTTCTGTGTAATATGCCATTTCTGCAGAGGCGTATTAAGCTTTCAATTGGCTGAGCACCAAAACCACCCCCCTGGAGCTACCCATCTTCATCTCCCGGGGGGGGGCTTTCAAACCACGACAGATGGTGATTCCATAGTAGACATAAGACTCCCAACATTTCTAGCTGATTCAACACCTAAAAAAACCTGCCAACACATTTGTGGATCTTGTTTGTAGAGCCTTGCTTTAAACCTTTGTGGTGTACCAAAGCCCTACAGCCTGAAACAGAGCTTTAGGACAAAATCAGTAATAATCACTTTCTGTAGAGTCCCATGTCTATTTTCCTTTGAAGATTCTAAGTCTCGTCTCTCACTGAATTTCAACACCCAAAGTCACTGCTAGTGATGAAAATTTTTGACTCAATGGACATCTACCTATTGCTTTGAAAAGGATACTCTACAAAAGCAATTGCTTGTAATGGGTTGCTGTGTGGTACAGATTGCAAAAATGTTGGTAAAATACAATATTTGCATGCAGGTTAAAGCATTGACAGGAAGGCCAACAGAAAATACAAGACTTAGGTTCTCTGTGCAAGTATAACAAAGGAGACAAGGATCTTGCAAACATGGCTTGGTGGTCCTGTGAAATGGTTTTGCTTCATGAAATTATGGTTTAGGCAAAGCATAAGAACTGAAATTATAGTGAAATAACTACAGAAAGGTTCTGTAAGATTTCTAAATATCTTACTATGTAAATGTCCATTATATTCAGCAAGTTTAAATGACAAAAAGACAGTATAAATAGCTGTGAAGTTTCCATAATCTTTTTATGCATCTTTGTATGAACACTGTCATAATTTTAAACTTTTTATATGACTTTCTGTCATGTATTTTTAAATTACTGACACTTATGAAATCAGAGCAGCTCTTGCATCCAATTGCTGATCTAGATTGAAGCTTGTAGTGTAAGTCATGGAAATAAAATTTTGCACATAGTCTAAAAATAGTTCATTACTAGTAATCAAAAAACTCAATGTTATATATTTTCTCAGTCCTTCTGTCAAGAGCAATGCAGAGCAATTCACTCCAAGATTTATAGCCTGTGAAATTAAACATTTTTAAATCTGTACGTATTGGCTCATATTTTGCAAAAAGAGAATTTAATTCTAGAAAATTACTTTCATTTTCTATTACATTTTTTGTAATGACCTCTAAGGCCAGGTATTAATGAACTGTGTTATTGCAATAATTCTTTTTCTTTCTTGGCACATTTCATATTTTTTCAGAACAATTTGATTTTCTGTGAGAACATGAAATGTGGTATGAATATATTTGATTTATTTCCTCTTTAGCATTTCACCCACTACCTCACATTTATGATTGTGTTTCTTATAGTATATCAGCAAAAGATGACCTTCAAGTGTGAAGCTTGGTTTCAAAAGACATTTGTAAAATTTTAGGATGTCGTAATAGATACATTAAAGTAATAAAAAAAAAAATATTTTGCTTATTTTGCATCATTGTTGACCATATTTCCTAGCTTGATCAACTTGCTTCATGGAGATAATGTGGACTGTAAACAAATCTTCAGAATGACACAAAATACTGTTAAAATTGGAAATGTATTTGAGAACTGCAGGCTGCTATAGAATTATAGGACCTTGATAGTTTGACATGTCTGACCTAGAAAAAGAGGAAAAAGGAAGTGCTTATTCAGATTATTTAAGACTTCCTTTTCTTATATGCTCTAATTAAAGATTTTAGCAGTTGATGAAAAAAGTAATTTTAAAGGAGCCTTTACCCATTTAAAATTATAAAGGGTGCTAAAATTAAATGAAGGAAAATGAAAGTGTGAAGACTAACAAATGTCTTTGAGAAAAGTACACGAACTGGGCAAAAAAGTAGGTAGTAACTAAATTATGTAGATTATGCATCTAAATATCTGTATCTATCTCTGTATTTTTTCATCTAAAAAAGATAATTCTAGTACTTTCAAAATGAAAAATTTATCTTTATTTTTCCCCAATGTTTTTTTCTCATTGGCCTTGTTTTTTGTTTTGCATTTATCTTGGTAAGAAAATACATATTTTTACATTTTCTGCTGACAAACCAGCAAAAACATTCAGAAAAAAATTTTAAAAATCCCCTAACATAGGCTGCCCACTGTTCCTTCATTGGATTAAGCTATGGAAGAACGTGATCCAAACTAAAAGAATCTGAGAAGTAACTTAAAGGAGAAGAAAGACATCTGTATCCGAAGGTGGAAAGGTATCTTTTGCTTTGAGAGACTGATGTGCCTGTGCAACAAGCTATGTAATTTAATATATAACCAAGTGAAAGATGTATATTTTTGAGATCTTGATTTTAAAAAGTAACTAATCTCATTTTTTGCTGTATTGTTCTAAGTTGCTTAGATTTACTTTTCAACTCTTGACTTCATCAGGTCTCTAGATTTAGGTGTTTTGTGCGCAGCTACGTAGGTTGGTGGGCTCACTGAGCAAGGCTTTGTTTGGAAGCAGAACACGATGAAAAGGGGCTTATGAAGATATTGCCTGGAAGACGAGAATCCTCTTTGGGACTTCAGATTATATGCATGCTTGAGACATCCTTGTTATGACTTGTTATTGGAAAGGAGAAGAATAGATACTTTCCTTCAGAGTAATCTTTATGAAAAATGTTGAACAAATGCACTAGCCCACAAGTGTCTAGTATGCTCTCAGTGCTAAAAGAATATAATAATCAATTTTATATTCTAAAACCAACTAAGGCTTGTTATAGGCAAAGATATATGTAGGCAAAATAGCCTTTGATTTCATATTAAAAAAAAAGATTTGAATAGTAAATATGGAGGATACAGAAAAGAGATGCCATCATGTAAGATTAGGTTCATAGAGATCAGGTTTTTAAATAAATGTAAACACTGTAAGAACATTGTTTGTTTTAAATATAGGCATGTTACTATGGTGACAACTTCATGATTCAACATTGCAGATGTTCTCTTCCTTGAACAATCCCTGCAGTGAGTAAGCAGGATGCATGCATTTGCCATCATTTCAAAAATCAGTCTCTGCAAGGCATAAGATTTGCATACTAATCGATGTTAAGGAATTTCCTGATGATGAGTAGGTAATTTTTAAATAATTATTTTGCATTGATGTATTTTTGATTTTGTCATTTGCTAGTTTTGAAGAATTTAAAATACAATACCTTTTTTTTCTGATGAATGTTTATATAATTCCATTAATCTGGACATCTTGCAAGCCATAAATACATGTTGGCTTGCTATGTTGCTATGTGTAGTGCTGTTAAGATTTGTTAAACAATTTGCCAGACTGGGAAAATTTGCTTCAGAAAAAGGGAAAACCCTTTCACACCAGTGTTCAAATTCCTATATACAATTAAAAGCCTTATCAGTAACTTAACTATAGTATTTTAATGTTTATAAAGAAACTGATAGAAATCTGTCTTTTAAATTTTTTTGCCATATTCTTACAATAATGTTCTCTGGATGTATTAAATTTTGATAACGTGACACTAAGATTAATACTTATTTGTGGGAAAGTAATTATTTAATTTAAAATAGTTAATACACTGCACTGCATTCTTAGGAATTTGAACGAGTCCTGTTGTCTTGTGCCAAAACTGCCTTAATACTATGACAGTGCAGCAAATTTGCCTTCAGCTCTGAGCTATATATGATAAGAAAAGATTAGAATAATCCAACAGGTAGTCTGGGGTACAAAAATATCCCAGAATATGTGGCAGCAGTTGATAAAATTCTATTCAGCTTTCTACTTTAAAAGACAAATCATTTTTGAAGGGAGGAGGCTCACAACTGGTTGCATTTCCCTGAGGAGATAGTGTATGAAAAAGCATGTAATAATAGTTATTATCTAAAGATTCTATACTGAATCATGGAAATATCGTTATTAACATGACAAGTAAAGATGTCATGATGTAAGCCAACACTGGACTGTGGTAAAGTTTGAGTAATAACCATCCATTTCCTCCAAAAGCAACTGAGAAGCATATCAGACTCACAATTTTTGATTGCACTGAAGAGTATCAAATTTGTTTCAAAATACTGTACCTCGACTTCAGTCCACAAAATGTGCCTTCAGTAATTTGTTCTGTGTGTCCTGAGCCCAAGACTGCCTACATTAGATTAGCTATTAACAGCTTCAGACACTGTATCAGACACTGATATATTATCTGTTTAATAACCTGAACTGATGAAAGTGAGTGCTAGTATGATGAAATGAATCCAAAAGACCGAGGAAATAACAACTCAAAAAGTTTGTTCTTTCCCATCACATCTTTTTATGTACAGTGTAGAAATTACATATGTGGGGAATCTGACAGTCAATTCAATATAGTTGGTACCACACATGTACAGCAGAAAAAGACAGCATTTGCTGAAATATTTCGATGAAGCATGTGTTTATGTAATTTTGTTAATTTTTTTCCTTTATCAGTAGTGTTTTGCATGTTATCAATTTCCATGCCTTAACAGCTTTTCTATCATATGAATGATAGCTGTGAAGGGTGTATCACGAAATAAACTGCTGTTTTCTTTTTGTTCATTTGCATAATTTGCAATATGTGGCTATGGGGAACAGAAAATGATTGTATTAGTGAGAATATTTCCATAATTTTGGTGAGGATTACCTGTGACTCTTAGCCTGACACAAGAAGATAAAGTTAATTGCACAATTCAGAACTTCTGATGTAAAGACTATTTGCTAAAATGCAACCATGCTGGAAAAAAATTCCTGTCCAAGGTTGAATAAATTAAGAATGATTTTTCTCTCAAGGGATTGCCTAAACAAAGACATGACCTCAATAAATACTAATTTTTATACTAAAACAGGAGAAAAGACTGAGAAACATAATCATATTTGTTTGACATAATATCAAGGCACTCCTGTGTTTAAATGTTTCTTTTTGTGGCTTTATGAGACAAACAGGCCCTATGGTGTAAAATTAATATATACTCTATTCAGTAGACTTTCTTTCTTTTCACTAGTGGCAGCTACAATAAATTACAACGCCTTTTGTCTATTTTTACTAACTAACATTGCTAAATCAGCTTATCTCCTGGATAATGAAAATATAAGTTTAAAACATAGAAAGTATTTCTCCTGATTCCTAATATAACACAGGAGTATTAAGCCAGTATGTTAAGCCAATATGAAGTGTATCATGTTAAAAACTTTGTGGCTATTGAAGTACTTGAATTAAAAATACATATAGTTTCCAGAGAACCAGTGATGAGGAAGCAAATTAAAAGGTCAATAATAATGGTGTTCATGAACAGGTATTGATACAAATAAAAGATGCGTAGAAATAGTTGACCATTCTGATTCTAGTCCAAGTGTTATATGCCATGTAGGAACTTCGGGTATGTCATTGCCTCTAACTCTTTTCAGAAGCTTGCAAATGTTAAAAAACATCATGTGATGGTCTATTGAAAGTTTAGAAAGACAATACACTTCCTGGAAAGACTCCACTCCTTGCAGAGGACCGAGCACTTCAAATAGACCTGATGCAAAGATATACTGCATAAAGCACCAACCAGAAATGTGTCATTTCAGGTCAGCTGACGAAATGAGAGCTGAGGGAGAACCAAGTGGGTAGAGGTGTAAATTTATTGTTGGCCCATGGAATGGTAGGTTCTGAGCTGCGGAACTGAAAAATATTGCTGCTGTGGATACAATGAGTAGAAATCTATCATGACAAGTGTTTAATTAAAACATTCTAGATATTTTTGAAAGAGGTAATGTTATAAGTGTGGAGAACTAAAAAAATATCTCTGAATAGTCTTGAAGACTGGCACAGATTGCCTGAAGAGGCTGTGAAGTCTCTATCCTTGGAGTTGCTTAAAAGCCGTCTGTACGTAGTTCTGGACAACCTGCTCTAAGTGATCCTGCTTGAGCAGACAAGTTGGACCACATGACCTTCAGAGGACCTTTCCAAACTCAACCATTATGTGATTTCAAGAATGTAAATAAAAATTGCCATAAAAATATGAAGAAAAATTTATGAATATATAGATTGTGTGGTTTGTTTGTTTGTTTGTTTGTTTGTTTTTAATAAATCAAATAGACTTATAGTCCATTGTAACCTTAATATCATCTTTATTTCTGTGTGGGTAGCTGACTCAATAATTTAAAAATTTTTGTGGTTATTTTTCAACTGTTGCTCCTCAAGGACATTGTGTTTTTCCGACATGGATGGTTACAGATGGCCCCACAGCAGGACCACCACTCATGTTGGAGCAGAGGAAACAAGAAGGAAGGAGCAGCAGGAAAGAATAGTGAGAAACAAGTGGCAGAGAGAACATGCTGTGCTCTGACCCCAACCTACTGCACTGCCTGTTGCTTCACCAAAGAGACTGAGCATAACCTGCATTGATAATGACGGGTGTGGAGACTGGGAATGGGGAAGGAAGATGTCTGAAGCAAAGCTGAGACTAGGAAAGGTGAAGAAAAGATGTCTTCCATAGGTGTTTAATTGTTTCTTTTTTGTTTCCCAATACTCAATTCAGTAATTAATGTTTTATACTAAGTTAAATTCTCGATGTTGAGTCTGTTTTGCCTAGTAAAGCCATGAGTTTTTTTGCTCTTGTTCTTCCTATTTTTGACCATTCGTACTTGTGTGGAGTGAGTAAGAGGCTGTGTAGGCTATGTGGGTGCTTGACTGCTAACTGGGGCCAGCCCACAACAATGTCATGGGTTGGCATTGTATTTGCAGCCTTTTTATTTTTTTCCTGTGTTGCTAGTGGCTTAGTTTTGATGCAGAGGCAAAATTAAACTGCTTAACAGAAATTATTAAAAAATAAGAGAAAGTGAAATATTAAAAACCCCTAGGATACACTGTGAGAATAAATTTTCCAGGCATTCTGCAAGATCAGGATGCTGTGTTATGTTGACTTACAATGGAAGAATCCCCTTATTTTTATTGATTGGAAGATCAGTCCATTGATAGCTATTAAATACATGAGTATTGGCTCAGGAAGTCCAAAAACTTCAAAGGACTGAAGTCTGGGAGAAGTAAGCTTGTTCTATTCTAGTAACTGTCTTCATCCATCAGCTTTTTAAGAGAGCGATTATGTGGGTCTTTGCTCCAATCCAGTACAATCACTTTAACTTCCTTATCTAGTCCAAGAAAACAGTGTAGGTAATTTTCTGTCTTTACAGAAGCAGTATTGGATAAGGAAAATGGAATATGTTAGATCGCATGTAACAAAACCAAAGAAGGAAAGTATAAAATCTCAGGTAAATATATTTCCTCCCTGCTTTTGAATGTTGCAATCCTTTTCCAGAGATTTTTTCATCTTTTCATTTTTTTCATTGTTCCAATGAAAGTTAACTTGGGCACTGAAAAAATAAAGTGCAGTGGTATTCTTGATTTCATTGCCTCTCCCAAGATAAAGGAGGCTATTTACCTCTCTAGTCTGCACTATGGGCTGCTCAGGAATGTTTGCACTTAGGAAGGTCCTGGAGCTGCTGAGCCAACCCTTGGCAATGTTGTGGGGAAAAGGGCTGAGATTTGACAGAGCATGTGAAGCTGTTTTGTGTCCTCTTCCTCCCCCAGCCAATGACCGTGAAGCTGAGATAAACTCTTATGGAGGGAGGGGTAGGGAGATGCTTTTGAAGCAACAAAGGGCTGCTTTGGGTTCCAACAGATTATCTAGAATACATGCTGAGATGTGAATAGCACAGCATTTGCCTTTGCGTGACAACCATGAAACTGCATCTTCCTACACGTTGCAGTCCTTGTGTAAGTATCCCAGGACAACAGATACTTGAATTCATTCCAGACAAAATGAAAATTAAAATGTAGTTCAACTTCTATTAAATACTTAGAAAAAGTTAATTTTTAAGTTCTATCAAAATGCCATGATTCAGAAGACAACACTCTTTATTTAAGAACTTATTGTCTTAAATACTCTTCTCCGTGCTTAATATTGATTTCACATAAATAACAGTATCAAAATCAATGTAAGTGTGATTTAAAAGAATTTTATTAACTTCAGTGAGGCACTGGGTTTAATTCTGTTCTTAGCTGTTCTATTACTTGATTCACAGCAGAGAAAACTTTTCCTAACCATGTATGCATGGTTACTTTATCACTATTTGAGCATTAAAAAAAGTTGATGAAGTTTTGCATAATTTGCTAGGCAAGTAGAAATTTTAGAAGTTTGCTGCATTTGATGTTGTCTTCAGCATTATGTTAGCTTCCGAATGCATTGTAGTTGTCTGTATGTGGAAATATATTTGGTACAAAGCACAATACATTTTTGGCAGCTGGTATGTTCTCGGGAATATCACATGATACAAGCATGACTAGTAGATAATTGACTCATCGTTAGCTGACTGTCTTGTTGACATGTTTTACATGACCTGATTTATTTACTGTTTTTGAGAAGTTACATAAATTTCTTGAAATAGCTATTAGAGAATCATACAATGGTTTGCCTTGGAAGGGACCTTAAAGATCACCTAGTTCCAAACGCCCTGCCATGGGACACCACCCACTAGACCAGGTTACTCAACCTAGACTTAAATACTGCCAGATTTGGGCATCCACAACCTCCCTGGGCAATCTGTTTCAGTATCTCACCACCCTCACAGTAAAGAGTTTACTCCCAATTCTAATCTAAACCTACGCTCTTTCAATTTTTACTCATTACTCCTTGTCCTGTCCCTACAGTTCCTGATGCATAGTCCCTCTCTAACTTTCCTGTAGGGCCCTTCAGATCCTGGAAGGTTGAGGTATCCACAAAACCTTCTCTTCTCCAGGATGAAGAGCCCTGACTTTCTCAACCTGTCTTAGTAGAAGATGTGCTTAAGTCCCCTTATCAACCTCATGGGCCTCCTCTGGACTTGCTCCAACAGCAAGTTCCATTCATTTTAACTCTTTTGTTCAAAACTAAAGCAGATTAAGGTCTTTAAAGAAAAGCAACTGTGTTTTCATGACTACAATGCTCTTAAGACACTACTGGAATTCTCAAAACTAAGAGCTGATAGTCTATTTTAACAACACTTAGTTATTGGTTAATTCTGTGATTGACAGAAACTAGTGGAGTTGCAAATGATCTTTAATTCATAATACAAATAGGCAAACGATAGGGTTTTTTTTAAGGGAAGAGTAGCAGAGATGCTTTCTAGGGTGCTCTGTAATCCAGTAAACTCAATTAGAGGGATACCATGTTTTAGTAAACACTGAAGAGGAAAAAAGACTGTTACAACCTCTGCAGTCTGAAATGAATGGGTAGTAAGGAGATAGTTTGCTCTAAAGAAATAGAAATGTCGAGCTTTCCATTCTAATTGACTCTGAAACAGATAAGTCCAAAAGACCACAGACACAAAAAGAAAAGTTTCATTAATAGATTCTCACTATTCACGTTACGGATTTGCTTAACATCCCTCCTCCACAAAACGAAGGTCTGCCTATGGCTGGTGCTCAGCTGCCTTGAATGTGGGGGCTCCTAAGATACTCATGAGGCAGGACATTGAGTAATTGATGTGATAATATGAAGAATATAAGAAAGGGAGAAGATACTGCAAAACTGCACTCAGTTTTCACAGTTACATAGCAGCCTGGGGGCACAAGTCAACATTTTCAATGAATTCAAGAGTACTGGATTGGGGTTTTCTTTCAGTACTTTTTCTGTGAGGAGTAGTCAGTCATCACTGACTAGAGTCATCACTGACATAGACTGCCTGGCATTTTTTACAATCTGTACAGAATTCAGTCATGGAATAAGCACCAATAATGACCTGCACATCTACCTCATCTATTGTGGTGTTCAAGTTTATCTCTACTTGTTGCATAGTTAGCTGAGTGTATGGAATGGTGAGGACATAGTGGTCATACATGCTGAAGGTAGGGGATAGTCAAGGAGCACCTTCTAGTTGGCAAGGTCACCTGAGAGCTGACTGTTCCAAAGGAGGCCTTTGTGGAGTTCTGCAGCTCAGGAGGCAGAGTGAGGAAGTGATTCTGATGTAAAAGACAACCTGCTATCTTGCTATGACCATAGTGTGTATGTAGCAGACTTGGAATCTGCCTGCAGCAATTGAAGTGTTTTGTTTCAGTTCATGAATTAGCTTTAATATTTTTCTAAATGATATGAGAAATTAACTGGAAGATGATTTCTATCTGCACCCATGGATCTTAATGCCTCAGAAGTAAGATTAGAACTCTGTCTAGTGAGCTCTGCCTGCTGTCATAGCTGTCATAGAAGAAACACTTTATTTTTCTTTGTGAATTTTTGGCTCAAAAATATACAGAGATTGAGCAAAGGAGCTCTGTAGAGGCTCCTAGAACTTGCCAACTCACTACAATCCTGGCAGAACCTAGCTTTTATTGTTTTATTATAGCAAAACTGCATCAGTTCCAAGTTACACATATGGAGAACTATGCCAGCTAAAACTTTTATCAATTACATCAATGTACTCATGTCAAGAAAATTAATTTCTCTCTAGTAAAGACATGAGACAAAGGAAAACTTTTATTTGTTGTTTACATAACATTGTTTTCATTTAGCAGGGTCCAGATGTTCACACATTTTAAAAGCGCATTTTACACTTGTTTGGGCTTCCTATTAGAAAACACCAGTGGATTATGTTCCAAAACCCTTTTTCTCCTTTCTGAAATTGAGGTTGGATTAACTGACTTTGCTCCTGACATTGCATGCTGAAGGACTTCTCTGTTCATATGTATTTAGTTTATTATTATAAATTCTACTATTAAGCACATGTGAAGTTCATCTTGCATAATAAATTTATTAACTTGTAATTTTTAAATTTTAAATGAGAAAAATTATTTTCTTATGTTTTTGTTATAAACTTCATAGTTCTCATCCTTCTGTGGCTGTCAGGAGTTCATCTCTTGAAGTAAACCCTTTAGAATTGGAATTGAAATGAGTGCTGAATCTGGAGGTTCCCAATTACCATTTAGATAAAAATCTTCATGTTTTTAAGGAATAATTTTTTCTGCTGATTAGGTTTTCACCAGAGACCTTTCACCAGAGCAGAACAGTGTCTAATTGGCCAAACTGCCTTTTTATTTTCATGCATTAGGTTAGTCTTAGATTTTTTTTATTTCAGGGTAATTTTTTTTGAAATGTATTTTTGCAGCATACTCTCAATTCAGGGTAGGTACATTCTCCAAAACACTGATTTTCCATGTGTGTAAATATCATTACCATGGATCATTAGTGAGTTTAACTTACTTGGACAAAAACTTACTAAGATGCAGTAAATTTTCATAAAACCCTATTAATTAGAATTAATTAGATTTTTAATTAGAATGTTAAAGACAATAATTATTTTGAGATGTGTAAGAATATATGTTATTTTTCAGATTTTAAGTGTATTTTTGAAAATGTGTATGACATTTCCTGGTTTCTTTTTTATTCCATGAGAAAGGCAGTTTATTTAGGAAAGTACTAAAATCGTCTTTGCAATCATGGTACGTTTTCAAAAATTTTAAGTTGGACAGATTAAAAATGGAATACACACCCCTATGAGCTTGTTTCGTTTGTAGCTCATTGGGATATACGCCTCAAGAGATTTGGACATACTAATAGTATATAAATTGTAAATTATTCTTTTTGTTAAACCTCCCCCGTATAAAGACATTCTACATCACTTTTTTGTTTCTGTGATATAGGGTTAGGTATACTTGGAAAAAGGCAATATTTAACTACAATAGTTGACCAGAAAATGAAAATTATCCCTTGGTTAATACTCTAAGTTTAGGTTAAGAATACTTTTATGATTTCAGAGAGAAAAAACATTACATAGTTCACACCCTTTCCCAAAAAGGTTGATTAGACACTGCAATGGGCTGTCCAGGAAGGTGGTGGAGTCACCATCCCTGGAGGTGTTTAAGGAAAAACTGGATGTGGCACTTAGTGACGTGGTCTAGTTGGCATGGTGATGTTTGGCCATAGGTTGTACTTGACCTGAGACGTCTTTTCAACCTAATTGATTCCATGATTCTGTAATTCTCTGATTTTTGCTGTTTAGCTGAAAATTGTACTGACTCTTATGTCAAGATTTTTTAAAGCTATGTGTGAAATAAGATCAATTTTTAGCATTGTTTTAAAATATAAGTTTTATTTCGTGGTTTACTGCATAATTGCTTAATTAGTATCTAGTGGTTTTTTTTTCTTTTTGTTTGTTTGTTTGGTTTTTTTGGTTTTTTTGCAGGAAGGAGATAATACTTGCTGTGCTTTTGTACAAGAGAAAGGAGGTAAAAATGGGATATACTTTACTTAACCGTTATTCTTGGTCAATGTTTTTCTGAAATTGTTTGGGGAAGACAAATCTGATGGGACAAAATTATTGGCATTCACGAGGTGATGAGAGACGATTTTTAACCCAACAAAATGGGAATCAGCTCTTTGCACATTCAACCCAAGTGTTAAACCAAGCGAAAAACCATTGTTTGATTTACCAAGCATTCCTAATCCAGAGAGGAGTCACACAAGAGGTTTGTATAACTAGGGGCAGGATTAGTCTAAAAATTTCCCATCCTGGTTGTTTCTTGTGAGGAAGTCAGGTACTGAATGTGGACTTTCAAGCTCTACTTAAGCATGTTTATGTTTATAGAGCACTAGAATCACATCTAAACTAGAGCAGCCAGCAGCCCTTGGTTGTTTTTTTTTTTTAATGTGACCAGGAATTTGCCAGCACCTTTGTGGCAGTATAGTGCAGTTTGATATGGAAGATGATAATATACAGGTACTGGAATATTTCTTTTGTCAAGGTGTCACATAGTAATTTGTCTTATGCAATGACTCTGAAGTTAGACAGCTCTTCTGTTATTAATTCGGTGTCAGTTATGCAGTAAAACCATGTTTTAATTGACAGCTTGAGTGGAAGGAACTGTAGAGATGTTCTCTTATGAAATGGCTTCCTTGAATTTTGTTATGTCACCAGAAATCTCTGGTTAAAAGACAGCTTTTTCACCTGGAACATTGTTGATTAGCACAAAGCTGCATTAATTGCTCTGGCAGAATGAAAGATGGAAAATGCAAAGCTAGAATTTCCTTTACAAGATTTCATTTGGGATGGAAAATATTAGCAGCTTCTGATAACTTTGTGATAGGAAAGATTTTATAGTTAAGTATTGCACTAGAAAATGTCTGTGCTGGAAAGAAATATGAGTTTTCTCTTAAAATCAGGTTTTAAGTGTGTGTGTGTGTGTATACACACACATAGGTGTATGTGTATGCATTTATTCACAAAGATACAAAGAAGATGTGACCTCTGCATGTAAATAATTCTAGATACTAAATGTAGTAATTATTCTTGCCTTGGTTTTTAATTAATGCTTTATCAATCAGTGTCCTAGTTTGCTGTCCTTGGTCATATTCTAAGCAGAAAGTGTGGCTACCTTAGTGACCTGGGAGCATAGATATTGCTGTCCATAAAGCCGATATAACCAGTTGAATGCTATGTATTAGTGGTGAAGAAATGTCCAATTTTTTTTCTTATGGAAGCAATAGCTTTAAAAATGAGCTGGAATATATCCTCTGCCCCAAGGTTGAAATGAAGCAGCCAATCACTGATTTTAGCCAAGGTGATACGCTACTTACCTTGTAATGATAATGTATGCAAAGAGATACCTATTCTTGTCACTTTGCATCATTAAAAGCTATTCTGATCAAGTCTCTGGTGTTGCATTATTTATGGTTTTATTTTCCATGGGAAATGAATAATAAGCCTAGCTCTGGTATTATCTGAAGTAAGAGCTGTGTAGATGAGTACAGATATCCTTTAAATTTTAGTCAGAAATAAGATTACTGTTTGTTTTTAAAAGGAATCTTTCCATCTTTGCAGACTCTAGTTACTGGAAAAGGTAAAATCCTTGCTAGAATAAAGTACATAAGGTAAGTTAAACTCTGCAATATGGATGTGTCCTCAGAATTGGTAGAGAGAGAACAACCAGATCACTGCTTGAAAATCTGGTACACCGAAATCTGGCATCTCAAACATGCCACTGGAATAAATGATTGATATATCTATATGCACCCAGACTTCTTATGTTTAGATAGTTAAATAGTGGGGGACTCAGCTTGATTTTCTGTTATGTTGGAATTCACAAGGTCCTGTTTAGAGGGAGAGAAGATATAGTCCACTGATAGCCAGCTTTTGTTGCTGGCTTTTGTCACTTTGGAACATGAGAACAACCTGAAAATCCTTTTTTAAACTCTACATTTTCTGTTCAGCAATATCAGGAGACAGGACTATAACCCATATAGATAACACAGTACACCTGTTATGCCAGGCCTTCCTGTAAGTGTCACAGGAGGGCTTGAGTCTAAGTTCCTAGGTTCAACAGCTTCAGTAGAGTTTCACCAGCTTACACTAATTTCATTTCTGTGCAATATGTGCCTTCCTGGCAAAATATACACAGGTGTCGTTAATATTGCTGTAGACACAAAGTGGCAGATTGCCCCAATATTCTCAGAATTATTAATCAATTTTTCTGACCCATCTACTCATTGAACACTGACTTAAAAGAAGAATGAATGAAGAAGGTTGCAAAGTGCTACAAAAAGCTGTTTTTAAAAAGAGTTGTCAAATAGTGAAAGAGAGGCCGAGCCATTAATATCTCTCTTTGGGTGACCTTTTTTGGCCTTGTCTACTACTTGGACTTCAATTTCAGTGACTGAATTTTTATGCAATTTCTTTCCTCTACAGCTAGTATGCCTATGTACAACTGTTTAAATCAGATTAGCAGGGAACATATGTTATTTCCTTCTTGGTGTTAGAGATTTCTCAAATGGTCTGCTATTTTCTTCTTTTCTTTCCTTTACTCATTATAAAATGACCACCTTCTCAATTTGTTCTTGGCAATTGAACTTGAGCCAGTAATATAATTTGGAGCAATTTCTTGCCTCATTCTTCCTCTACAAGTAGAGCATTTAGAGATTTACTGTTCTTTTTTGTTGTAGTCATTCAGCTCCAGTGTGAAGGATCAGGTCTGCACTTGGGGAAGGAATCATCTACAAAGGAGAGAAAGTGAGAAAAAAGGAGATATTTCATCAAAACTAATTCTTTAGTCCTTAAATTAAAGCAAGAGACTAAACTAATATTCACAATGCTTCTGTTGGTTAGGACTCCCGCCTATACCATTTGCTTGTCCCCAAATTTAGGAGCTACGGGACAAGACAAGGCAATCTTCAATTTTATGTAGCAGCACAAGGGTGTTACAGTTAGTGTACAAATCCAGGTACAGACCCTAAAAAAGGATGTTGACAGTGAAGGTCAGTCACTGCAGTCTGTTAGCTTCTCAGGATTTTTTTTTCTTCTTGGTATGGTGTAATTATTATTGCACAGTCATAATCTCTACCTGCTACCAGTGTTGTCTTCCTCACATGCCTAGTCAACAAGGTGATGATGCATTGTAGGTGTTCATTAGCCCTTATACAATCTTACTGACTCCATCACACTAAAAATCTAACATTCTTCAGTATGACATATTTAAGTTTGTTGTATTTCTGAAATTGCTACAAAATCCCCTAGGTTCCCCAGAAGTGCCGCTTTTGCACTGTCCAATTTCTGAGCAGTCTTACAGTCGGATTGAGTTTTAAGAACAGTTTACCCTTATGATTATCCATCATACCTGCATGTGATGCCAAGTGCAGTGATCAGTCTGGTAGGAATATGCTAGTAGATGCTAGTGCACACAGGAATGAAGCCTCATTTCAGTGTGGTGACTGGGAGCTCAATGAGAAGGGATTGATGCAGTGCCAAACATGTGGTCCAAAAGCTGTGTATTGTGCAGTGTTGATGGTTCAGGTTGCTGACAGCACACGCTATTTTTAGTTTGGTGAGCTGATGTTTCACAATATCTACTTCCTCTTTAGCAAAGAAATTTGACTCTGTGCAGGGTGGCCAGTACTGCTCACAGGCACTTGCTGTGGCCTTGTGCACTCGTCTTGTTGGCACAGACAATGCGTATGCCGAGCAGAGTCTGCAGCTGGACGCGGTGTCCTGCTTTCTCTCGCTGCACTGAGCAGCCTGCACATGTGCGGTAGCAATGCCTTCAGCTTATTTGTGTTTCATCCATTCCTCTTACAGTATTTACTATGTATTTCACCATGCTTGTTAACATTTACTGTTTTTTACATTCATGTATTGTGTTTGGTGGAACCTGTTTTCTTGCTTTAGGCATCTAGTGACAACAGTATGTGCTACATCATCAGTAGTTGCTCTCAACCAGCTGTCAGCATTGTGCTTACAGTTTTAACAACTATGCTTATTAGGTTACTGGTGCTAGAATATGATGTAGCACTGGACAGTTTTTTTGCCTTTATAAACTGCATAATCTGCAAATACTTTGAGTTCTTACTTAGAAAATGCTCAGCATGGGTTGACACAGGTAATGAAAAGGCAATTTAAAAAAAAATCAAGAGAATTGTTATTATATATTTATACCTGCAATTGTATCTGACAACTTGGAAATGCCAATGACTACTCCAGATAAAGTACATCTGCAAAATTTTAGTCAGTTTGGATTTATAGTATTTTATATAAATAGAAAGACAAAGCAGAATGTGAAGCCAATTTGTTCAGTGTTTTCTTGTACCCAAAGTTAAGGACAACTGGCTACAGTTCCAAGACCTGGATGGGGTTCTGATCTCAGTGAATTTGTTCTGGGGTCAATGCTCATGTGATTTGAGTTCTGATGCCTATTATAATTTGAACCTGATACCAGCGTCAAATCTCAGAGGTATATATCCACATTTTTAAAATTCAGGGTAATTGCTGACCACATCTGACAAGCACAAATGGCACAACCAAATACAATATTGTAATTACAACACAAGTATAGAGACTATTTAATTAAATGTTTTCTATATTGTTGTAGGTGACACTGCTATGAGACACAATTAACTCTTTAATGTGAATATATGGGAAGATGGAACTATTCTTTTACCTGCACAATTCATCTTATCAATTCTTTCTGAGAGTTTATAACACCTGTTTGACAATTCAACTCATGCAGATGATAGTGAGATTATTCCTTTCTACGAAAGATCCAGTTTTAGAAACCAGCGATTCACCAGAATCAGACTTGTTTATACCTGCTTGGGAAAAGTCAATAGCTGAGTAGCAAACTTTCCACTGTTTCAAAGTGCACACACACACACACACAAAAAAAAAAAATTGAAGGGAACATTCTCAATGTTTCTATGACTAATTATCTTATGCAGGTGCCCTCATACCACCATTAAACCATATCACAGAGGAAGAGTATTACAGTTATTCTACAGGATATTTTTAAATATCAACAAATAATTTAATGTACCTTTGTATTTTTAAAGTATAATTGTATAATGTTTGCTAAGTAGAAAATTAGGTGACTTTGAAGCTGACAATTATCTCTGTGTGTGCGTGTGCATGGCTTTCTGATCCTGATTATTTTTAGTCATATTAATTTGATATTTATAGTGTTTGTTATTTTTTCTTTGTCATAAAGTATTACTGCTGATCTGTGCACTAATTAATTTTCTAAAATATGCCCTAATAGTAGTCTGTATTTAAATTTAGAAGTTAGTTGCCCAGAATATATGATTTTGTTAATTGTCTTATTTGGAGATCTAATGTCTAAAAATCAGAAGTAGTAGCAAATGCTATTTCAAGCTGTCTTTTTTCTCTGCCAGTTTCTCTGCTGGTTGTTTTTCTAAACTGAAGTTGTTTTTATATATTTTGTAATTGGCATTTCATGAAATAATCTGGACCATTTCTGAGACACTGTGAATCTACTAAGGAAATCTGGAGGAAAAAGTTATTAATTCAGCTATTAATTTTACTTCATTAAACTGAAGGTAGAATAGGCAGCTGCAAATGAAATAATTTCACTGAGTTCTGGATTCAGAAAGGTTCTTTGGAGTTTTTTTTTCTGTGAGCTGATATAACTCAGGGTTCTGGTTTTAGTGACTGTGCTTTATTTTAATTCTCTTCCTCATTTCTGTGCAAAGCTACCTCTGGATGCATGTGAGCAGACTTTAAAAATGTACCATGATAATAGAATAATTAAACTATTAATCTTCCTATATTTCTGAAGGTTGGTAATACATCTTCTTTAGTTAAAAGGTTCATTGCGTGGTCCCAGGCTTAAAAATAAGCCCTAGGTTTTTTGTTAGCTAGAGATTTCCTCGGGTCACCACTTGACACAGATTAATACCATCTCCCAACCTCTGTAACCTATGCCCTGTAATCGCCTATGACTAATGTAGAAGATAAGACAGGGAGGTGGGGGACACAGACAGAAAGGATCAAAAGGGATGAAAAGCTTTACACACAAAAAACTGGGTTAGCAAATTCATAATTATTCCAAAGAATAGGAATATAAAGGTGTCTTGGACTGCTTGTAAACTTCCCTGGTTTTCAAGCAGTGCTACTCCACAGGACAGGCAAAGCAAGATGTTCTTCTAAGGCTTCTATGTCAGCTCTCCCAGATCACCAAACTTATTCTTGTAGTGACCTCAGGCAGTTTGGGAGAACAAAATCCTTTATAATGGCAAATATGCTGCAAATATGCTGCAAATAAGGTCCAACTGTATGTGAAAAAGCACATGTTCACAAAGCGTGGTGAAAGTACCTCAAAACTCAGTATTTGCCATTAGCATAAAATTGTATCTAGGTTTTCTTAGTTTTATGTAAGTTGAAATAAGAACTGTCTGCAGTATATCAGCTAGCAACGTATAGTATTTGTAAATAATGACAAGCTCTGTATGTATAAGACACAATTTTTTACAACAGCAGAAAGAGGTTTATTGATGCATGTGCTGCTTGGGATGCTCTGAACAGGGTTTTGTCACCAAGTTTAATGACACTGCTATTGTACCTCTCTGTTTTAAGTTCCAGCTCTTTTTCTCCCACCCTTTTTTTTTTGTTTGTTTTCTACTAGTGCTTGCTGTCTCTGGATAATAGATGTAGATTTGAAAACAGAGATGGATCAAGAGTAGAAATTTTCAAAATTAGCATAACTCAGTAAAACTCAGAAATGCTGTTATATCTTCACCTGTAGGTTTCTGCACCTAAATTCTTTTTAAACCTTCCCAGAAATCTAGATTTAGCAGCTAAAAGGAATGAACTGCAAATATTGCCTGGCATGTCAGTAAATAATGGCTTCCTTCCTGGGATTTTATATACTTCTCAGGTCTTGAATATCAGTTGCTTTTTCTGCCCTTTCCCCCCATCTTCCCATGCCAGTGAAGAAGTTTGTTGTTCAGTGTACAGCATGCACACTTAATTTGTCTTGCAATGAGTCTGGATTTTAAAACACCTGGAAAGACTTTGTGCATGCTGAATTTTCATGCAATTTAATAATATGTTTGACTGAGTGGTCTTTTTTTATTACATCTGTCAGTTTTCTCTACTCCTGAGGGGTTTCACATTGCAGAGTAATAACAGTTAGAAGTTATCAAAAATAACATGGATTAACAGTTTTTGCATTCTATGAGTGGTTTTGCTTTCCACATTGAATCTACTGAACCTGAAAGTAATGCTGCCAACTGAAAAGAATGTGATAGTTATCATTTGATGCTTTATGTGTATCTAAACCCTTCCTATCTTTTGTGTTAAAACATGCTCTAACATGATAAGTGCAAAATACTACTGGGAAAAGCTGAATATAGGAAAAGTGCGTGAATTATATTAGTAGAGTTTTTTAGGTTTTAGTGGAGTCTTTGTAAGATGCTTAAAAAATTAACTATTCATTCTACTTAGCCTCCCTTAAAAATGACATATGCTTATTGCTACTATTTTTTAGTATTTTTAACATTTATAACATATATTTGGAGTAAAACTTTTATTTTTTCAGGAGAGAATTAAAAAGCCTCCTTTGATGTGAAGTGGGTTTTTTTTAAGTTAAAGATGAAAGTATGTAATTTCAACTTTAAGGTGTATTATTGGCCAAGTATTTACCCTGTTGCTGGATTGTGATCAGGAACAGTCTTAAGGTTGAAGTGTCTGAGGCTATTCACCATCTGTTTCTAGTGTGCCCATGCTTGGCCCTAAGGATGTCCCACAGGCCACCCAGTCTGCCTGCCTGCCTTGGGCTGTTAGACCCATGTGCTCATGGAGACCCAGCATGCTGCTGCTGCTGAAAGTCTCAAATCATGGACACTTTGCTGCTGTGACTCCAGAGCACACTCAGCAGAAGCACGCAGGCTGTTTCTGGAGAAAGGACATTGCAGAGGCAGTGGGCTATCAGGTTTTATGATGCTGGTGGAGGCTGCTCTTTGTGTCACCTGGAGCAGACTGGAGAGCTGAGGTCCTACCCACCTGTTGGGAAGCAATGGCTACATCAGGATAGTTTTGGCCAGGGGAGCTGTCCATTATTACCTATCTGCTCTCAATCTCCCAAATGTTCGTTCGCGAAGCCTAGCCATGATGGTAGCTCTCAATCTGCAGGATCCTCCCCAGAGCCAGCTTCTGGTGGTATTACAGAACTGCTAACACCTGGTTGGTATGAGATTGGTACCACATAGCTCCTGATGTGCCCTTGTTACAGTTGAGAATATATACCATAATTGTAATCACAATGATATAAAAATATAAAATGACATAATGCAAAGTTTACACATAGTGGCTCATTAAAATAGTGAGAGCAGGATTCTGTCAGATTTGGGTGAATGTCTTGTCCAGCTCTGCATTATTTGAAGATTTTTTGCTGTGCTGAATATCAGTGCTTTTTACCAGCTATTTTTATGTCTGGGCTGCTTTGTTACAGGTGTCCTCAAAGCATTCATATCACTTTAAAAATGTTAGATCCACTTTTTCAATGTTATCGACTGCAGAAGGACACAAGTTCACTGTGACATTTTTGAATTATCATGTCAAAGTCTTATCAGAATGAACTTTTTTTTTTTGGTGGTGTATAATGTATTTCTAGTTTCTGATTTAACTAGTTGAATTTTCAAAAACTTCCAAACCCGTGGTCTTGATTGCTATACTTTATTTAAATAAAAACTGGTCTTTAAAAATGAATTTATCTTGAAAATATGGATAAAAGCTGAAGCTGCAAAGCTCTGGAAGAAGGGTTGGTTTTTAAATCACTGCTATAAGATGCTTATGGAAGATGATGGAGAATTGGATCCAATTTCCACCTCAGTGTGAGGTCAGTTCTGCTCTTTTAGCTCTTAGGATAGGTCTGTATAACTGGCATTGGGATTATCCATTTCTGAAGTAGTTCCTTTTTTAAAAAAATAAAAATACAAATTCTAGTGTATTGAAATATTTGTTGAGCTTGAGAGTTAGAGTTTGAGAGTAATAAAAAATATTAGAGTGTTTACCCTATAGTTGAATTTCAACACGTTTTGTCAACACAAGATGGAACAATTTTAGTAGGAAGATTGGGAACCCCCATTGAAAGCAGTATAATCTTATTCTACTGGGAGGTATAATGTCTAAAATTATTGGCTTATCTGGAAAATAAATAATAATCAATTCCCAAGATCATAAGTGTGGCAAATTTTTTCCATAATAAAATGGACTTCAGTTTGGAAAAAGAATTTTAGACTGTGGGCCTTGGAAACTGAAGTATAACATACATGGTCATGCATGTTGGGGTAACAAATACTCAAGACTGGTCCTATAAACTCTATTGAGAACTTTCATTATTATATCTACTGTTACTACTAAATGTTGATAGTGTCTGAAAAATCTATTCATTTAACCTGTCTAAGCTATGTACCAGCACTCCTATCTATTAATAAAGTTTAAATCTTTCTGTATCAGACTATGTTTTTTGTTTTGGTTTTATTTCTCTGGGAATTGGTTGATGCTGGGAATCGATTTCAGTTTCCAGATTGTACTGTCAAGCATGTTGAAAGGTAATTGAATTCTTGAAAACAAACAAATAAAGTGTGTCTGGAATGCAAATAGTTAAAAAAATGTATTAACAAATGTCACACTGTTCTTTATTTATTTACTTTGCAGCATTCCCTGCCTTTTTATTCACTTCTCCTTCAATAAAATACTGATTTCTTGTTATGCAGCTTTCATCGTTATTCTATTCTATTCTGTTCTAGCCTATTTATTATATTGCTTTATTGTTAATGTTACAGAACCACAGAATCATAGAATCACACAATACGATGAGTTGAAAGGAACCCACAATCATCAAGTCCAACCCTTAGACCTGCACAGACCTATTCCCAAGAGTCACATCGTGTTCCTGAGAGTATTGTCCAAAAGCTTCTTGAGCTCTGGGAGGCTTGGTGAGGTGACCACTTCTCTGGGGAGCCTGTTCCAGTGCCCAACAATCCTCTGTGTGAAGAACCTGATTGTACTCTATTTTCCAAATCTTCGTTTGTGAAGCCCAGCCACACACACATTCTATTCTACGTCAATAAGACTATTTTACTACCTACAAGGGCTTAAATTTATATCTTTCATTAAATGACTGATAATATGTAATGGATTTGTTACCCTCTCTGAGAGGGAAACAAAACTAGGATAGATCACCTGATGTATATTTCACCAATAAGATATTCCATACTGTGTTACATCAGCTCAGATATAAAAGATGATAAGGGAGTGAGATCCTTCTCTCTTCCAGGTAGCTGTGTGGTTGTGGACAGACCGCTTCTTCGGGGTAGAAGAGCATTCATTGTGGGAAGTAGTCTTTGTTGTTAGTTTTTCTCTGTGTGTATAGTGTTTATAACTATTTTCTTCCTCTCTGTGTACATATAAAGTTGCTTGTCTTGGCAGTTTCAGTTTTCGTAGTTTTTTCCCTTCTTCCCCCCCTTCCCTCCTCCCCTTTCCCTCTGGAGGGAGGTTGGGCACAGGCCCAGTGAATACCTGGTGTTCAGCCAAGGTAAACAATAACATAATCTAACACTCAGTGAAACCTTAATAATATCCATCAAACTATTTAAAATTTTTTACATAATCAATGCAACAAACATGATTTTCATTTCATTATTCATCAACAAAGGCAATCTGACAGTATCTAAATCATTAATTGTTTGGATTGAAACATTCTGACACATGTTATGTTTTAATATTTAACAAGACTTTCATTAAAATTTATGTGAAACCCCCTTCTTTAACTGGGGTTGTACTTTATAAAGAATTTCCCTGACATTTGGTTAAGCCAGTCAAACGTGGTCTCACTGTCTACCCATGTGTTGAACACAACCCACGAAACACCTGAGGTCAGGCTTATGTCTTTTTCCTGGAAGGACAAATGTTTGATCAAAGAATACAACTTGAAAAGGCAAGTGTCTCTCTCCTTTGTGCTGCTGCTGAAGGAGCAGAAAGGTGACACATGGGTGATCTGTGGGAGGACTCCATTTCACAGAGCAGTAGTTCTAGTGTGAGTTTATTGCCTGGTGTGTATGTGTGTATAAATATAAGACATTATTCCTCTCTCTTCCCTGGAATCTCCAGCATTGATTCAGAAGGCCAGAAAGATACAGGAGAACGTGGTAGGTTAAGGTGATGGGATTTTGGTAAGAACACGATGTTTTAAAGGCATTCACCTGTGTTATTTCTGAAAAATCCTCTGAGGTGTATATCAAGCCTTTGTGAGTTTGATATTAGGTGATCCCACAGCAACACAGATAGTTTATTTTTATAGTATTTTTTCTTCTTATGTTATTTTCTGTTTCTCGTTCTCGTTCTTGTGTTATCTTTCTTGCTGAGTAAATATTATCACCAAGTGTGAGACACCATGACAATATCTCTTCTCTGCTTTCTTTTTATGATTAAAGTTTCTCATTCCCAGCATATATTTCATAAGCAGCAATAACTGAAAAATTACTTGGTATTTTTATGCATTTATTCTGAATAGTTTTATCTAACTTGTAGTGGTAGTTATTATCTCCTACTTACACATATCTCACTTTACTCTACTGTTCAGTTTATTGTTCTGTAATTTATACTTCTCTCTGTCTAGCTTAGAATATTTGTTCATAACAGGACTTATGGTCTCTGATGTTGGTCTAGCAATGTATTATAGTTATTGCTATTCTTCTCTGTACTACCTAGAAACAACTACAAACTACAGTGTTAGACTGTATGTCTCCACATCTGGGGCAGAAAGCTGACTCCTGTCCCAAAGGTGTTACCATTGAAGTAAGAGACAGTGTACACAGACAGATGAAAGAAGAATCCATTGACTCTATCAATTGTTTTGTTGCCACATGCTTTCTGTGTACAAGCACTCTGACTTTTTTTTTTGGTTTAGTAGGCATAATGATAAAGAAGTCAAAAGAGAACCTAAATGTTCAGACAGTTGCTGTAGTTCTTATCAAGCATGAGTCAGTTGCTCTTTGAAAGTTGGAGAGATTGATGCAAACTGTTAGGAGATCACCAGAATTAAACACTAACAAGAGACAAACAAGGACTCCTTGATTTTTTTTTTTAAATTTTTCTATATATTCCTCCTAATTTTTGTCAAATCAACTGCAACTTGAAAAAAGACAGGGGTACCCAGGTGGCTGTATAAATGTAAGTCTGAAATTACACTTAAGTATTGTTTTTCTGCTGGACCCAAAGCCAGTCAGCCACTTTTCAAACACAGGTAAATTCTCTCAGTCCTCTATGAGCTGTATTCATTTGAATTTAGTCTGACTGTCTACCATGATAACATTCAATAGCATTGGATATATGAATCAAATTTGATATCATATGAATATTTGTAGTTGAAGCAGAAGTACACAAAGAGCTAGCAAATTCATTTTAAAATGGGCACACAAAATTTACAGAACACAAATTATTGGTGTGTCATCAACCTCCATATGATGACTGAGAAAAACGAGTCAGAAAAAAACATAAGACACTTTTTTGTTTAAAGTAAAGGCAACTCTGTAGGTTTCTCTGGATTACAGTCTAGTGTGTCACTTCGAACAGTGACACAGATATTTCTGTATTCCTTACATTAAGGATTCCTGTTTTGCAGATGGATGCAGTGTTCTGCAGAGTAACATTTTTTGGATTTAACTCATTGGCAACAATTCTGATGATAAGGGAGTGCATGGTGAGAAGGCAATTTTTTTGTTAAAAATGGCAATTCCTTCCTGAAGGGAGTACTTTTCTGATGTGATATATAGCAATAGTAATAAGTGGTTGTAGATTTAATAGACAAAAGGAATTAAAACTACATTGGTAAGCTCAGTCTGTCTGGGAGGGAGTTGTAATTAAGACACATCTCCATTACATTATAGTTATTCTGTCAATTTCAGCCTGATATATTTTGTCATTTTTATGCAGATGCAACTTCTAGTCTTTAATAGACTAAAGAATTTACGTTTTGGCAGAATTATGAAAGACTCTGTCATTTTACATTAGCAGAAATATGAAAGACTTGCAATCTAAACTCTCATGCCCTGCCTGCTCCCAAACAAAAAAAAAAAGACAAAAGATAGATGTGAAATTTATCTAATAACACGAGCTAGAATGTATTTAATAATGTTTTAATATCTATATTATTTCAGAGTAAAATTATGTAAGAATGAAATTGAGCAGATGATATGGTTTGAAGCTGGCTCCCTGCCAAGTCTCCAAACCTTACCACCAGAAGGCCCCCCCCCCCCCAACAAAAAAAACCTCAGGGAGAAGAGGGAGAAAAAAAACTAAGAAAAACCCGAAAACGAGAGAGAGGACAACCAAACTGATATATATAAATATATTTACACTTATATACAATTTCACAAGGGAAAGGGAAAGGGGAAGGGGAAAAGGAACAAAACTAAAATAAAATATATATATATATATATCCCAATCAGTAGCCCGAGATCTAGTAACTAAAGAACAAAAGAGTTAGCAAAGAAGATATCTCACTACTCTCCTGGGACAACCGAGAGTCGCTCCGGAACGATCGCCGGCAACCTCTGTCTCCCAAGGTCGGCAAGGCCTAGCCAGGCCTCGCTCCCCAACACGGCAGACTCAACAGCAGGGAACCTGCACCTCCAAGCCGCCGGAAGGAAAAAGAGCGAAGGCCTCTCCTCCTCTCTTCTTATAGTCTGGCTTACGTAAAAATCGTAGGGAATACTGGGTAAATCTGGACCCTTCCTTGGTTACAAACTGGTCACCAAGGAAAGCCTAGCCCAAACCACCACAATTAATTAATATGAAAGAGTGTTCAGCCTACAAATATAATGAATAGCAATACGGAACCTTTAAAATCTTCAGTGAAAGGGAAAGGGAACTTGCTATTAAAGCACTGTTCAGTGCATATATTTTATGTAACCATGTTTGAGGTGATATAACTTCCTTCAAGTATCAAAAATATGTTACTTGCAAGAAGCTAAAGAATCTGAGCTTATATATTTGCTTGTTTGTTTTTATTGGGATTACTTTCATGGAGTCATCTGGAACTCATGCACAGTCTTTCATTTGTAACGCTATAAATGAGAGGGCACAAAAACCCCAAACCCTTTTGGACATTTTCCAGGGAAAAAGTCAAAGAGTGAAGGCAGCAAGACTTACAACTCTTCCCATCTTACAGAGGGAAGTAAAGCATAAGTGAGACAGAAACTAGGAGGAACAATAAATTAGGTGGCTGTAAACAAGTAAGAAAGAGGGAGGCTGAAGCTTCCAGAAAGCTAATTAAGAAAGAGAAAATGACCATCAAAATAGGAAAGGACCAGAGGCCAAGAAAAGAAAGAAGAAGGAAAGAAAAAGTAGAGAAATGGAGAAGGTCAAAAGAAACAGCACAAACAGCAAACATCTACAAATATTCCGGGCAACAGTGTGGAAAAACTGTTATGTAATACTGGATGTATTTGCCTTCATAATGGGATTGGATTTGATTAGCTCAGACAGCATAACCAGTTTTGTGCTCTTAGGGTGTTCGGCAAAAAGACAAAAGTTTTCAGTGAATGTATCTTTTTTTAAGATGTAGGGAAAAGAAGAATAAGCATGTATCAGTGATACACTTCTAGCCCTCTAGTAACCTGTAAGTAATTGCTGTAAATCTTTAAACAGTGTGTACTTTGAATCTACATCAACCAAATTTTTATTTCACCAAGATTGAACAATTTGCAAGACATTTTGAAAGCCTAGCTGACCCATTTTCACTGGATTTTGAAATAGTAGACACGTGTCATTCTAGCATGAACATTAATACCAAAAAACCAAGGATTATGCAGATGAGAACAGACCTTATTAATTATTCCTGAGCACAGTCACCAAAATGTAAAGGTGGAATATCATTCAGAGATAAACTTGAAGAATTTATATATCTTTAATATAAATAAATAAAGTTTTATGGATAACTGTTATCATTAAGCACGTCAAAAACAGTGTGGCTAGCAGGACGAAGAAGGTGATTCTCCCCCCTACTTTGCTCCTGGGAGACCCCGTCTGGAGTACTACATCCAGTTCTGATGTCCCCAACATAAGAAGGACATGGAACTGTTTGAGCAAGTCCACAGGAAGCCATGAGGTTGACAAGAGGACTGGAGCATGTCCCCTTTGAAGACAGGCTGTGAAAGTTAGGGCTGTTCAGCCTGGAGAAGAGAAGATTTCTTAGAGACCTCATAGCAACCTTCCAGTATCTGAAAGGGCCTGCAGGGAAGCTGGAGTAGGACTGTTTGTCAGGAACTGAAGTGATAGGACAAGGCGGAATAGCTTCAAACAGAAAGAGGGGGAATTTAGGTTAGATATTAGAAAGAAATTCTTTACTGTAAGGATGGTGAGACACTGGAACAAGTTACCTTCCTGAGAAGCTGTGGGTGTCCCATCCCTGGCAGTGGTCATGGCCATGTTGGATTAGGCCTTGAGAAGCTGTTCTAGTGGGAGGTGTCCCTGCCCATGGTAGAGGGGATTGGAATTAGATGATTATTAAGGTCCCTTCCAACCCAAACCATTCTATGATTCTATAATTCTGTAATCTCTGAACATTATCTGTATAAGTATGATATGTTTAGATTTTCCCTCAAAAACCAGGGCAAAGAGAGTAGTATTGATCTCTGTCTCCAAAGCATGGGTATAATTGGAGATATGAGCACAGTGCACATGCAGTGCCTGCCATGACTCTGATGAGTGCTGGCGCCATGTAGTTTTACCAGCTCTTGGGGGCTGTGGTGAAGACAAGGCATAGGGGAAGGCAAACACCATGCTGCTGTTCCTGGGCAGACTGGTGACTCTTTCCAAGACACTTACACAGGTTCATATTCACAGACATGCAGTGCCTTAGGTGCTAGTAAATGCAGTAACTTATTTGTAATATCAATTAGTTAATCAAAATAATACAGCTGGAAAATGACATTCTCATTTAATGCAGAGTGAATACCCTAGGCTTTTTCACTGAGAAATGAGGTTTCATGAAGTTAATGAAGATAACTTTTGTTTTATCTTGAAAATATAACAAAATATATACAGTGTTATCTACTAATAATATAAATAGAAATTGACTGAAATTTGTGATTTGTTTACTGCTCCTTTTTTGGTAAAAATTAAACTTCATAAAAGGTGGTGAGACTCACAGTATATGGTTTCCTTTGTTATTTTATTTACCTCTTGTTAATTGGTTCCTAAAATTATTTCAGATTACTAGATTCATTCATTCATTCATTCATGTCAAATAAAAAGACAATTTAAGGGGCAAAATACACCTTGAAGGGAACACAGTATGCTAAGAGAGATAGCTAACAGTGTTGAGTGTCGCCTGTTAACAGCACACATCCTCTGACAGACCAGAGAGGGCTTCCTTGATTTCTTAATGGAGAGGAAGGAGCCCTGTGCCCATAGAGTCACTCTGACAGCCCCAAATTGTTCAAGGGTGAAAATCTTGTACGGATACAAGGTGCAAACTCTAAGGGAGAGCTTTGCAAAGGCCAGGGTGCAGAGCAGCCTGGGCAGTGAAGGCACTGTGGGGACTGGGGAGGTCCTGGAGAGGCACAGGAGTGATGGGGCCACTGCCTGGCACAACACTGTTCCCAGGCATTTGAATTGGGCTTGGAAATATTGCTCTGACAGCTGCCTGACATGGAGGAAACTTGAAGAGATGTGCCAAATCTTCACTCACATCCAGACAAAGACCCTAAGGGAAGGAGAGGGTTGTTTCCTTTGCCCTTCTGGCCCTGCATGAATCAATGTTTTCATTAATCCTCAGATCCTGGCTTTTTTGAAGAATACGTATGCTTCAAAGAGTATTGAAAACTTGAAATCACACTTTTTACTTGTTTGCCCATGTCACCAAAAAAATCTAGTCTAAACAAGTGCTTAAACAGAAGAACATTACCTTATTAAAGTATAATTTTGATATCCCGTTTAAAAAAACCCTTCAGCCTGATCCCTTTTGCAGGGGTTGGAGATGCATGTTGAATTTTGGGTCCCATTAACTTGCTTGCAAGTTTGACTCCTCTTGGTGTTTGATATAGCTGTTTTTTTCCTGACCTTTTCTCACTGTTTATAGGATAAGGCTGAGAAACTCAGAAAAATTCTCTAAGGTGAAGATGAGAAGAAGGAGTATTTTACATTGACCACTTCAGGCTTAACCCTCTTGTTTCCTTTTTCCATAAGCTCATGGAGAGATGAAAAAGCATCCTTCTGGAGCTTTTGCAGGTGGAATGAACTGTTATCAAAACGAAACCCCATGATTGCTCAGCAATGATTTCTTGAAAATATACAGGGATCTAAAATGATGACCAACAGCTCCAAAGAACACAGGAGGCATTGGTGGGTGAAATACTCATCTCTGCTTTCTAGTATACATAAGGGTCACAGTGGTGCAAAGCAACCTGTACAGGACTGCTGACAAAGGAGCCTTCCCCGGGCAGGAAAGGCACGTCACATAGGGAAAAAGTATGCAGTCTCTTTGGGATATCTGGCTGTGTGATCTCCACTACAGTAGATACAAAAATGAAGGTGGTTTTGTAACTTTTGCAAACTTTGACCTTTTAGCAAACTCAAAGCATTAGCCTGACTCAAAGTCTATTGTGCTGTGTAGATGCTTACACACAGATGTGTCATTGCATAATTGCTTGCCTCAAAATGGAAAGAAATAAGACCAAGTTAGCTGATCTATTTTACTTGACTACTTTTAAGCTGAGCAAGTTCTTGGTGATCAACTTGGTGAGAAGTCCACTGACTGTCCAAGGAGCCTTAGAAGAGACAGATGCACATCTGTCTCCATGAGACAAACCTCCATTTTCTCAGGGGGATAAGGAGGCCTTATTTGCAAGGCTGTTTAGGTTGCACCTGATTGAAAAGTAAGCACAGTTTAAGGGGACTATCATACCAATTTTTTGATTTTCGAAAGAGAAATCTGCAACCACTTGCATCTTTCTGACTGTGAAGTTAGCCCCTCTTCAGTTAGGGCTGTCCCTAGGGACTCAATCAGCAGCTGTAGACCTGAAACTTTCGCCTGCTCTCTTGGCAGCTTCCTGGGCCTCTGGAGTGACCCTAAATGACATCTGTCCTAGTTACAGGGGCCAGTTTATCACTATGTGGGTATGACCAAAACTGTGTGTTCTACACCCTCTCTGTCATTTCTGATGGACTGTTAATAATGGATCGTTTGCAGCAGCTGCCCAGGGCACAGCTGACACTTCAGGCTACAAGCTGGGTGTTAAAGGCACTCAGCTGTGATAACTCCCCTCCAGGGAGATATTATCACCTTCACACCCAGCCTGAGGGGTCATCTCTGCTAATGGGCCATACTGGACTGGCATAATAGGCAGCTGCAACGACCCAGACCATCAAAAACTCCAAAAATATCCCATGACTCAGAGAGTTATATCACCCATTGTGAAATTCCCCACCCTGGGGGAGGTACTGACCACTCCCACCTGAACCTGACCATATATAATCTTGAGGTTTTGGGACTTCTGGTACCACTTGTTGGATCCAGAGGAGACCAGAGCTCCAACAGGACTGCGACTGCTACTCTCGACGAGACTGTGATCATTACTCTGACAGAACTGTGACCATCATCCGGACCAACAGTTTTCCTTTAACTTTACACCCAGGGGGGCCACGTGGTGCTCAGCAGAGGGGTCAATGAACACCATTCTGTTCTTGTCCCAGGGTGCTGGGTTATATATCTGTCTTTGGGGGTTAAAACTAATTTTCTCTCTATCACTGTATTTATTGTAATCTTTCCAGTAAATTGTAATTCTGTCTTAGTTTAACAAGATTACAATTGAGAAATTAAGAAACTTCAGGTGGAAATGTGGAAAAGGAAAAGAACAACTTTTTATTAACAAATTCTGAATAAACAGAAAATGGTGCAATCAAAAACTTTCAGAAGAAACACAACAAAGTCCCAATTCCCCAGGTGGGGAGAAGAAACCTGCGGCAACCCAGGGTGGGGTGTGGAAAAGGAGAGGGGAAGGCAGGACTGTTCCAGCAGTTCAACAGCTGCTCACAGCCACGTGCACCCGCAGCCAGTAGTCGATGGCGTCACAGACAGTGATGAAGGAGTCCTCTCTCCTGCAATGACTGGCATCTGGTTCATCGTGATGTTCTTTTGCAACTGTATCTTCAAACAATTCACATCCATTGACTAAGCCAAAGGCTAAGCAGTGGAATCCTTCTTCTGATGTGCTGTCATGAAGCCGTACAATATTGGGATGCTTCAAGAGGCAAGAGATTCTAGTAGATTGAAGGTATAATTGAAGTCTTACAAATTTTATGGTTATATGTATTATATATATGTATATTACCCAGCAGGTTAGAAAAGTCAAATAAGGTTTGGTTTGTTTTTTTTTTCTTGATACTCCTTTGTATTTTATCAATATTACTTTGTTACCATGTTTGAGCACCGAAGAACTTTTGTTTGAATTATACATGAAAGGATATGAGCTGCAAGTAGTTTATTTGCCTAGGTGCTTCAAATGCTTTCTGTCATTCAGTTTAACTTTGTACCCCTATTGCTTCATTAGGAAAAAACTCCTGACATTACTTTCTGTATTGACTTTATGTCTCTGCTGTCCAACCTTCTATTCCACTTGAATGTGGTTTTTTTACTTCCTGTATTCTCTGATAACTTCTTTTCTTCTGAGCTTATTATGAAATCTTATGACAATAATTCAAGAGATAGCAGAATGTTATTTACATACTTCCTATTATAGTGTGTGTATAAAGCCATTCTCTGCCTTCCTTCTCCTCTTTCTCAATAACAGAGATAAAAACAGTGGATGAATATGAGGATTCATTTATATTCATTCCTGGCGATTAAAAACCTTACTGTTGTTTTCAAATCAACCATTACTTACACAGCTTTCCAGTTCAAATTTGTTTCTTTGCCATTGTCTTCTAGTAGTTCTTTGTAGGACATTTTAGTCTCCATTTTTCTTGTTACACTCTCTTGAACTCATCACATTGAAGGAGATGGATAAACAAATGCCAGTACAAAAAAAAAAAAAAAGCTTAGAATGCTGTGGAGTCATGTATAATCTTCTTCCAGAGTTTCTAGCACATTGTTCCTTGACATAGATCACACTCCCTTCAGAAGGGGCAGACGACTGTCCCTGAGCTTCTCTCTCCCTTAAGAACACAGAGTAGGTGATTTGTGTGTCAATACTGACATATTTTCCATCTCAGTCAACTTTCTCTTGGTCTGGAGGAAACTCTGCTTCTTTTCCCTTAATTTTACTGTACACTCTGATATAACCACGTACGCATGGTGAGGGCTTTACACCAGCATTAGCACAACTTCAGGTAACACAATTTCCCACTCTGCTCCCAGTGGTTTCCTGTTCTCAGTGGTATAACTCGGTTCATTTATGACAACACTTTTGTTGTCATAGTTCACAAGAACAATTACACAAGCACTTCTATAAAGCGCCTATTATGTCGGTGCTCTGTTTTTTACTAATTTTAATTACTATTCCTTATTGCAAAGTTGATGAGTGATTTTTGCTGTCAGGAAAGAAACATGCTTAGCAATAACTTCAGTAGGAATGGAAAATTTCTGATTTCCAGGATGAAACAAAATGCGGCAAACCCAATTTTGGCCATATCAAAATGTTCCATTTGTTTGAGGGTAAATATTCACCTCTGATAAAGGTAGCAGTATTGTGTTTTGATATAATTTTATTTTGCAGTGAGTACGCTTGTGCAAAAGGCAAATATTCCAGTGATTATTCGGTGCTTCTCTGCATGAAACCCACGTTTTCCTGCAAAATGCTTTAACTCTGTAGAAGCAGCATTATCTGACGGCAAACTATCCTGTGGGGGAATTTTTAGACAGCTCAACCCACAACGAAATATTGAGCTGCCATAAACATTTTCCTCAACTCTCTGCTTAATTTGGCTTCTAGATATGAGAATTCAAAACTAAAACTTCACTACCACTTTCTTGATTGTTCCAGTGAATGCTGCTGTTGCTGGTTCAGACAGTTGTGGAGGGGACTACTGCCTGAGTGATGATCTTTTGTATGAGCTAGTAAAATATGCTTATCATTTCCCTGTAACCTTGATGCCATAGTTAGAATACATTTATATTTATATATGTGTTCACTAGAGTTATCAAATTACAGACTGTAGCAATGCTCCAGCTTCAATCTTCATAGTCCTTTTTTATTATTTGTTTTTGTTTGCAGCTGCTCATATATTTAATTTGTGAGAAGCTTTATACCCTAAGCTACTTAAAGGGAATGCTAATTTGCTGAAGTCATAATCCTACTTTTGATGAAACCTCATTTAAACACCTTTATTTATACTGCTGTGTTTCATATTCCTTCCTATTTTTTTGGAGTTTTTTCACAGTCTTTCATATTTCTTTCCTATAAAGGTTCGTGATTATAAGATCAGTCGTACATTTACCACTTGTTGGAGGACTCTGAATATACACCTTTTAGTTGTTAGGTTTGGGCTCAGACTTTGTTCAGAGAGGGAATTCACAGTAATTTCCAGAACCCAGCTCTGTTGTTGTTTGTTGATTGTATACTTACCAGCTTAACAATCACTTTTGGTAACTGATGGGATTGACCAAAGCTCTATTTCAAAGCAAGATTTAAGTAGCCACCATTACTTGTATTTCATAATGTTCACTTTCTACTTTGCAATCTTTTTTCTTGCTTATTTCTATTGCAAGTACAATTACTAGGTAGGACCAGGGTGGCCTGGGGAACTGAACAAGCAATGTGCTGAATCTGGCAGGAGGTCAAACTCTGCCATATCTAGCCTGAAGAAGATAGATGTGACAGCCAGAAAGCTGGCAAATATCAGGAAATGAAGCAAAATGCTGCAGGCAGATTATGTTGATTGTGGATCACCAAGGAGGTTGTCTTAGAGAAGAAAACCTTAGACGAGAGCATGAGGTATGGAGAAAACTCTGTAATTGAACATTGCACATTGTCATCACTGGAGGAAAAATAAAGTAGACTTGAAACTGGAGCTGGATAATGATAAATCTGCTGTGAAGATCCCAAGAAGGGAAGGGAGGACTGCAGAGTTGCTAAGCCCAATGAGGCGGTGTGACACACAGAGAAAGCAGGAGGCATTGTAGGCTGTTATACTAGTACTAAAGGATTTTTATATGTAAAGGTTGGGATAAGAACTCAACAAAATGGGTATTCTTGGATGTTATATATTATGAATACAGATACAGGTTAGAATTTTTCATGCTAGTGCCCTAAGCATGTTTTTTTTTAAAGAAAATGATAATTGCCATATTAAAATTCAGGTTTATTTAATCCACTGTATTGCTTTCATGCACTAATGTCTTGGTTGTTAGGGGGTGTTATGTCCCGTCCCTGAAGGTGAGGGTAACTCAACTTCTTGTTAATAGATCCCTTGGGGCAGATTAGAGTGAAACAACACTGAATGACTTGTGTTCATTTCTATCCATCTAATCTATCCACACATACACATATATATATATATATAGGGTTTATTTTAGAAGAATTTGGTTGCGATGGAAAGGGGGTATATAGCTGTTTTGGTTATTATCTGTAGAAAGAGAGCAATATAAAAGTTTAAAAACATAGCTGTTTTGGTCATAAGTACTGTTTTAGCATGTTACGGGTTTCACTGCTACTTGATTTTAACAACAAAAATTACATAATAGGAATTCAGTTAACATTTCAGAGTTTGGATACACTAATTTACTCATGATGTTCTTATTACAATAAAAATATATTTTGAAAAATCCTTTTGTATAAACAATATTGTTATGATGAGTCTAGAATTCTTCTAAGGGCTTTTTAAGATACTGAATATTTATATTTTACTTTTTTTTTTTAAAATTTAACCAACGGAGAGGAAGAAAGACATTTTTATTGGGGTTTTGCATGCTGCAAAATTCATGGTAAAAAGAAAGCATTAAGCATTTGAAGTCTAAAATTGAAAAATCATGTAGATTAAGAACATTTATGTTACTGCTGTGAAGTGTGTATTCTGAGTAATCTCGCATAAAAGTAACACCCATTCAGTTTACAGCAAACCTGACAGTCAGGTGATCTCCATTTCCTAGCCTGCTAGCATCCTAGAAGATGTTGCCCATTAGATGCCCCAACATGATGAGAAGGATTTGATGTCAAAGAGAGAAACAGCAATGGGATGCCCACAGAATATTCTTTGCTGAGTTTATATTATGTAGTAATGTGAAAGTTGAGAATCACTTTTGAATGAAGAATTTCAGTCACCTGATGATCCAAGGTATTCATAGTCCAAAGAAATCTTTTCAGAAGACTGTCCCATGGGATGAGAAAACTTTCCATCATTAGGTTCATGTCAGACTGCCAGTATTCAGCTGTTCCTGACAATTGCCAAATGCCTTATGATGAAAAAAGTTGGTGGAGTTTATCAAGATCACAGAGAGTATGTCTACATATCTTAACAAAGCCAGGGCTTGTTTTGGTTTGAACTTGGGTAGACAGGTTTGACAAGAATCAAACTGAGAAGTTTGCAGTTTCTGTCTTAATTTTGGATTGAAGGAATTAAATCCATTAGTGGGTAAGAAAATAAAAGTCTTTTTGTATCTTTCAGTACAAGAGAGAGATTCTAGTAGTCTTGTAATACTATTTGTGAGCACTAGAATTCATGTAAACTTGGGAAAGTAAAATCATGCAGCTTTATGTACAATGTTTTCAGTATTAAAACAAGAAACAGTATGCACAAAAACACCTTTTATTTGTCTTTGTGGGGCTTATTAATATTAGTGTTCACAACCTTAAACATTAGAGACTAACCAGTCAAATTAATTCAATCAGCATTTGCAAACTGATACTTCTCAATTTAGAAGACTTAGCTAGACACTGTTAAAATCATAGTATTAAAGTTGGCTGCAGTTATTTTAAGTCCTGCCACTGGAACTCGTTATTTTCAGCTAATGGTATTTTAAAGCTGTATGTTAGGATTCATCTACGTAGAAGTGATACATGCAAAGAACAGTAACCATATACTGGTCAGCCAGAATGGGACATAAGATTTGGTTGGAAAGCTCTGCAGCCGCTTGAACAATTGTTTCCTTACAGGCACTTGAAATATCAGGAAATAAAAGCAGGTTACTGTGAACTATGTCCTTGTGGGAACAAAAGGTACTTGGAGCACTAAGGAATTTATGAGTAGGAGCAGTATGCCAATACCTAATCTGAGGTACATTTCCAGCAAATAAAACTCAGAGTGAAGGTTTTTCTGGGAGAACTAAACATTAAAATTAATTTACTTGAAATAAAAGCTAAATTGTTTTTGCCTTTTAAAGGATATTCTTCAGTTTTTCTTAATAGCACACTTGGGAGACCTTAGCGCATGAGGCGCATCATGTGTTGGTAAGACCATGTCCCTTTTAGTGTTAGGATGCATTTTTGCAACCCACTAGAAGATGGCACAGAAAACTCTCACCTAAGCCATCTTTCAAAGCAGCCAAGTAGTTGGAACTTTTGCTTGGAATATAGGAAACAACATTAAACTAGTCAGGGAGTCTATGTCAGCTCAATAAGCATGCTTACATGGTGGAAAAGAAAGATGATTTTAAGGTACAACATTTAGCCCACCTGCAGAACAGCGACATTGTCATCTTAGACCTTTTTAAGTATCAGGGGTTGAAAGCACGTGCCTGAACACACCTCTCAGTCAGGATGAGGCTTAAAATATATTTGCCCAGGTCTCAGTGAGAAGATGGTCCTTGTATATGCTGGAAAAACAAAGTAATACAGACACTTGGCACATTGGAGGTGTACCTGAAAGCACTACTAGGTGAGACCTGAACCCCTTCTGCCCTGTTTTACAGGTTTAGGAACACCGGGCAGAGCCAAAGGTGAAGGTGGTGCAGCGAAGCCATCCACCAGCCTGGACTTGGACAAGGAAGTCTTCTCTCTGGGTGTGTAATGCCCTTTTGCAGCTGCTGACAGAGATTAATTGGTCACTTTTCTAATAGAAAAATGATCTTGCTAGTTATGTTAGTTTTACAGAAGTAAACACTTATAATTCAAGATACATTTTTAGGGTCAGCAGGTATTTTGAAAAGATAGGTATGGACTATTTCAGTATGTTGTTTTATCTACATTGATAATGAAGTAAACTGACTGCAAAAGCTAGAGGTTTGTTAGTCTTTTTTTTCCTTTCCTTTCCTTAAACTTTAGTTTTGTCCTAGATTTAGGTTTTACATTTGCTTTTTCTTGCTCTTTTCTTTGCTATTTGCCCATATGAGAGTGCTTAATAACAACAAAAACCTGCAAACCAAAAAAACCCAACAGTTTTCTTATATAAGAGTATTACACATATTTTATTCTTTCCCATCTCCCCAAACCTCTGCATTCAATAAATGTCATGAAAATGTAAAGCTTCCTATTTTATGCTGAAATAAATTACAACTGTAATAATTTGAAATGCTAAGATAGATAATATATTAAAATTGGGTTATTATTCATCTTTTGATTGAAGGACATTTTAAATTCAATATGTTCTTAGTATGTAAAAAAAAATTGGGATAACATGTATACTTGAAATGCTGTGTGATATTTTCTGTTCAGTTTCTACTTGTTTTATCTACTTCTATGTTTTCTTGGGGGTTGATTTTTTTCTTTCCCTTTGACATTTCATTGTCCTGACTAGCCAAACAAGGGCAGAACCCCCTTGTGGAGAATTTTTCATCTAATTTGCTTTTACCTATCTGCTATGTTCAGTCCTACAAGTCCTAAGAATGCAAAATATTGGGAAAACTTTTACCTCTGAATTCTAGTTTACCCTCTTCTTTAAGAGATAAAAAGAAAATCACTGTACACAGAGATCCAGGTTTGCCTTCCAGAAGCATGTCAAAATATAAATGGAAGAAGGGTAGTGAATGATTATACTGTGTTTAGTGACATCACATATCACATGAAAGTAGGATATACATTTTAATTCCACCATAACCCTTGCTATTTTTACAAACAGGAAATTAAGCTAAAATATAGAGGCCAAGCATGAATATAATGGGCAACATTATAACATTTTATGAGAATTGAGAAACCTTTTTTTTTTTTAATTTAGTTTTTGACTCCTGTGTGAGCACATTGTAATGGGAACTGTCAGTATGGTCACATTTCTCACTTATGTTCTATTTGTTTTTTAAAAAGCTTGTTCATGATCTCTAGGGCTGGTGTTTCACACTCCACAGATTGAGAATGGTTGTCTAAGCACTTGGAGCAACTAACACATGAATTAGAAGACCCACATTCAGTTCACAGTCCAAGTGTGGCCGCTGGCAGATTGTTTAGAGTCTATCTTTGATTTGCAATTTTGTAATAAGAAAGAATAGCATTCCACAACAATAGCCCACTTATGAAAGAAATTAAGTTTGTTAAAGGAATATGCTATGAGAGGTTTTTATATGAGAAAATTTGGTACAAGTAGACACATGCATGTATCCTTCTGATCTGTAAATACACATTCTTTCATCTTATTTACAGAGCTTAGCCTAAAAATCAATATTATATGGATAAATATGTAGTATTACTATACCATCCATGGATGAAGTTCAGTATTCTTTAAGAGACAATATTTGTTTTCCTTTCTGCAGAACTCCAATCAGAAATATGATTATTGTTACAGGACTATTTTCAAGTAGTAGTTGTTGCATCAGTGTCCAAGGCAACTTAATTTTCCAGTTTTTTTCTTCTTATTTTTAGTGGAATACACTGTACATAACTCAATAGCTGAGTTACTGTTTTGGAATGTGAGCTTTAGCAACCTTGAGATGGTTGTATTTTTTTTGATATTGAAATATTGCAATATTATAAAAGATTACCTTATGGACTGAAAATAAACTGCGTATTCTGACATATGTGATGTTCAACGTTGAGAAGAATACTGTCTTGCTGCTCTGTCCAGGTACATTTTAAAGCCTGAACCAAAAAATTTACCTGCAGGGTATATTCACCAGTAGTATTTTGCATCAGACATATCTGCAAGCTCTATCTCCTGTTATATTTTATGTTTGCAAGTATTACATCATGTAAATACATTAAGTTTCCTTCAGCTGAAACTAGGAGACTAAACACATAGGTGAAGTACCAGGCATTTAAGACTAACATTTCAGTGTCAGTGTCTTAACAACAGAATGGTTAACACTAGAAATTATACACATCTAATGTAGCAAATATAAATAATGAATGTTTTGATCTGAAAGCATTTTAAAATGTTAAAGTCTTACTAATTTGCACTTTCTTAATGCCAGTATCTAGTAATTTGTGCACAAAAGTCAATGGCCTCTTTTTATATTTCTGCAAAGACTAAAAGGAAGAAAGCTGTATTTTAAAGTCATTACACATCACTGTAATCAGTAAATTGTTATAGACTATTCCTTAATATAGTTTGAACTTTTATTATAACCAATGAAACTAAAACTTGCTTGCCCCTCACAGGTGATGCAGGTATGATACACTGTTGTTGTGTGTCTTGTTACATTCTTTCTTCTACAACATGAAGCAATTTCCAGTAGTTTTCCCTGTCTCAACAGTAACGAGTGAGAATATAGGCAGAGTCTCACTGTTGCTGTGCTCACTGATGGAGAAACAGCGTTCGTTAGGGACTGGGTTATGGCAAATTTAGAAGGCACTTAAAGCAGCCAGAATCCTCCTGCTGACAAGTCAAGACTAGAGTCTGAATCTGCTCTGTAGGCATATAGCTTCAGGTTAATATTACCCCTGGAGCACCCATTGGTGCTAACAGATTATTTTGATAACATGATACCTGCAAACCGTGTTGCCTTATTTGGTTCTATTTGCTTATTTCAGTCTCTTTGACATTCATTGTTCTGAAGAGTTAATTCCTTTCTTAAATAAGAATGAAAATAAACCCCCCAAAAACCTAAAAAACCAACCCTGCTTTCTCATTAACTGCAGGTGGTCTGTGCACATGGGAGTTGATGCTGATTGCAAGTAACTCTTCCTCACAAGGAATTCCTGTGGTAGAAGGCAGATATTTAGCATTGAATAATACAGTGCAAAGAAGAGCAGGTGAAAGGAAATGCAATACAATAAATTTTCCTGAACAGTGACTCTGAGTGTGCCTAATTTCTGGAACGTAGGCCCTGATCTCATTCGGAATCTCTGGGTGTGAATTCTATTGTCTTGTGGGTAGGAGTTTTTGATATTATCAGGCTTTGCAGATGGGGAACATGATGGTAGAATTATTTTGCTATTGAGATTGTTAAGCCCATGATTGCAGCAATGGAAAAAAATATTATATCTCTGTCGTGGGAACTTTGACCAATGTTTTCTAATTGAATTTAAAACAAATGGATTTACTTACACGGAGTTTTAAGTACAGACTGCTGTTCAACATTTTATTTCACTTCTATCACTGAAATATGTAATTTTGTTTTCCAGACATGGACATCTAAACCCACTATGGTTAAAGTGCACAATTTATGTAGCATTCTATTCTCCATAAGGTTGAGTATGACTCATTGGAAACATCTAAATCCTGAATGGTGATTCACCACCAAAGCAGTGAATTACTGCTTCTGGATACAGGGTGGCCAAGGTGGGTCATCAAAGATAAGAACAAAAAGAGAACAAACAGATGACTCATAGCATTGACAGCAAGACACAAGAATCATTGAGAATTTCGTGATCAGTTTAACAATGTTTCTCGCAAGCAAATAAAACAAAGCTCTGATGTCTGCTGCTTTTTCCTTTCTTCCATTGTAGTGGTGTGTAAAGGCTTAAATAAAGTTGTAATCCTAGACAAAACTGTTGTTCTAAGGAACTTACATGTAATTTTAAATAATTTGTGGGAAATGAATGAAATGGATTGTGTGAGAGGATGGGTGGAACACTAAGCCAGCAAAATTTTATAAGAAAGTGCAAGAACCAAGACAAACCAATGAGAAACATTTATCATATAGCTGAATAAAAATGAACTTGCCCCAGCTACTTCTCTAAGTAACAATGGATTTTTGTACACATCACAGCAGAATATGTTTTCATTTTGGCACAGGGTGGAGGAAGTGTTAACCTGGGACATCAGTTTGCAGAAATATTCTTGGTTTTTGGAGGGTGCCATAAGGCTGAGAAATGATTTTGAGAACATCCCAGTAACAGACTGTTAAAGCTGGTGTTACTGGGGCAGCATAAAAGAGTGTACCTGATCTGATACCATTTTAAGATTAAATATATCAGATCAAGCAGTGCTGGAGGTGTTACATAGGAGGGGAAAGAAATCAAGAATAATCTGTAAGTGAGAAAGGGAAGCTGACAGGGTAGATGGATGGGTTAAAAAATAAAGGAAAGTGGGTAATCTTGGCAACTACAAAGTTGCTATCAACAGAAACCTTATAGGAATATTATCTGTATGTGATGTATATCTATATTTGTATTTTATTTATATATATATATAAAAATATATATATACTTGTATTTTTTGCATGTTTCTTTCTGGTGATGGAGTTTACAGTTTGACTAGTAATCCTCTAATAGACTTTTCTAGGCGAAAAAGACTTATGTGGAAAGCTTTTAATTCCAATTTAATATTGTTTATGATAAGCAGTTAATAGCTTACTGTATTGGAATTGTTAAACAGTTACATCATCTTAACCTTATGTTACCCAAAACTACCTATATTTTAAAAATATTTTGGGCTGATGAAACTATTGCTGCAAGTCAGGCATCCCTCCAGAGGTTAAGGTGAAAGATAATTATCTTAGCGTTGCAAATAAAAAAATACTAACCGTGATCTTAGACCAAAGGCAGGTCTTCTCCTCCATCTGTAAATGCCTAAATTACTACTGAACAGTAAGTCAATGTCTGCATAATAGCTCTTGGCCTCCAAAATTTTCTTTGCAGATGCCTGTAATCGTTTCAGAACTTATGTTCAGAAGAGCAGTTTTGCTCTTCTTCTCTGGAAGAACTAGATCAACAGAAATGTCTGAATGTGATCAAGTATTTGTGGATGACCAAAAGCCAAGAGATTTATTGCTCTGCTTTGATAACGTAAAAAGGACTCAGGTCCTCAGCTGAAGGTTATTCTGGTCTTTTGCAGGTAAAGTAAATGCTAATGAGGTAAATAGCCATGGACATTCTAACACACAGTTGAGGTGCTTGTAAATTGATCACTCTGCCTCTATCTATTATTGTTTCAGTGTCTGCAAACATTTGCCGAGTTCATAACCAATGCTGCAAACTGACTTTCCTAAGAGCTTGTCCTTTTATAACTCTGTGTGAGTCTGTGGTTGTTTTGACTTCTAAAGGATCATAAGGAGTAGCTATAATCTTAAATTTAGCCACAAAACCAGAACACATGGACTCACCCACAGTGTCAGCTACCACCAAGTGGGTTTAATGAATGAAAAGATATGTGTTGCAGATTCAAAAACCCCAACCAAAATGAAGATTTGTATAGATGTAGATCAGTCTTGTTTTCATGTGTGAAATGGGAATCAGTTTCCTCCTTATAATTCATAATGTTGGTACTGCTATAAGTATAGAAATTAATAAATCACACAATGCCTCAGGTAAAAACACCATTCTTATTTTATAGATACTATTCTGATTGTCTTTATAGGATTAAGATTATGGCCACTCTGAATGTGAAGAAAAGGATCAAATCAGAGTGAGAAATTGGCTCAATCGGTCTTTGCAGTAATGCAGCTAAGGTTGCTATGTAAATGTGGTGTCATGTAATTAGCAACATGGTTGCTGATTGCTGAATCAGTTATGATTATTAGTTAGTGCAATCTACATGTTGTTTAGCATAAAACATTCTAATTTATGTTTCTAACTATAAACACAAGAGGCATTCTTTTGAGAAAAAGAACAACTTTCAAAACAACAGTAAATAACATGTTTTATTTAAAGCTAATGACAGAGTGCTGTTTAATTACATTTAAGAATGCTGGTATTTTTTAGTGCTTATGGTATAAAATGGTTACCAAAGGATTTGCAATTGCCGATGGACTAAGTAAAGTTTTCTAAAAATTCATTCAGATACAAAAAGAAGGGAGATTTTAAACAGGATTTTAAAATTAGTCAGGAATACCTTCACTCAGTGAATGCAAGATCTACATGTCCCAACATTTTTATTCTTTCTTTGCTGTGAGTTTGTTCATGAAGATAATCTGAATGATTTCAAAATAAGGTTAACCAGCATAGCAGACAGTACAAAGAAAAAATGTAACAGGAAATTTCAGGTATCATTATGCTTTTTGTGGTATCAGGTTTTCTATAGGAGTTGACTGAACTGACGCAGAATTTTTTGTTTAGGGGTAGAAATGCCATATTAAAGGCAGCATCAAAATAGATTGTCTCCCTGCAACCTCAAGACATGCAGATTTAAATGCATTGTGCTGGAAAGTTTGGGTTTTTTCGAGGTTAAAGTGCTCTTGGCTTCCTATATATACTTATGAATGTAGTGGGGAGGCTTTGTGTTTGCCAGAACTGTGTGCACTAGCTGAGGATGCTTTGTGGCCACAGAGGCACGAGCCCTTGACATTTATATTGGAATATGCAGCTGGTAAGAATATGAGGTATTGCCTCTGACCTCCGAGAAACACGTTGTTCCAGTTTCTTTATGTTGTGGACGACTTGTTATTATTCGGTTTTTGTTGGAAGTTCTTTGCTACTGTCCTCTATTTGAGATAGTTAACTTTTTGTTGTCTTTTTTTTTCCTTGTTGAAGATTGCAGGTTTCTTTGATGCGATATTAAAACACAATAGCAGAATTTCAATAATTTCCCCATGAGCCCAACTTATGATCACCTCAAGAAGTAAAGGCAAAATTTGTTGTTTCTAAGATTCTCTGTTCCCTAAGAAATTGAAATGATCTCACTTTTTAAAGTTTACTTAAGCAAAATTATTCTTAATTCTACAAACAGCTTTGACCCAGGTTTTTACTAAATATGATTTATTTTATTATCATCTTTTTATGTTATAACATACATTAGCTAAATCATAAAGTGATCATTAGAGACTTAGTAAAGACCAGAAGGATTATCACTGTACTTACTTGATGCTCGCTTTTTGCAAAATGAGTCATGGAGCAGCTAATAAAAATATAAAATTTTGGAAGAAATTAAGCTGTAATTGTGCTGTATAGCATATGCCATCTGTTTCCACTGTGTTGCTAAACATCATAATGGGCAGAGGGAAGCAATCAGTGCTGTACTGTACAAGGGTCAATCATTAGGGTTATCCTGGCAGTCCAGAAGGATGCTGACCTGCTGAACTTTGCTGGCTGGGAGGACTTGTGCTTGCATGAGAACTGTGATGCCTGTGCTCCTGCGGGCAGAACAAAGACTTTGACTGTAGGACCTCCAAATATAGCTCTAGACAAACACTCTTCTGAATGTCAAATGAATTTGTTAGAGACATGGAAATAGAAATTACTGTATGCTAGATTAAATTGCTCATCCATGAAACTGAGTATGTCTCGTCTTCATTTTCAAAGCAAAGGAGCAGTTCCTTTTCCTGTGGGTCATCATCATCATGGCTAGGCTTCACGAACGAAGATTTGAGGAGGGCTCTACCCATGTTTGTTACAAGCACACTGGTGGCTAAAAAGGCCAATACAAGACAGGCACAACCGGTTGCAAAAGGCACAGCAGAAAGACTCCTTAGGTGGTATATTCTGCAAGGCACGAATCTTTCTGCGTTGTCTTTTCTCCTCAAGAGTGATCCTGCGTGCTTTCTCAAAGGCATCAGCAGCATTATAGATAGCGTGTCTCCAGACCTCCCGATTGGAGGCCAGAGTAGACCAGTTATGTTGATCAATATGGCTGAGGCTGAGATGTTGTTTCAGGGAGTCCTTGTATCTTCTCTTCGGGGCTCTTGTCTTGCAGCAGCCAGTGGCAAGTTCACCATAAAGCAGGATCTTAGGGAGGTGGTGGTCCTTCATTCTTGAGATGCGCCCTGCCCAACGCAGCTGTGTTCTCAGCAACATGGCTTCAATACTTGTGATTGCTGCTTGTTCTAGAACAGATGTATTGGTCACATAATCTGACCAGTGGATGTTTAGGATTGTACGGAGGCAGCGTTGATGGAAAGGTTCTTGGAGTTGCAGGTGGTGATGGTAGATGACCCATGATTCAGATCCATATAAGAGAGTAGACAGCACAATGGCTCTGTAAACACTGATCTTGGTACTTTTCTTCAAGTGTTTATTTTGCCAAACTCTTTTATGAAGCTTTCCGAAGGCACTATATGCCTTTGCTAACCTGTTGTCTATCTCTCCGTCAATCTTACCATCCGAGGAGATGATGCTCCCTAGGTAATTAAACTGCTGGACTGATTTGAGCTCTGATTCACCAATGGTGATATGGGGATGATGGGGGACTTCCTGAGGTGCAGGTTGATAGAGAACTTCTGTCTTCTTTAAGCTGACTTCCAGCCCAAAGAGCTCAGCAGTCTCTGCAAAGCAGGATGTTAAACGCTGCAGGGCTGCTTCTGTGTGGGTGACAAGGGCGGCGTCATCAGCATAAAGCAGCTCCCAGACAAGATGATTTAAGGTCTTAGTGTGGGCCTTCAGTCGCCTTAGGTTGAAAAGGCTTCCATCAGTACGGTGTCGAATGTAGATACTGTCCTGATCATCGAGGTCTGCCGTGGCCCTTTGGAGCATCAGTCCAAGCTCCTGTGGGTAAGCCACTGTCAAATATGTCTTTAACATCATGAAGGTAATATCTAGATATGGTTTGAAGTCTGAGCTAATTTGCCTGACTACATGCTGTAGGTAGATAGCTATGGGGACTCATGCAGTCTGAAGTTGTCTCATGTGTAGCCTAATCCATGAGAAGTCCCCTCCCTTACAGTGCCTTTGGATTGTGCATTTTTATGGAGATATTTGCAGTTATGCACACTGTGCGGAACTAGAAAAACATATTCGTATGCAGATACTAAAGTGCTTGTGCCATATAAGCTTGTGCACAATCAAACATCCAGGAAGTAAGGGTGTGATGTATGTGTTTACAAACAACTTCAGTCTGTTTGAAATAGTTTGCATTAGAACACCTGCACAAAATTATTTTCAATTAAGAAGTCTGTAAAGCTCCAGAGAAATGTCAAAGTAAAAGGTGGCCAGATACTTTTGAGAGATAAAGAGTCAGAGCAAACTGTCATTTTTGTGAAGATAATGGCAACATGTGAACAACAAAAAAAAAAGGAACAAAAAAAGTGTGAGTCTCACTGGATACATTATTAATAAAAAAAATAATCCCTCAGCTACACTTATTAGCAAGATGAACATTACCACAATATGCTCCAAAAAGGCCAGCTTGAACTGAAAGCCAATTTGTAAAGATCTTCCATGTTTTCTAACTGCCAAGAAGTTCTTATTGTCTTATAATCTTTTTAGACTGCCATCCTTAAGTAAAATGAGTGTGGCTTTTTTTTTCATTCAAGTCATCTGTGTTGAAGAGGAGCCTGATTTTTTTGTAGAGTAGTAATCTGAGCATTAGCACAAGTCTCTGGAAGTAAAGAGAGTCACAGTGTTGTAAAATCATGACAGAGAACAGAATCTGTAGAAATTCAGAAAAAAAAAAAAGAAGAATGTAGAATGTTTCTTCCTCTCGGTTTCTCTGCTGCAGTCTCTAAAGAGTGTGTAGAGTTGGGTAATATATGACTGTGGATTCTGATAAAAACTCATTTCCAAGGGCTTCAGCTTCTTTAGGTTTCAATTTTGTATAATATGAAAAATAATTAGAAATAATTAAATAAATTATGTTGGGCAGTCTTGAAAAGTCACGAAACATTAAGGTTTTTAAATGTCTTCGCATCACGTTTTTTTCTCTTTGTATTTCCAGGGTAATTGGTTGAACAGGAAGGCAAATCACGTTTGCAAACAACTACTGAAAACCAATTGTGTTCTTAGAATTAAAAGTTCTACAAAATACCCAGGCTATTAGGCCTATTCGCTCTCTTTGCTGGCATTGTTCCTCTGGACGTTGAGTTAGAAATATCTCTGGAACTGAACAATTTTTAATTGTGCTAGTGTTGAATGCTATGCATATTTCAAAATCTTTTAAGCATGACCTTTTACAACTCTGGCCTTAACTATGCCATTTTGAGATCAAGAGCTGTGCAGAAACATTTTGCCTCAAGTCAAATAATGGCTGCCAGAGCTCCCAGACAGAAGTAAGTGGCCTAACTCTTCTTCTTTTTGTGAGATGCAAAGTACTGCCATCATTTAGCTCTCTGTTGCCCACTTTAGGAGATTTTGCATAGTGGTTTCATGCTTCATAGTAGCATTGAGTAGGATCTTTTCCCTCCACCTCCTTTCCTGCAAGATGATGCCTCTGGACTGCACCAAACCTAAGTGTCCTGATTGCAAATATCTCACTATCTGTATGATAGTACAGAGTGTGTCAAATGCAGTGCTCTTTCTTTAAATACAGACATCTTCCCTGCAAAATCTTTCTTGCTGAGCCAACCTTGTGTTGCTTTTACCAGCTCAAAGCTCAGGGGGATTTAGCTGATTAGGATTGATGAACCCTGGTTGCAAAATAACCCCAAAGGCTATTAGTACCTTTCAGGTGATGGGTATAAAATGTCACATAATTTCCTTCATATTGTTATGTAGATACATGTGAAAAGGGCAGTTTTCACTGGCATAACTCATTCTGACCAATATCCTATGAAACAATTAAAATTTTTTGAATGTGTGCCAACTGCCTATTGATTAACTTTCATTAAAGCAGATTAAAGATTAAATTCATTTTCACAAAAGTTTTTATTGATGCTTAAGCAGTGCTTTTCACTGAGGTTTCAGGTGACTACTGTTGTAACAAAATTTTCATTTATTACAAAGAAAAAATCAGACATAATAACAAAAAGGGAAAATGACAACATTTAATGCTGTTCTTTGTCAAAACTGACTCTTAAAATTAAGGTTTTAAGTTACTGACTAATTCTTTGTAAGGTTTCCTAGGGTGATTGAGGAGACTTCTTTCACCCCAAAGAGCAGCAAATTCAGTTTACTCATTGAATTGATAGAGAATTGAACTTGCTTCACCCACAACAGAATTTGCTAAAGCTTTTACTGAAAGTTGTACAATGGAGTAATTCATTCATGACCAGTCTTCTTCTGCGCTTGCAGCCATTAGCAAGGAAGAGGAGTAGGTGTAAACAGACAAATTGTTAAAGTTATGGGCTAGAACTCTGACTGTATAGTTGAGACTGCTAAAAGAGACACAAAGATCTGGAAGATAACTTGTGTTAGGACACCACTTAACCCTCAGTGACATACTTTTCTTCCTTTGCTTCTTATCTCCTACAATGTAAGTGTTTGTTTGGAAATTAATTAAATTCCAATTAAGCATACAGTTAAAGTAATTTTAGAGAATGTAAGTTATTTATTTCTCCATGGATACAGGAAAGAAATTCATATGAAAGTGATTTTCTAATAAACTGTTATTTCAGTTGGAGAGAGCAAATACAGTTGCTGGATTTCAACCAACCCTATACTGGCAGAATTCTATTGTAGAAATTACTATAAGAAGTAATTTGTATCATCATAGGATGTTAGTTTTGAGGGAGCTGTGTTTTCTTCCAGGTGACGAGGTGATTTATTTTAAAGTTTTGTGGGAGTAAACCAGGTTTTTTATCTGTAATCTGGATATGTTTGTACATGTTGATTTCTTATTATCTGTGCTCTGTTGTACAGATTCTTAGTGGAGGTCACATAGACTTTTGTCATGAACATATTTGTCCCCTGAGCATTTTATTTCTAATTAAAATGGTGGCCACACTAGGAAATGTTGTTACTTTGCTGGTGTCCTTATTGATCTAAAGTGTACATCATAAAGTAAAGTTAGAAAACCTATGGTAAATGAAACATATCAATAACAAATACCTATATTTGTGTGTAGATTGGAGAAAACGAATCTTCAAAGTTCCTTAGTTCTGAATCACTTGTAAGGAAAAGAAACCTGTGAACTGCTCAATGACAATCTTACGTCAAAAATCTGAAATCAAGAGATTGGAGAAGAAAAAAGAAAACAGAAATTCTTCTGGCAAGTTTTTTATTCCTCGTGTACTTCAAAGATGAGATATATTCTTATTGGCTTTTAAAACTCTTTTAGGTTAGACAATTTTTTTTGCAGATGAAAATAATCTTAAAAATAATAGTAATTTAGGAAATCTAAAATTCATTCCTGCTGCATATCAGCATCTAGTATGTTGGCAGAGAACTTGAAAGATCCAGAGAAAGTTCCACTTAGCTGAATACAATGGTAAATACAATTAATAGTGATAAAAAGTCCTACTAGAATCACCTTCTTTTAACTTCCCCTAGTGGTGGAGGCCATTAAAGTTTGACAGTAGACCAAAAAGTGCCGTCAGCTTTGTAGCAGTCCTGGACAATGAAGAACTACACCCAATTGTGTTTCACTTCCTCATGTCTGCCACTATGCAAACATAAAACTACATCCTGCTATGTAGCTTTATCAATACCCTGCCCTGCCTGATGTTTCTCATTGCTATGCAGTAAAGCTCTTTACCATTAAGAATCTGTCCTATAATGTGGAGTTTGACTATATCACAGAAGTGCTTTGTAAATAATGGTTTTTATTGGCTATTTCATATAGCACGTCTGGGAACTCTCCTACATGTTAGAAAGTAGTATAGCTGCTAGATATTTTATCAACCTATGAAAAATCTTAGCTTCACACCAAAAGTGTTTACAGTGTAAAAAATTAATCTGTGTAACGTGCTTCATAGTGGAAAATATTGTGAAAGTGTTAACTTTAATTTTCATTGTTTGGACAGTATATTAAATTGTTCTGCCATTAATAATAATGGCCCATCTTCGCGAATGAAGATTTGGGGAAAGGTCTTTTACCTTTCCAGCCTGCGCAATGGATTTTTTAGGTGAGACACAGCCTGCGCTGAACTGAGCCCACCCTTTAATCCTAAGGTTCATCTGCCGGGGCCAAGCAAGCTTGGACAATGGCAGTGAGGTCCTCCGGACGTAGGTTTGTTTAGAGTGTCCTTCTCATAGATGGATGGCCTCACAGGGCTAACGGGTTCCATCTGCCCGGGAGGGACTGGGAATTGAACCTGGGTTGCAGCGGTGAGAGTCCCGCATGCTAACCACTAGGCCACCAGGAGTCCCTGTTCTGCCATTAGTGAAACAAAAATCACCTTGATGCTATTAATATTCTGCTTAGGTAATGAATGATTAAGAAGCACAACATTTGGCCTTTTTTAATCTTTCTTTGATGGGGCTTTTAACTAACATATTTGTAATTTGATTTGATGTGCAATTCTCTTTTTCTGCTGTATGGCATTCTGAAGTAGTTCGATTAAAGGCAATATAAACTGAAATGATGGTCACATCCTAACACTTCAGACTAATGTAGCAAAACATTTTGCACCCAAAGATGATGAAAACCTGACACTGAAGCTTAGCTATTCTCTTTGCCACTTCTTTTATGTTTGCTGTTATGCAACTTCAGAAATGTAATTCCCCTTCTAGGTGAATTATTTCTTATTATTCTGCACAGTGTGTAATACTTTCTGTAACTAAAACATCTCTTTTGGTGTGATCAGGAAGTACTTTGATGCACTGGTCACACTGGATCAAGGCCACTTTCCATAAACTTAAGTTGTATATTTATATTTTTTTCTTATTTTGGAGGCAGGATGAAGTAATTGAACAAATTCACTGTCATCTTTTTGTTATCCAAAGTAGTGAGGCTGACATATCCCAGAAAGTGGAATAAAAACCAGACAAAGTAGACATCTGTAGAGTGCTTGGGAGAGAATGATATGCAGATGTCTGACATGGAGAAGGACCTCAGACCATTGCTGCAAGGCTCTGTAGGTCCGTGAAGGTACCATGAAGGTCTCCCATATGGGACACCAGGAGGGCAAGGATCACAGGGGTTGTGGCTGCTCCAGGTTTTCCCTCCCCTGCCTTTGCTAGGGAAAATAAATGATTTCTTCAGCTGCCTGGGTTTCAGCATTTCCCCTGCAGAACTAACTCTCTTAACTCTTGTCTTTTTTTCTCCTCACTCTTTTAGTTCTTCCTCTTTGTAGTCTTTGAATTCCCTATCCATGAGTGTTTTTCATCTTTTCTTCAGCAATCCCACTCTCTTGTGCTTCTTTAAATATTTCTGTATACCAGTGCCGATCCTCTTCCTCCCAACCTCTCTCCCTCCCTCTCTGCTGGACTGTATAGCTGTTTTTGCTGTCCCACTGGTCAGATCCAGCACCTCTGAATCTCTTTTTTAACTTGAAAATTTCCTGCACTGAACTCTGACTTCCCTGCAGATCCTGTCTGTCTATAAAACAGACAGGTTTGGGTTGGAAGATCCTTAGACTACAGTAGTGCTCTTCTGGTCTTCTCTCTTTTGGCAGTTTTAGGTATCACTGAACCACATCAGCAACATGACTTTTCACAGATATGTAACTTTCTTGTGCACTGTGCATTGTTTGAAAAATTAATCACATGAACAGGTGCAAAGTCACATTAGTATTCTCTAATATGAAACAGAAGGCAATGTACACAGCTATTCAAAGAGGCTGCACTTATCAGCTAGAGCAAATAATTTGCGTAACTTCCCCTTAATTATAACAAACCCAGCTCAGTGTGTTCTGAAACTCCTGGCATTGTTCACATATCTTTGGACATACTAGGATTAAAATTACCTTTCATGCCTTTTGTGTCTGGCTTAGCAACTTTTTCCTTTCCTTCTGTCTAAATATATAAGCAGAAAAATGCAACATGTTTAATTATGGAAATTCTTGACAGTTTCTCTCTGCTGCCATTGGTTTTTTCTTCTGTTAATTTATTCTTGTTCTACTTAAATTGTAGTATTTGTTGCTGAACCTGCTCCTCTGAAGTTACCAAGGAGGTACACTTAGTTATCTAAATCACGCCCTGGTGTCAGTCTGAAAAATGTCAGGTGCTGTTAGGGGTAGTTAAATGAATGGTTTAGTTACATGCTGGATGGTGCATAACAGACTAAACATTGGAAAAGTATGTAAACCTTACCACATAGTACTAAAATTACACTTTTAGACTATTGAATTTGGGAATTCTGCAGGGAGGGGGAAGAAAAAGTATACTTTCAAGAGGGAATCAAAGCTTGAGAATGTGACATTTGGGTAGTCAAGGCTTCCTTATAATTTAAGATAAATACTAAGAACCCAAATGTGAATGTCAGTCTTCATACAGAGTTCCAGTCTACTGTATTCGTCTTTTGTAGCCTGTCAGTGCGTATTAAGGAGGCATTCAGTCTTATGCTTATTGTACTGAATTCCTTTTTCACTGATATTTTAATAAGTATTCTAGTAGATATAACACTGTGATTTGTCCCTATTATTAAAATTGATGAATTGGTGGGAAATCGCAAAATGTGACACAACATTAGTTTCTCCTTTCAGTTGTGTTGCATTGAATAGTTTGAATATTTCATATTACTTCCATTTATAATGTTTGCAGAATGCTACATTAAGATCCAAAAAGAGCTCTACATTTTTATTCCTAAGCAAATGTGATAATTCTCTTAGAATCAAAATGAAACCTAGTTATTGGCATTATTTTTTAATTACATGGAGAAGTGGTTCTACAGTATCATTTCATTATGTTTAACGTATTGTTAAATTAAGTGCTAAAATTTCTTCTGTTGCTGGGAAAGAAACTGTAAGTAATTTGGGAAGACTATTTCAATGTAATCTTCAGACACCATGTGCAATGATTTGAATGCAATTATAATATTTGTAACTATTAATAATGTTCAGCGATAATAAACCATGTCTGATTAGGATGGAGCTTCACTGTGCTCCATGAAGGTTCTGGTGCAAGGAAATTAAAGTAGGAGAAGAAAAAACACATGAAATTGTCCCTATATTCTTTTGAATTGTTTTTAGCAGCAAGTACAAGATATTAGGATTTGAGTTTGTATTTGGAGTTCTTTAATAAAACAGTTCTTTAGGGCAACAGATACAAACTGAAACATGGGATGTTCCATACGAATATGGCTACCTTCTGTCCAAACCATTCTGTGATTCTGTGGTTCTGTGAAAGTTTTAAAAGAGACTCTGTGTTTTACCAGCCTGATCTTTTTGATATAGAACTGCTAGCTAAAGCTTCACCAGCATAAGCCAGTCCTGCCTCACATCAAATAAAAAGTCATATATGTCTTTGATATGGGTAGTTACTCTGCTGATGAAAGGAGTAGTATCCTAAAACAAATATGCATGTTTGAGGTCTCAGCCATTAAATGACTCCACAGAAAACATACAGGAAGCATTTAACTGCCCTACAGGAGCCCATGAGGAAAGCTAGGAATACTTGATGACTGTGATGGTGAGAGGGTTAATAAAGAACGTCCTTATTCATTCCTGTAATAGAGAAGTGGAAAGTGTTTCCTAAAAGTCTGGGGAAAGCATAGCAGTATGCCAGGAAGTTGACTTATTATGTGGAATAGAGAAAAGGAGGAAAAAGTTGAAGAGGTTCTTGGAAATGAAAGAGCACCAGGGTTTTTCCATTTACAAACAGTGGAGAAATCTTGAAAGAATTTTAGTTTTGATTGAAGATAAGAACAAGGGGAGCAAATGCCATTTCAAAGGCTAGAAAGCAGGTTTGAATTGCTTCCTTTTATTTATTATTCCTTTAGCCTGAGGAATATAGCTCTAGAAACATCTATTCATAAAAAGCAGATTTTTTCAATACATTACTGATTTTGATGTAAATTAGTCTGTATTTTCTGAGTGCTTATTTGTATCTCCACACTCAGAAGAGAAAATGTTATTATCTGAATTCAATCTTTTTGTATGTTGTATGGTCAGTTTATGTTCTCTTATTTTCTATTTATTGTTATCTTTCCCTGATTATAACCTATTTTTTCCTAGGGACATAGGTGATTTTTTTAAATATTAAGGAAAAGTTTTTTATGTATATGATAGCCCAAGTATAAACCTTAAATGTTTGAATACTGTATTAAAAAGGTCTTAGATAAAGTACCATGATTGTAAGATTTTTTCACATTAGTCTGATTATGAAATTATGATAAGACAACTGTCAAAGTTGTATATGATTAACCTAGGATTTAGAATTGAGGTTGAATTAATAAACCCACATTTCCATTGTTGTATAAACTCTTAATCTCTAAAGCTGAAAATTGTAAGAGAAGACATTCCTCCATGAAGTTATTTTGTCATCAGAAGTGGGATCTCACATTTAAAATTACTGCTCTTTTCTTTCTTCCTGTGTGTGTGCCACTACAACTCTCCACAGCAGCTTTTAAGGCACTTCTTCCTTGGTGGCACCAAAATTCCAATCTGAATGTTTTTGCACTTCAGAATTTCTACAGGGCCAGGCATGGCCTCCTCTAGAATTAGCATAGCTATAACGCATATTTGTGTTGAATTCTTTCTTGGCTGGTCACAGTGTTAATTCCAGAACTAAAGATGGAATTTACTGCAATTAAAACTTCAAGCTAAAAACTGTATAATTTCTATCAAGTCTTGCCTTTCTCGCTGTTATTGTATAACTCCTGTTTGGGCATTATTTAACCTTGGGTCTAAATTTCATGATAACTGCTACTTTTGGGCTGCTTATTACCCTTTTGGTATTTTGAAGCGGTTCAGTCATGGAATTAATGGACAACTCTGGAAGGACCTAAGCTCTCTGTATTTAGGTTGTAAGTATTTACCTTAGAACGTGAAGATCTAAAGCTACCAACGTACAGGAAGACAGAATAACTGTGAAAATCAAATCCTGAGAACTGTTTGCTCCAGTGCTGGAAACTCAGTTGTGATACAGTGAGTCAGCCAAAGCAAGAGAGTGTTACAAAGGGAGAAAATTCTATGGTGTCAAACTAAATAACCTAATGTTTTCTAAAGGCAAAATCATTGGGTTTTATAGATATGTATTTAAATAGAAATCTTAAAAATTTCAAAGGGGATTTGAATATTTTGACTGTTCTGACGAACCTGTAAGCTCTTGGTTGTCAATGTTTAAAGGGCACTCAACCCAAAAATTAGTCTAACCACAGTACATTAAAGCCATTCAGAGTTGTTGCTATTTCTCAGTGGCGTTTTCCCCCCTGCACCATGAGTTATAAACCTTTACATAAGGAAAAAAAGAGAAAACATCAGACTCATTATATGAATTTGAGTGTTTCTGAGTCAGAAAAAAAAAGGGCAAGAGAACATTTAGAAGTAAGAAGAAAGCAGACCTGAAGCAAAAATATTCCACCTTAATCAGTGAATGCAAAGAGGAAACTGAGACATTATAACCTCTTTTTAAAATGTGTTTATCTATCTGGCTATTAATACTGGTAGCAGCTTATATAATCACCAGACATTTCTCCTGAAAAATAGGGGAAGTTAAATGAAGCCTTCCTTGGAGAGCATGCTACTGAAAGAGTGTATTAGCTATTGATTGAAAGTGATGTACTGCATCGCAAATGACATAAGTTTCTTAGCTAGTTCTTTTGAAAGAAAAATTAAGACAGATGAATATTCTAGCAGTCTATGAAAAAGACATAAAATTTGGAAGTGTCTTAAGCACTGACAAAGACAGCATATACTATTTTCATTCTAGTACTAAGTAGGAAGGCTTTTGCACTGTGAAATAAATATTTTTAAATACAGTTACTTATTCATCATGCGTAAGATGCGCCTCCCCCCTCCCTCCGACCCCGGCCACATGGGGTGGGACCGGGCTCCGTC